>NW_009258281.1:1202425-1210055 GCF_000687185.1 Egretta garzetta | reverse complement strand
CTGTTTCTTTGCTGAAGTATGTTTCTGCATACTTATATGAGCAGTCCCAAACTCTGACAGAAAACTTTGGAGAAGGCTTGCAGTGATAGTTAAGTCTACCTACTGAGTGCAACTGGCCATGGCCACCACTCATCCTTGAAAGGGAATTGCCAATAGTTTTTAAATGGGCATCTCCACTTGTAGGCGTATCCATTTTTCTTGAAAGTGCAGAGCTGCTCTGCGGCAACCACTCACTTACACTGCCCTTTCCCAAGGAAATCAAGATACCCAAACACAGAAGGAAAGGAAGGAGGAAAGGCTTTCAGTAGATGGGTAACCAGCTGTATCATTTAGAAGCAATCCCGCTGGAGCGCCTTGCATCTCAAATCCAACACGGCTCTTTCTTCTCTACATTTAATTGTAAAAAAATTATAAATGTGCCATTGTCTGGCTAGAGCTTTGGGGACTCATAGGCAATAAAGCACCAGCTGCTTCCCTGTAGCTAAGTTTATCACAGTTTAACAACAAACACTTATATAATTTATAGCCTCTGTATATTAAGTGTCTCCAAGTAGATACCTGCTGGAGTAGATGTTTCTAGCCCCTGTGCTCAGAAACATATAAAATACATGCTGTTCACCAAACAACAACAATACATATCACAGAATCATAGAATGCTTTGGGTTGGAAGGGACCTTTAGAGGTCATCTAGCCCACCCCCCCTGCAGTCAGCAGGGACACCGCTAACTAGATCAGGTTGCTCAGAGCCCCATCCAACCTGGCCTTGAATGTTTCCAGGGATGGGAATATATATGTGTGTTTATGTAGATGATTACATATGAATATATAAAAATGAATATATGAATAACTATATCTTATATACACATGTGTTTATAAATATATACATACACACACACATAAATTTTCACAGATGGTAGCAAAAACCTAAAGTTTGTGGGCAAAAGCCTTCCACATATACCAGTGAGGGCTCCTCACTGGCATCAGTAAGACCCAACTTTGAGGATAACCTCCATTCTCTTGAAAGACCATAGCCTATATGAGCTGAGAAGTAATAAAGTACACCTGGAACAAGAAGTCTGGTAGACCAGTACTGGGATATAGGGCATTTGTTGGGGGTAGGAATCAAAGACACAACATCATCACAGCTGACCATGGAGGAAAAACTCGCAGGCCAAACAGGGTGGCCCTTGAACCAAGGTCTCAGTTGAGCACCACAGTTAAGCAATATGTAATTCCTGCAGAGCTGTCATGTTTGCAAATATGTTCAAAGCCAAGCACAAGCCTAAATGCATTCCAGAGTAAGAACAGTTGACGATCCATTATGGGAAGGTTAATGAGAGGTTTGAGGCAGACAGAAATATGAGATGCAACAGTAAGACATCCTCTACTCTCCTAGCATCTATTGGCACTGCCAAGCCCTCTTTGCCAGCCATGTTGCAAGGGTTTATACAATAGCTTATGCCGAGCTCTCTTGACAGTTACAATTGCTTAGGAATTACAAATTTAGAAACTGGAGTTAAGGCCTGTTATATGGTGATCATCTCATGCCCAGACCAAAATTATAGTTGTCACAGGTGCTAGCTTACACAAGTTGGTTATTTTTATTTCCAGTCTGTTATTGTTACTAAACACCGCAGAACTCCACATCCCACATGCAAAATTTTCATTTAGCTCTACCCAGGGTTTGTTTTTCAGCCCCTCCTATTCAGTTATGTTGGGATTGTAAGGGCAGATTGAACTTTAATTTTTACTTAGACCCAGAAGTACAGACCACACCATGCATGGGGAAGCACAGCTTCTCCAAGGGAGAGGAAGAGTGAGGGGTGTCCCTAGCTGCGGCTGCTGTCCTCCACGAGGAAAGCCCCCGATCCACGGCAGGCTGAAGGCTAAGCTCAACTTTAAAGACAATTAAACTTTTGCCCCTCTTTTGCCTCCTAACAAGTTGTCTTCACAATTTCAAGCCTGATTTCCCCTCCTAAATGACTTGATTCTTTTTCTTATTTTTCTTGCAATGAAAGCGATTGAAGAGGGATGGGGGATTTGTAATGTGGGCTCCACAGAGACAGAAAATACCACTCTATAATACTCCATGACCCTTATTTTCTTTGACATATCCAGTGGGTCAGCAGAGCCTACAGTGGGGAGAACAGGCACAGGCCCTTATGAAGGAAATTGTCCACAGAGATCACAAACCAAGGTCTGCAAGACAACCCAAAGCGTCAACATCACCAATTTTCATGGCACCATTACATAATATAGAGAGCCGACAGAAACTTTGCATCCCCCAGAAACAAATCAAGTAGCATCTACTAAAACTAGTACAATTTTCACCAACTTTACTAACCCTGAGTAGGCTCTATTCAGTATTTCTGCTGTTTCCTACTGTAGCAGTGCGGTAGAAGTGAAGGAGGTCTGCCTTGTCTCACTACAGCTGACAGAGCACGAGAATTAATGCACTGAAGGAACTGCAATCTCTGAGATGCCACGAAACTTCTGGTTTCCAGCCTATAAACACTGTAAGTCCTCAAAGTGTCCCAAAGATAAAACAAGACACAGGACTTAGTTCCAAAGTCATGGTTAATGACAGCACATCTCAGAAGCAATATTAAACCGTAAACCTTGGTGGCAAAGGCAGTCTCTCGCTATTAGAGATCAGAGTGAAGCCGATGGCCATATCTTGTACATCAGTTTCACAGCTTTTACACTTTTCTCCAAGCCTCTGGTATTCTGCCCCTGAGAGATACAAGGTATACAAGGGATTTAATAGCCTTAAATGTGATACAGGCTGCGAAAATCCTATATTCTAAATTTTTTGAAAGAAAAGAAAAATACCTAATAAATAACAGAACCTTGGCATCAATCCTTGAGGAAGATGCTAACAATGTCAGGTTATTTCCACAGAAACAGACTGACTTTACAAACCCGTGGAGATCCACCTAACAGTACTCTTCCATATACAATCATCATTTCTTTAGCCTACTAAATGTATGCCTTTAAACAGATTTCAAGCCCAAGCTTATGAATCCTCCCAATTACAACATTAACCGACTTCAAAATTTTCATTAACTAGCAGAGGATTGAGGAATCTTGTAAGAGTATGTGGAGTGGCACAGGAACCACGTGGCTTCCAGTAAGCTGAAAGAAAAACAACCAGAAATAACTGACTCTGTTATTAACGTTCCTGTTTGGAAAACAGTACGGACCATGGTTCATGTGAGAAGGGCTGGCTTTTCACTGAGCTGCTTGTTCATCTCCATTTTTCAGTCCTCCCACTCCAACAAATTTAACTAGCAACCTTTATAAATTGGCCAATAAATTACTGTAAAAGGAGAATATACTTCCTGTCTAAATAAATGATAGCTGAAAAGTTCCTAATGGGCCTTGTACGTGGGAAGAGGCTGGCTTTGTTCAACATGCTGCATGTTTTTTTTCATAAAAAACAGAGGCTTCATTCACTCAGCCTCCTTATCTGCACCTGTCATCGCTGCAGCTTGGCAGCTTTTCCACGGTGGTGTGCCGTACGTTATTTTCGCTCAAAAACCAGAGGTCAAGCCTGCCTGTGGGGTGTCAACGGGAGGTGGCCGTCGCTGCATCTCGGTATCGCTCCCCTACTCTGGCACCACATCTCCCAGCCCCCTGCGAGCACGAGCAGCCGCCTGTCCCGCTCCACGTGCCTGAGCCTGTCGGCACTTGGCTTCAGTGCCCTGCGATGCTGAACTGCCCACGGGCTCCTCTCGGTGTAACAGGCGACGCCGATCCCCTGGAGTCCCCACAGATGTGGCTTGGCTCACCCTCCTCCCCCAGGGATGCAACTTCTGCAACTCTATTTTGACAGTTTGAAGATTTTCTATTTATACAATTATGTTACCTACTGCTTCTGCATCCTAGAAACAGCCCCAGTGGGCAAATATGCCCAAAAAAATAATGAGAACATGCACGGTTGTTTTAACTTCCCCAATTCTCTTGAGACTAAGTGGAAGCTAATCTTGCAAATGCTTTCACAGGAGTTACTTTATCCTGAAAGGGATACGTTCACCAAGCTGAGCGAAGTCTTCGATGAGTAAGAAAGACTAAGAAAACGAAAATGTTGGCAATTAGCTGCCTTTATTTTATCAGCAGACCAGACACTGCTCTAATTATACCACACTTGACTTTGCACCAGCATGGCCCCTTAAAAAGCCCTGCCTTTCACACATCATTAATATCGCTCATGTCATGTGCCAATGCAGGGCTACCGTTGCAAGATAAACAACATTAATGCAATGCAACAGTTACACTTAAAATACACATTTATTGTCAGAAAAGCCCCACTCCCCGGTTGAGTAGCATACGCTCTAATCTACTACAGCAGTTGCAGACAGTGCAAATGCCAAAGGATCCTAAGTGGAGCATGTCACGGGGCACTGACTTTTAGACTTATGGCAGGCACAAACATTGAAAAATTTGCTTGAAAAGCGGTCAGAGAGATTTGTGTGATTGACGCAATGTATGGCTCCTTCGATTACATCACCAATCCCACGCTCTCTGTAGTCACTGAACTAAAACCTCCCATTTTCAACTAAGCAAGCAAGATTTAGCAGACTTACAGAGTACACAGTTGCAGTAGAGGAAACCTACAATTTTGGAGCCTCCTACCAGGAGCAGATGTCACCCTTGGGAGGTTTGCAAAAAATCTTCATCAAGATATCTCAAAAAGCATCTGCAATTAGAAGGGATGAAAAGAATTACTACACCCCTCCTATTAATGTCTGCTGGAGCCGGCTTAATCTCCATGCATGGTCTTCTAGAGCTACTCCTGCAATTCTTACTGAGCTGGTATTTTTCTGTTGCTTATAGTACATGTGTTTGTTTGCAAGTGATAGCAATTCTGGCTTTGTATGCATGCCAAGGTTACAAAACACAGGACATATTCACTCAGGCAGGGATATCGCATCACCTTGTCTCGCTTCCAAGTTGTTACCTTGCATATGATCACAGACCTCCAAACTGAAACGATCATGTCCTAGTGCCAAGCACTCTTAGCACCTCATTTTGGCTCTGGGTAGGTTTGAAATCAGTGTGTCACTGTACCCCAAGCTCCTTTATTGCTCAGTATATCGCCTGGCGTGAACAGCTTCTCCTCTCAACCTTGTTCTCAAGCCTTCACAAACGCTTCATTATCTTTTCTGAAATAGAAATTGTTACAGCAATACAGCTGTTCACCCAGACATCAAGCTGTGTCGACCTTCCACGGTACGTGGCCAATGCTTGCAGCGCGTTGTCTGCTAATATAGCACATAACACACAATGTGATCTATGCCGGGCTGTGAATTTTACTTCAGAGAAAAAAGGAAACTGTGGCTCAGGCAACTCCACTTCTCCTCCACAATTTTGAGCCTGTTCTCCACTTTTTCCCCCCGATATAATCTACTTCGCTCCTGAGATGCCTCTTCTCTGACTTTTTACTCCCTTCGGTCCTTACCTAGCCCTTGGCACATTTGTGAGATAACTTTTCTCTTTTGAGGTGGGCTGCTACAAAAAGATTAGAAAATGGGTTTGGGAAGGAAGAAATCCCTGCATACAACTATATCATCGCTTAGCGAAGTACAGTAACAACCACGGACCACTTGGGAAGGAGAAAAAGCTCCTGCCAGATTCCCTAATACAATAGGAAGCTTGTCTTTTCTTAGGTGTAAGGACAAACTTGTCAAAAACTGGAATTTCTGACTAAAATTTTGGAACTTAATGAATTAGAAATGCCGGGGTTCCCTGGGAAGAAACAGAAATGAGCCCCATCCTGAAATGATGTCAGTGTCCTCACCTTGCTGCCCTACTCAGCACTGCCCAGGCTACATCTCCTCTTCAACCTTTCCTCTTCAGCTCTGTTCTGAACTACAAACACATTTGTAATGGGACACTCAAATTTCATGCTCTTTCATTAGTAGCCAGGAACTGACAACAATTAAAATTACTGTGCCACGAGTAAAACCTAGAAAGTCTAAAAAGTTATTTCATTTTCTACTGAAAGCGCCAGGTAAATTTCAAATTCAGCAAGAAGGTTATTACAACGCCTGCAGCCACTCCAAAAAACGACGGCTGCCTCCAATCCTCTTACCAAAATTCACTATTTAATCTGTTAATCACACCTGAAAATGGAGGTGTGTGTCAAAAGGAAACAAAACAACTGGCTCAATAGTATTTGGATAAGAAAAAAAAAAAAACCCACACCTTTCAGACATGGCTGTTCGACCCCGCAATCCAATTTATGTCATTAGAAACTGTTTGTACGAGGCTCTGCTTGGAGGACGGCACGACTACGAGAGGAAGTGACCTGCGTTAGAACAACAAATACACCTGGTGCGAAAGCAGTGAACTTTAAAAGCCTTTCAGAAATTCACAGTATTATTTAGTCAATCATATACCACGGAGCTGCCCCCAGAGCTGTATGTCATTTTGATAAATTAACTTGGAATACTTGGAGCATAATAAAGTCAAACCAGGACCCCAGACTACAGCAATCATGCTTGAACGCAAGCATAAAATACTTCCCACAATAAAAGTCATGCTTGCTACTGTTTAACGTTTAAGATAATTTTGAACCTGATCAAGGTCAGCAGTTGCATAACGTGTTTGGGCTTTGTCGCTTTTCTGTGCATTTGGGGGCTCAGAATAGGGGTGGTACTAAAAACATCAGCCTCTGCAGAGTACCTGCCTCACTGACAAACACTGCTTAGGAGTCGGCATCCCTGCAAGGCAGCTTGCTGAAAAAAAGGGATAATACATTTTCAGGGAGAATTCATGAAAAATACAGCATTTTGTTCCCTTGAATTTCTCCACAGAATAAAGTAACACTGCACAACACATAAGAGGGCAAGACACGCTGCAGACATGATGGTACGAATTCAACATGGGGAGTGAAGGAAGACTGCTGAGAGGAGAGCACAGGCCTTAAGTACAAATACCCATGGTGGTGGGACGCCTCCCATGCGCAGCACCCTGTTTCTCTCCCTGGACTCTGGAGAGTCCAGAACTTTTGGGTGGCCACAGCTCCGCAAACCCTCCGGCCCTTGTTGCGGCACCATGCCCTTGTTCTGACTTAATTTTTGGTAATCGCATCACTTCTCTTTCAAAGAAGTTCTTAAAAAAAAAAAAAAAAAAAAAATCCCTATTTTTGGCCAGTTCTGATGCCACCCCTCGTTTTGAGCATCAGTATAGCGCTACTCTCCAGATGTTACTGGTGCCTACCAACTTACAAAATAATTTTTCATGTCTGAGCAGGTTTTAGACTTCAAAGCAGTACTGCATTGGGAAGGGGGATGTGCTGCCATTCTTCAGAGAAGCCAGGGCAGAGTGCTACGCTGGGTGACCATGCTGCGCTGGGCTTGGCTTGCCTGCTGGGAAGCCTCTCCTGGAGCACAGCTGGTTTTCCAGCCCCAGATACCAGCATCTCTATCTTTCTGGAAGAAAGTATTGCTTCTCCTGCCATTTCTGACCATTTCTATACCAAAATCGGTAAATAAAGCGTGTTACTCAAAGCCTAACCAGAGCTTTCATGGCAGTAGTTTCTCCTTCCACTGTTATTTCCCCACTGCACTACCGGCAGGCTCAGCATCGGGGCGATGGACAGCCATGGCAGGGCGGGGGGGGAAGA
>NW_009258281.1:1171230-1202070 GCF_000687185.1 Egretta garzetta | reverse complement strand
TCTCCCCCAGCCATTGCTACCGGCGCGTTCCCATGCTCAGGGTCACGAGCTGCTGAAGGAGCGAGCAATGCTCATGCATCAGCCTTTCGAAAAACATAACCTCAGGGAAGGGAAAAAAAGAGCATTACTTTTCACGGGGAGTAAACACTGTGACTCAGTTTTATTTCGCAGGCATCCTGACTAATTCAGTGCTGGGGGAAGGAAAATAAAACCCCACAAAGTTTTTCCTACCAACATTTCTAAAAGAATCTACTATTTGATCTGCCATTTTTTTTATTCACCTAGGTAATATCTCCGACAAACAGTTAGTCTCATATGAGTCCCAGCAATTTTTTGGAGTAAAGGACATATTACTCAGCCCAGCACCCTAACAAGCAGCTGAACTTTGGACACTTAAGGCACATTGAAAACAGCAGAGCCACTCTAAAGTCTAAAAAAAAATTCACTTTTTCCCCATCAACTTTCCTTGCTGGAGGCTGCTGAGCAGACTTTACTCTGCTCCCCCTCCCAAAGGCAGCCCCGACGGCTCCGCCACATGACCTAGAGCCAGGCTCCTCTTTGCTTTGGCTCAGATGTGCCTTAAACTGGAGTCCCAGTTATCGCATTTTTCCACTTGACTGTGCGGCGCAATCAAAAACTGCTCTGTTTTATTTTGCATTAGACTTTAGGCTTTGCCTTCCTGCTTCTGGAGTGACAAATAAAAACCAGAGAGGGAAAATAACCATCACGGCTCTCTGCGGGGCACTTGTGGAAGGTGGCTGTTAGTAGTTGTCAAGCTTTATAGTCCTAACGCTCATTTCTCTTTCTAGCAACTCCCCCCCAAATATTGCACATGCCTCTGCTTTTCTGAACGTCCTCCCGAGAGTGCTGCCTCCCTCCCTCCCCACCCTTCCTCCCAAATGTCCTTGTTAACCACCAGCCCTGCCCAGGAGACCATGCAGGCTCTCTGGGCTGCCCTAGACGAAAACCACTCTTCCCAGCCTCCAAATTTTAGTTGCTGTTTTGCTCAAGGGTCCACACCAACCTGCTTGCTTAATTTACACCAGTGCTTACTCTCTTGTCCTCTGGCCTTGAATGCTGTGGGCAACCAGCAACAGAAAGCCCACCTTCCCCGCCTTCCAGAGCTGGTCCTGTGCATCTTTTCTACTGGTGGAAGCATGGTTAAAATCTTCCTAAGATGGCAGCTCCTCTCCATTCCCTATCACCCTCAGGCACTTAAATGAGACCCTCCCCATGCATTTAGAGAAACTGTCCCCAGCCTCTGATTTACCTCTTCTTATACCAGAATTAATACCTTATATCACTGCAGCTTTGGGTTATCTACAAACTTTAGAAGACCATCTACTATCTCTATCATCTTCTTTCATAAAAATTTTCTTCTGGCCATAAGAGCTTTATGCATAAAGAATATTTACTCAACATAAATATGCACCCAGAGAAAGAAAAGCTACAATTCCTGAAAAGCAACACGCACATCCGATTGCTTCTCCACCTCCTAGTTTCTCCTGTACCCTGCACATCAAAGCACCTAGGAAATGAGGTTGATACATCTTCTAAGGTTTCCTGATGTTATTTGCAATAAAAATAAACAACCACAGGGGATTATTTACTTGAAAATGACTACCCTCAAGAGATGCCATTAGTCTCTGCATAGAGAGGGTGCTTTGCCCAGTTTAGATTTTCGCAGCTACTTTTGGTCACAAGCAGGGCTGCCTGAAATATCTGACGCAGCATGGCCACATCCAGCAGCTTCTTGCATTTTTATTTAACTTTGCTAAATGCACTGGGCGGAGGGGGGAGAGAAAACAAAAAAGGTGAAATTAATCTGCCCAGAATCACAAAAACGCCTTTCTTGCACACTTTTAAAACAAGAAAACCCCCATACTTGGGTTTCTGTTTCCCTGCCCCTCAGCTGGGATTCGATATACAAACACCTCTGAAGTGGCCCATTTTTCCCAAGGGGAAGGATACCAACCCCGGGCACTCCCACACAATCCACAGCCACGGGTGCTGTTAGCCAGCCCCTTCCCCGTGAATCGGCATCTGTGCTGGCCAAATCAATAGCGGTCTGTGCACAGACAGAGCCCGTGTCAGTCCAAACCCAGAGCCAGCAGCAGTGGCTCAATGCTGCACTTCACACATAAAAGGTTTTTGCTCGCTATTGAACCCTGAGTAGGTTAAAATAAACCCTGATTAAGGCAGGGATGAGGGTGGAAGGCGCTACACAAATATATGCATCGCCCCGAGCATCCTCACGCCGCGACAAGGGATACTTGTCTCCTCTCCCTGGGAGATCAGAGCTACAGGACAGTCTGTTTCCCCAGGTTTTATCTCAATTAGAGAAAACTGGTTTGCAAAGGTCTCAGACAGCATAATCAGCATGCTATGCCTAATATTACAGATCTGAATCTGTGGTTACATTTAAGAAAGGTTAGTGCTATATGGCATATCACAATGAGCTTATTGTTCTTGCTATTGAGTAGGGGCCACGTTTTAATTTTGCTATCGATGAAATAACAAAAGGGACATTTCCATAGGAAATCACAAGAATTAATTAACCAGAACATAAGGACCCTCATATCCTGCTTTCAAGCTGGGATTTCACTTTGAACTCAAGGACGTCCTAATTCCCGTACCTCGACCAATAAATGTCTGAAGAAACAACCCTATTTTGGGTTTGCATGCAGAGAAAGAGGCAGTGAGGCTCGGCATGCATATTGCTGTGCATAAACTCACCTACTGAAGTCATGTTTATTTATTAATACGCACTCCTTCCCAAAGCACACTTGTTCAAGGTTTTCCAGCTACTCCTTGGAGTTAATAGGTCTTATCTTTCCTACCTGCCTGCTGGATTAGGCACAAACTTTTCTGTAAGAAAGACAGAAGCCAAATAACCATGACTACTTTTTTAAAAAGTCCGCAGCCTTCAGACTTTTCCACCAATCTTGAAAAGCTGCTCTGGTTTATAACTTTTAAATTGCATTGCACTTTACCTCTCAAGTGTAATTAATCTACAGAAACGTCCTTGATCTCACCTAAAAATAATTTTTAAAATGTTTCTAAGGTGAATGTCACTTGAGCTTCAGGACACAAGGACGTCTCAGCCTGTTTCCCTGGGAAAGCAGAAGGAGTTTTCTCTGATATTTTTAAATACAACTCTCCATTTTGCTTTCAGAGATCACATCCTCCCATGTGATAATTATTGCCCCAAGACTCCTCTGTGTTGAGGATGGTAAGAGGAGCGGCAGGAACGGCCAGACTCCCTCAGCAGCATGCAGAACAAGCTCTTCCTGCTCCTCAAACCAGAGGTGAAGCTTTTGCAAGGTCTGGAAGAAAAATATTCATGCACAGAAAAACAGGAAGGATATGGAGATCATTTCTGCTTGTTTCAAATAATGTAGAAGGCTGGGTGCTCCAGTGCTGAAGCTACCCACAAAATAAAGTACATGAGTCAGGATTTGAAGGCTGACTTGGCTTAAGCTTGGCTTAAGCGACTGAGTAGAAAAATATTACCTTTAATAGGCATTATTGAATCCCAGCCACATTGTTCACCCGTAGATTTTGGGTTCTGAACAGTTCACAGCTCTAAACCTCTTTAAAGGTGGCAAGCGATCCTTGTATTTGTGCAACAGCTTTAAAAAGCCAACATTTGCTTGAGCTTACAAACATACTTAAGTCTGTTCTTCAAACAGCAGTTCATGAAAACAGCGCTTCTCAATTAAACTAGCATATATTAACATTTATTAATTTCCTCTCACCCCTTTGGTTTAGTCTCAGGGTGACAAACAGGTTCAGAAGACATCAGCCGGCTCCTGATGCCGCAGCCTCACAGGAAGCCCAGGAGATGCACACAAGTGCCCGTCTTCTGCCAGCATCATGAACATGCATGTTTTGCAGCAAAGTTCAGCTAGGACGGAGGTGACTTTCTGTGTCCCCTGACAGCAGGATGCCGTACATCTTCGCTCAGGGTAGGATGTGGCTTTGTGGAAACTGTGGCAGGTTCAGATCAGCAATTTCCTCTGCATTTGCACCATGGACCTGATTCTGCAGCCACACACCCCGGGAGCCGCAGTGAAGGGTAGGGCTGGAGCCAGATTTGGGCATGGCTGCCTGATCACCTGCAGCAGCGGAGCAATGCAGGCACCCATGGCTGCAGCTCATTGCTCTTCCTCCACAAAATAATCCCCTCTCAACTGGCAACCACCCCCCCACACCTTCTACAGCAATTCAGCAGGCATCGCTTTCTGTGGGGACACTGCATTTCCTCCGGAAAGACATCCAATCTGTGCCATAGTTGCACGCAACATTTCTTTTATATTCCAAATAGACCCAAGAAAAAACCAGGCACCGACAGAAATATATGTATTTTGGCAGTAAGAGCAACACCTTTGAATAATCAAAATGACTTCTCCATAGCGCAGTCTGAATCTACAGCACAGTGAGATGATAGGTAGGTGCTCCCAAGCACAGGCACCACCCCACACAGCTCATTCTAACTCCCCAAGGCAACAAAGGCAAGCCCGAACTGACCTGTCATGCCCTGAAACCCAGAAAGCTGGTCAACAGATCTGGAAAACCAAAAGTGGCACAAAAAGAGGTGCTAAGATATTCCTGGTAGGTGATGAGGTGCTGCAGCAAAAGCCCTCCAGATACATGACTTATTCTTCATTTCTATGCCATCAGATCATGGGAACATGACAAAGTCAGGATGCGTGATAGAAAAACAAACAAAACTCCACTCTGTGATGTGCTTTAGATCATGACTCATGCACTAACATACAAGTGTAAAGTTTGCCCTTTCCTTTTTTCAGTGAAGGGTTTCAAATCCAGCTCCAGCACTGCCTCTAGTTCACTGTTGTTTGCAGAACAAAGATGCTGCAGTGTTTAGTGCCAGAAATGCTTCCACAACAGCAAGTGACTGAAAGAAAAAGGTGTTTCAGGAGCAAAAGGGAGTAACACGTTTACTATATAATGACACGGTGTATATGCTGAAGAGGAAAACAGAATAGAGGTGCTCTTTTCTCTTTTTCTCCTGAAGTCAAGAAGGATGGAAACCCTCTCTCTGTCAAAATAAGTAGTCTTGCTTTCCAGACAGCACCAAAAATTGCAGTCACTGAAAAGCGCACGCTTGTAGATGACCAGAATATATCTTGTCCTCCAGGAAAAGAGAGTGCCAGAGAGTTTTAAGGTCTTGTTGAGAGTCACGAGAGCGTGTTCTCCCTTTCCTTTAAACTACCAGAAGAACTGTAAACCTGATGTATAGCGTCATCTAAAAAACCGAAGGCTTCTAGCCATCAAAAGTAGTCCAATGTAAACTTAAATATTTGATTCCTAGAAGCAGCTATATAACAAGATAAGGGAACATACCTATGAGTGCAGAGTAAACTCATAACCACATCATTTACAGTTTTGCCCCCTGAGCTCCTGCATTTCACTATATAAAACAGAAAGATAATCTCCGTATGGCTTTCTCTTCAGAACTTAAACAAAATTAATGTCAGAGCCAAATGAATGCATTTTATACCCCCTTGGTATGTTATTTCCTATTTGATATTGCAGAGTTTCTTTTGATTTACCCTGATGAAAGTGGTACTTCCCTGTATCAGCTCAGTCAAGGAGGTTGCTGGCCTACAGCCGTGAAACCTCCCTAACCATTATACCAACAAAGAGGGAAGGTTTTGGCCAACCAGCGCAACTGCTCGCCATACAAATTGAGAAACCCAATTAATTAATGATAATAAAGAAGCAACACAAAATTAGGGGAGCAGTGCCTTGTTCCCAATTAAGTCAATAGCCATTTTATCACTGACCATGGTGGGATGAGGACGGGGGTCATTGTAATTAAATTCTTTTTTCCTTTTTGAACTTTGGGCTGCAATATATTAATTTACTGTTTGTCTGACAGGACATTCTGGCTGCAATTTATTTAATGAGGAGAATCAGAGAAAGAAACAAATGAGGCAGGACAGGAGCAGAAGATCCATGGTGGGTTGAAAAGAGAAGAGGAAAGCAGAGACGTGATTATCTCCCCACATGTCTGTAAGAACCACAAACTTGAGCAAAAAGAAAGACTTCACGAAGCTGATGGAGCTGTAAAATGGGAAGCAGTTTGTTTTCCCCAAAATCAAATCAGGTGGATTTAGTACAGAGGTTTTCTCAGTATTTTGCAGGAAAGTAGCAACAAGCGGAGAGGACGGCAAGCAGTAAAAGGCTGTCCAGAGTGAACAGACAGCACGCAAAGAGATCTCCTCCCTCATCCAACACTCTCACACCACGCTGGATGGAAACATCCTGCTGCACGAAAAGCAGAGACGACGGGAGTCACTCCTTTCCCTGCACTGGGCACATGACACATGTACCACCAAGCTCCACGCACCTTCCCCTGGGCCTATGTTAGCTAACAGAGCTCAGCAATGCCAGTGGACCTGCAAAACGAAACAAAGCAGCACCCAGGACCCAACACGCACAGCACACACATTTTGGGGAATTTTAATGCAGACTAGGAGCAACCTGATCCCATGGACTAAATGCTTGTGAGCAACCAGAGCGCCTTAAAAGAAATGGGGAGCACATCATCCAGTGGAGTTTCATCCCAAAGAAATTCAGCACAGGCACCCCAAGGCAGCTTCACAGCAGGAAGCCAGACACAGTAAGTGGGGACAGTCAGGAAATTCACTTCAAAAACACGCTCCAGATGTGACCTGGAGTGGCAGTAAGAAAAAAACCTTTCCCTAGAAAAAATACACATGTATCACATGGAGGCATAACTGCTGGGTGTTGCCCGAGGCTGACCAGTCCCAAGACTGAATGTAGCCACATCAAATTAGTTGTCTTTTTTAATTACTATGAAGAACGCCCCTTCCACAATCATGTAAGTAGGCCCAGCCTGGGCAGATGATGGTAGGTACAGCTGCTCAGTATTCATTCAACAGATTATGCGATCTCTGTACATGCAATCACACTAATTTACCAGCTCAGACACTGCAGTGGCAAGCATTTTCCACATTGGAGGAGTCCACAATACACCAAAACTTGTTCTTTTACACTGCCGTGTTGAGCAGTGCTTACAATACCGTCAGCCAGCGGCTCTGCACCAACTCCTTTCACCCTCGGATAGCGTGCGCTGCTCTGTTGTATAAGAAATGGGTGTGCTATTCAGCTCTTTGATTTATTCAGGTAATATCCATTCAAGCTGATTGCAACCTACTGAAATGGCAAGTACTGGACACACATTTAAATTTAACTATCTATTGTGACATAGTGATAAATTTAGACTGGCTCCAGGACTAGTGTTTGTCTCTATACGTCACGTCACAGCAAAGCTACGCCACTGAAAACCTCTGGCAGTCCTTAAATTGCTCCTGTGTCACTTTTTCCCAAGTTTAGCCTTTTGAAGAGCACTGGAAAATCCTACAGAGATGAGAGAAAGTGTTGCTAACACAGCTTGGCCATGCACAGCCATGACTGCTGGCTTCTCTCCCTTTTACACACCCACCTTGCTTGCACCACACTGAATCATCTCCACCATTTTTCTTTAACGCACACACACAAAGAAAAAGTAACTAAACTAAAAAAAGGCCATCTAATGTTACAAAGCCAATACACACAGTAAGGCTAGATGGCTGGCAAGGCTGCCCACTTTATTAAGTGGGGCTTGTGTAGCGCCAGGGGCTCAGAAAGCTTCTTGCTTGGGGATTTGCAAAGTGCCACTTCCCTCCCTCCTAGGGCCACCAGGGCTGGAAATTCCCCCTATATGCTGTCCAGAAGCTCAAGATGTGCCAGCACTTGCAATTTTTTCTCTGTTGTATTGCCTTGTACTCTGAGTTTTGCTGAAAAGGTGTGGGGAGCCTGGAGGGACTGTTCAAATCCTCCTCTGCAGCAGACAGCTGACTTCACAGGGGCAGTGTACTGAATTTCCACCCCTCCGTGACTCAGGTATGAACACCACGAAAAATTAATGTATCTTTAGACATTTGTCCCCAAAGGCAAATTGTTTTCTCCATGCAGCTCACAGAGCAGTCAGGACACCACCTAAACAAATGCTCTCCATTATGAGGGCAACCAACCCCATTAAAAAAAAAAAACCCCGCAACAACACAAAACCTACACCTTACATTTCTTGCATGGGTTTTCACATATGCTACTGCTCTGCACATTTAAACAGCAAATAAATCAGTTCCTTGCACAAAGGTTTGAATGTGGGAACACATTAATAGAGAATTTACTCAGTGTGTGGTCTGTGCACTCAAAGATGTGTAAGAAAAGCTTCGATTTCTCAGGTTTGCTCCTCTCAGGAGCCAGCACCACACAGCAGCGAGGCATGTGGTGCCCGGGAACACAGGGATGATATTCAGCAGCACGGTTATTGTGTTAGCAAAGTAAACGCTGATAACTCTGCTTGCTTCTGCCCTGCTCTGCCTGTTGCTCCCGCATCTGTCTGAGCAGCTCTCTCTCATGTACAAAAACCACATATGTATAGGAGGAAAATGAGTGAACCTTATGAATTTTTCTATCTCATACCAACTGAAGAACAGCGGACAAAACTCAAAATATTCTTTTTGAAATGTTTTGGGTGATGGTTAGTTGGATGTTTGGGTTTTTTGGTTTGGGTCATTTTGCCTTTCACACTAAAAGTTCACTGAACAGTTTTACTATAAGGATTTCTGCATGCAATGTTGCACTCCTGCACACTGCTACAGCAGTGCAATGCCTGTTCCCCGGCAGATCCCTATATGCAACCAGACATACAAAAATGACAATAACAAAATACAGTGAGTAATGTAGGTTGCACTGAAAATTTATTTGGTAGTAGGGTATTAGATGGGAAAATTTTCCTTAGAGCAGGGTAGATAAAAGGTTTATGTAGTAATGTATAAAAGGTAAAGATAGTTATTGCCTGGTTTCCATAAAACCAGAGTCCTTGTTCTGGCACTACCATCTCACTCAACGTTTCCTCCCAGTTGGTAGATCATGAAACCCATGATGGTTTCTCACAAAGCGGTCTGTAATAACGGAGCTCCAGAACGTTCAGTGGGAGATGCAGCTAGTAAGGGACTAAGGCCAACCCGCATGCACGCTGTTATGTGCTGTAATTTGTTTGCAGTTGGTAAAGAAAATGGGCGAGCGATTCCCCCCCGTGCTGCGCCTCCCCTGGCAGCCGTGACTGACAGCCTCTCCATGCTTCACCTCTTCAAACCAACGTGATGCATCATCCTTCGGCAGCGAGCTCGTGCTAACAGCAAGCGCTGTCTGTTCTCGGAACATTAGAGATGTGCTGATGCCAGAGCAAGGGAAGTTACCGCTACCTGTAATTCCTACGGGGTACATTATTAGAGACAATGAGGACTGAAGGGGCAGAGCAAGGCTTGCAGGCAAACAGATGTGGGGTTTATTATCTCAGCAGACATCCTCCAAAACCGCACCTGAAAAATTATCCTTGGGATAGTCTGCCCCGCCAAGATCTCCCAAATGTGTTTTTCTGCCAAAACAACCCAGGTCTACAATGGAGCGGGAAGAATATCCTTGGTCTGACAAGTCTCCCACAAACTTTCTGGAAAAGCATGGATTTACCCTTACGGCTGAACAACGTGCACCTCCAGTAATGCCAATAAGTAACCACCAAAATGATTCCTCAGAGATGAGTTACCGAAGGAAAACGACCCCACTGTAAGCACTGCAGCTGCCAAGGGAGAGAAAGCAAAGCTCAGATAGCGAAAGCAACACCCATCAGGCAGCAGCAACAGGACATTCACACACCTGTGGTACAGCCAAACCCTGGGCATGAGACCCTACAGGAACACCTTCCCAAACGCCACACTGGCTTCCTTATGGAGCAAAGGAGCATGGAGACATGGGGGGCACCTTCCTGCCACAGAATTAGACAATCGCAGTGCCTGGGCTTTGCCCATCGGAAAAGGTGCCTTCAGGAGACTAAGGCTCAAGGCTGCCACTACCTCCACCCCAGTCCTTTGCTGCAAAGGACTGGAGAAGCCTTTCTGGAGCTCCCCAAGTGGACTACTCAAACACTGTATCTTGTAAAGAGCAGGTCAGCCGATCCCAGCTAACTGGTTTCCACCTGACTGCTCCTGTGAGCAGTTTGTCTTCAACAACTAAATATAGCAACTTCGCACAGATTTGTCGACAGTTGGCTTTCTGCTCTCCAAAATTATTAAAACAGTTAGAGAAAAGCCAATCACTTAGAAAGAAAAATGCCCTTTCTACAATCACTTAGGGAGAAAAAGAGCCTCTAAACTCCGAGCAACACAGCCAGGTGCCCCAAAAGACAGTGCCCTGCCGGTTTTGAGGGATCACCTGGGTCTCCTGCTATTGACAACAGCCCCACCACCACCATCTGCCTCTGGCAGCAAACAGCCTCTGGGCATCCCGTCGCTCAAGGCTCTGGCGCAGAGGCACCTCATCTCCTCTCTCTTGCACCCTCCTCTCCTCCATTCATTTTTCCCCTTCTCTCTGGTTTCCCCCCATAGCTTTTCTTCGCTCCTTCCTTCCTTTTGCCCTCCACCAGCCTATGCATTTCCCTCACCCAAAACCTACTTTCTGCTCATTATGAACATGGGAGTAGGTCCCTGTTATGCTGTATTTACTTTAATTATATTATTTAGCAGCCAGATGTCTCTGTAAGCTGTGAATTCTTCCATGCAGAATATATTTCTTGATAATCAAGGGAGAAAAAGTTGCAACTCCAGCTGTGACTCAAGGAACTCAATTTGTTTACATTGGTAGGTGCTTATTAAACACCTTCATACTGAAGAAACCTCCAAATAGACATATCAGTACATTCATTTTCATTGCTTATGGGGGCGTCTCAGCGAAAATAGGATTTGGACAGCAAACTACTGCCCAAGATTTCAGTGCTGTACCAACAGGATGCCACGGCCAATGATGCTAACAGCTGTACCAGGGAAGAGAGCTGCTACATGTAATCAAACGCTACAACTGAATACTGAAATTTTAAGTCAACTGAATATTGATCACATTTTTTATGCTATCATTAAACCACTTGAAGATATTGTAATACCATCAACGTGCAGGCAATGTGCTGCAGTGACTACCCACACAACAGCACCGTAAAGGGTTCGGACAGATGATTGCTTGCTTATCCCCTCCCGGTAGGAGCAAGGAACCGCTGGGCACAGTTGGGGGAAGAGCCCCTCTTCTGCCGAGTGCTAATTTGGGTAAGGGATACAGGCATTGCAGGCTAAGGAAGCAGCTTCCACCTGATGCATTCTGGGGCTTCACGCATGAGCTGACCTTTTGGATGCTCTCATTGCATTATTACTTTCAGAACAAACTGTCTTATTTTTATCCAGATGTCAGACCCTGATGGCCTTAGTTCAGTCTCTTTAATAGTTACTCCACACTTCCCAGATTAAAAAATGAAGCCAAGTCCTCAGATCCAGCCTCAGACATGGCCACCAGCAGCAGTTCTGGTCTCCTGCCCAGGACAGCTGGGGCAAAAGCACGCTGCCCACACCAAGCACTGCAGGTATGGTATGGTTCTGAGAGGGGATCAGCCCATGCCATGAGCAGATGAAGAGATGAGAGAGCAAGACAACCTCCATGCATGGGCCACGAGCTGCAAATGGGGCACTGCCCGGCTGGGGCAGTAACCATGTGGTGCTCAAGAGGTCCTTGGTCGCCCACAGGAACAGGTGATGCAGGACCGTAAGACAGAACCAGACTTTGAATAAGCTCAGAAGAGAGAAGAAAGGAGACTGACCAAAGAGATGACTAAAGGAAAAGGCAGCGATGAGGATAGCAGCAGCTGCACGAGCACACAAGCCCTCGGCAGCATCTCCTGGAGCACTTTGCTCCCAAACTGCCGGAGCTGCACCAAGCTCCGGCTCTGACACAGCGGTAAAGCTATCTGCAACTGCCTTGCCGAGGCCTCCTGTCAGGAGGTTTATTTACTAAACCAGGGAATAATACATCTCATGTAACATAATTTACTGCACAATTTCACAGCACTTCTAGAAAAACTCATCCTGGTGTCACTGTGATTACCAGCCACGATCTCTGCATCTGTCCTTTTAGCTGGATGCTGTTTTGTGCTATTTCATCCATAATTGCAGCACAGCAGAAATCAGTTGGTTCATTATTTATTTATTTTTTATCCCAAAAGATAATATCCCACTACCCTTCCCCACCATTTCATAAATCAACACACAGGGGGGTTATGATGATTAAATTACATCACATAATGATGCACTTTTTTTTTCAGCACAGAAGGAAAAAAGCAAAAAAAAAAACAAAACAAAACAAAACTTCCTGCAATTGTCAGGCAATTCTCCCCCCTACCTAGAGGTTTTCACAAGCTAGGTAGCTGCACCCAGCAGCGAGGATGCGCTAACAAGCCAAAGAAATAATACACACCAAATCGCTGAACATGGATTTCCAGGGTTCCTGTTGGCTGGCACAACCCCATTCCTACTTCCCAGCAATTCAGCGAAGAAGAGCAGAGAGCTGGAAAGCACTGCTTTAATTATTGCCATCAGTCTCCCAGACAAGGCACTTAAGAGCTTTAGCTGCTGTAAACACTCCCTTGATAGTAGATAAGGAATCTGCTGAAAGAGGGGTTTGTGTGGGGAAACCTCAGGGGCGTAGGGGTGAGTCTGCAGCTCCAAAACCAGCAAGAAAGGCAGCGAGAGGGCATCTGAAATATATCGGCTGGCTTCGCCCTGTTGTGATGACTCTGAAGGCGATGAAGGTCCACTGGGGATGCATTTGGAGCAGGTACCGTCAGTCATCCCTCCGTATTTCTCTGAAGCCTCCCCTGGTCCCCAGTGGCTCATGGCGAGGGAGGGCCCCAGCCACAGGTTGTTTCTCCACATTTAATAACTCTCTATGGATTTTTTTTTTTTTCCTATGAATGTGTTCCTCGCTGTATTTTAAAACATGTCATCGATTTGAGCGGTGTTTAAATGAACTCAGGCTTAAAGCTGTCACCACCATAAATAAGTGATTGATACCAGCGACGAGTTGTGCCTACTCCTGTTAGAGATTAATTTGGCCCCCGCCATTCGCTGCAGACAGCTGAGCCGTCTTCCAAGCCGTGTGATCATATGTGTACTTTTACACCTCCTGCAGCATGGTGGCATGTGTCTGAGTGTCCATACACAGCACGTTTCAGTAAAACAGCAATAGCAGCTCCGAGGGTGACTCTGAGCCCTTTATTTTGAAGGCAAGCAGGTGATGATGAATGATGATAAACAGAAGAGGGGGAGCCACCAGTTCGTGCTGCTGCTGAACTTCCCAGTGACCTGTTTTTAACGACTAGAGCGTCATGCGCAGAGCTTGACTTTTTATATAGAAAACACTTAAAACAGTGAAACTGTGGAGCCAGACTCTAAAGCAAAGGAGCCAAAGAAATATCATGGAGCACCCTGAAGGAGGGCTGAGAAACCAGTGCCTGAGCTGCCATATCCATCCTCAGCTATCCCCCAAGGCCATCCCCGGCACCGCTGCCTCTGCCCTCTTCCCGGGTACGGACTCACAAGCTGTTTTGCCCAAGATTTTTTGAAATGCACAAAATGCTTTTTCCCAGGTGTTTCCAACTAGAGCTCCTACTTTAATTTATTAAAAACAACAACATGCATTTCTATCTCAAGCCTCTTGACTCCTGCTTGTAAAGCAGCCTTGGTCAGCATCCTCGCAGGCTGGGGCAGCCTGCTTTTAGGGAGTGGGGGAAGAAAGAAACACTGCAGAGAGATACTAAAAAGTCTGATGAACAAATACACATTCTCCCTTGAGATTTCCATTTTGTTTTTCCCTTAAAAAGGAGGAAAATAAAAGAATCAACAAAACCAATTCTTTTTTTCTGCAAAGCCAGCTGAATCAGCTCCTCCAGCACTAGTGCATCACCCCGATTTATTACAGCCAAATACACTGTAGCAGTTTAACAGGGGGCCAGAAGCATTGTCTGGCTTCTTCCAGGGTGCAAACAGGGCCAAGACCACAAATGCAAGGCTGGGAGCAGACCATAACAACCAGGACACATCAGTCTAGGAAGGCAGGGAGAGGCCAGTCCTCCGGGGGCACATCACCAACTATCAGCCCAGTTTCACACCTATATAGCTTCAGAAAACATAGGTATGACACTTAACTTCCCCACACAGCACCCCGCCTCCCCCTTACCTTCCCCACCACATGTACCAGGTGCAACACCAAACAGACACACTGCAAGAGGCTCCCCAGGACCCGTGAGCCACTATGGCAGATGCGCAGGACTGGGTGCAATAATTTAAATATTTGATCTTATTTACTGAAGGGAATTGACTCCAAAAAATAACAAGCTGATTCTTCAATCCCCTCCCCTGCAATTTAATAATCTCTTATTGTTAGTTGGCAAAAGTAAAACATCCTCCAGGATAAAATCACCTTAGTGGCGATCTGGCCCATGAAAAATGCTTCCAACTCCTGCAGAAGGGATCAGAAACAATAAGACATTTTCCTCTCTCCTTCAGCCTGAGACCCTGTGAGCAGCCAGGTGAATTCCATACTTGTAGTTGCTCTCACTTTGCTTAAAACACGCCCAACTGTGCTGGGGGTGCACTTTCACAGGCGCGGGTTGCTCCATAAAACCACCACCACGAGCGCGCTAAATCCCAGCCTCCTGCCTACAGCTCGGTCCCAGGCACCGGCACGCTGCCAGGCACACAGCTTTGCCATAAACCTTCAAGAAAAGCAATTATTTATCTCTGATGTAAAACACCTTCCTTCTTCCACTTTTCTCTGATAATCTGATGCTACATCATCACACAACAGCACCTCAATATTTTATATAGCAGTGTAAAAATTTACGAGCGAACCCCACCCCACGCCTCCCTGCACCGTGGTGGCAGAGAGAGACACCTCCACTTCAACAAGACTGGTTTAACACTTCCATGCTGCTCTGCCACACCGCATCACCTTTTTTCGTTGTTTAAACACACCCAACATTTCACGCCCTAAGGACTGTCACAAGGTAGAGAGCTCAGCCCTTTCACAAACGCCTCGACGAGCCATCGCCGCTCGGGGTGAGCAAGGCTGCTGGTGTTACTCGCAGGAGTAATTGAATCGATTTTGTAAAGGTTAGGACAAAATTAAGATTAAACTTTCATGTTCCTGATACTTCCTTTTTTTTTTTTTTAAAAGGTATTTTGAAGAAATTATTGCTGCAATAAAGGAAAGGACAAATACATGTCAGTAATAGAAAACAAATTTATATTCCTGCCATGACAAATGGGCCGTGCCGCGCTGCGCCCCTGGTCGGAGGGGACACCCCAGCCTGGCCTTGCTTAATGGCAACTTCTCATCCTCTCCTGCCAGGCCAAGTTTCCACCTGGAGATTTGATATTTGCCTTCATGGCTGGTTCTTAATCAAATAGGGTACTTTTAGAATGAAATTACCGTGGCTGTATTATGGATATAAGACATCTCACTTCAAGGGCATAAGCCAACCATTAAATGATGGATATTATAAAGAAAGTTTCTATATGAGCAAGTTATTACGTCCCAATTGCGCCGCTCGCACTCCTGCTCGGAGAACAACGCCTTTGCATGGCACTGCCCACCTCTGCCCATGCACCTGCACCCCACCTGGCACGCAGGACTTGGTCATTCTACATCATCCCTTCCCCTGGGACACACCTGCAAGCCCTGCATACCCGACACCCCTGCACACCTTTCCCCCTTGCAGAAAAGCAAACAGCGGTCACAACAGGGACCATGCTAGCACATGGGACTATTTATATTCAATAACTCAGACCCCACTGCCCAAAGAGGCTGTGATTCTCCAGTCCTGACCATGTACCAAGGAAACCCCAAGGGTTTCGCTGTTGCCTTCAGCCACATTAGGATGAAGCTCTATGTTTGCTTCTGGCCCTCAGAGGCACCTAATTTCCATCCTCATGGATGTGCTCTGATTCGGAAGGGCTGCCAGGTCCCGTCCCTCTCACCTCCCTGGAGAATACTACCATAGCCACATGCAATGGCTGTTCTTTGTTATCACCGCTTTTTAGGGTCATGAAACCACCTAAAACTTGCACCAGCAGCTGCCCACCAGCCCATGTGCCCACTGCAGGCTGCACAGTACCCAGGAATTGCTGTTTCTGGGGAAGACTTGCTGAGATCAGAGCAAGGAGTAGCGTCTCCTTCCACAGCACTGACCCCATTCAAACTACCTTTAAGCCTCTGCGCTATGGCAGGCTCCAGAGGAATAAGGTCCCGTGGTGTGCACCCGTAAAACAAGTGGTTCGGCTGAGAAGGCAGCGGCTGAGCTATACAAGATAAAGGTATGAGCCATCATTTTTAGTGGCATTCTGTGTAGTTACTTTCAAATTATCCATTATCCTAAGTTTTCTTTTTCTCCCAGCTTGAGGATAATTCAAAAATAACTTGATTACACACACTTCCCATCAGTGGCAACAGTACTGAAGAAGAAAAAAAAAAAAAGGTTTTCCTTGTTGCTGTCTAGTGCTCAATTTTCTGATTTGATTTTTTCATGCATTTAATACAGCTTGTTAAGCAGCAATATAATCAAGAATGGCAAGTACAGAGACCAGTTTTACAGCGATTAAATCATCTCTAAAGAAACCAGCAATAAAAGAGTCAGAAAGAAAATCTGATCCTGCTGGAAATCCATTTGTTTTAAAAGGACAGACTTGCTAGAAAGGGCACTGATTAAATCAGCTGAGGCACTGTATAAAATAACTGGGTTGGGGGGAAGGGGCTGGTTAATTATTATGCTAAAACATTATTATTGCAAACCTACGTATTTGCAGGTATTACAGTTGGGTGTGTGTTTTTCCAGTGATGAGCCTGTGAGACTTCTGTCTGGAACACCAGGTGTATATACCATACATATACACACACACATGCTGTATATAACATATAGCAATTAAAAAAAAAAGAGGCAAATCCCAACTCAAGGCTAACGCCTCCCAGCAGTTACTGCCATGACAATTGCTGCAACACTTACAGAAAACCAAGCTGCAGGCACTTGATATCCCCGGGCACAGAGCACGGCCCACACTGGGGAGCAGGGTGGCACAGCTTCCCTTCTCCAACACTTTCCCCCTGCAGAGAGGAGTCATCAGGTGAGGACACTGGTGTTTCTTCTTCCTGGTGAAGCTCCTGGAGATCCATGAATAAGGAACCACACCTGAGCCACCAGCACTTGCAGGACTACCGATATTCTTTCCTCTACCCACATAAACATTTTTAATGAACAGCAGTTGCAATATCTCTACATTATAAATGCAAGTGCAAGGGGTAATTGCATTATTTGTATAAAAATACTACTTTCTAAAGGTTTTAAAAGTAGACAACCTGGATTTAGGCAAGTAAATCCTTAATATGCATAAAATTCTTAAAAATTGCAGAATTCACTGTTACAACCCATCTCTTGTACTACCTTTCACTTTTTCGCATATTTACATCAACTGTTTTAATTTTTATTATAAATACTGCCTACATGCCATTGCTAGGCAGCAGCTCAAATGACAGAGGTTAACCTGCATGCAATTCCCCCTTGAAACAGCCCAACATCCGCTGCCATGGGCCAGCAGTCAAAGCCACGTAGCTGATCCCTTCATTTAAAGGAGTGAACTCAACTGCACATGGTTTTAGGGGTAGGTGGCACTCCTGAGGCAAGTCAAAGCTTTGGGATTCTCCTGCATAACGTTAGATTATACCAGAGAGATCAGATCTTCATTATTCTTTAAATATTCACATTAACATCAACCACAGAACACCAGCAACAGCCAAACCAACCGATACAGAGAGCATCTGTTCAGCAACAGATGTGTTGGAAAACTACTTTGACTGGGCAGATTATATGTGTACTTGTATTTATACACACATAAATGCATACACACACACATATATCTATATATTTAGGCACATAAGCACTGAATCTTTGCATTAATTTCAGGGATGTTAAAAAAAAACGAAAAATATGCAGACTTTGAAAACCAAAGATGTCACAGAAAAGGCTTACAAGAGAGGAGTGGCATCCTTCCCCATGTTTTGCATGGAACTGCCAGTTCTGCAATCCCTTATCTAATGCTGCTGCTTTTGGCAAAGGGGAGAGGAAAAGCTCGGAAACCAGGAGGAGGAGAATGCTGTCCCAGGACAAAACACAGCAAACTGAGAGCAAGAAAAAACATTTAAAATGAAAGAGAATAGCAGGAGGATTGGGGAAGCACAGAAAGGTTTCCCATGGTTCCCACAGCTTCCTACAGCCACTCTTCTTTCTGGAATTCCTCTACACAACACATACCATCTTGTCATAATATTAGCATCACTTTCATTACATTGCGTCCTATCTTGGTTTTCTGTAATACAACACCTTCCCCAAACAGAGGGGATCCCAAAGGCACTCCAGGACATTCACAACCCAGAAGCTAAGAAGAGAGTCCAGCATGCCGGGGAGGGACTACACCGAAGCGGTGAGATGCTCACCTGCTGGGGATGGCCACAGGTTTGCTGTTTCCATTAAATACATGGAAAATTGTAACAGTGATAGCAAAGTGGTTGCTTCTTTAATAAAATATAAATATATATATGTCCCCAGTTACGCACAGTCTGGGGTAGCCCATGCACCAGTGAGTCCCCATCCAGAGGTGCAGGGACCACGCCGGCCCCTGGCATCCCCTCCACGTGGACCAGGCAGGGATGCTCCCCTGCTGGGCTCGGAGCTACCTTCGGCAAGTGTCATTAGCACCCTAGTCCCGCTTTCCTCTGGTTTCTGTCTATCTAGGTCATTAGCTTCAAAAATACTGCATGGAGGATAGGAAAAAGGCTTATAAGAAAAATAAACACATCTTTGTTTGCTCTGAAAATGGAAACTATAGGATTAAAGGTATCTGTATAAAAACTAATATCACAGATGAGCTGGAAGCTGTTTTGTTTTTTAAATCACAAGAGTGAAGACCCAAAGCTATGCACTGTGCCCTGTTAATCCACCAGCTATTTGAATACCCTAATCCTTTACTTTGTTCACCCCCTTTCTTTTATTTCCCTACCCTGACTACTGACTGTCTCTTCATAAACAGCAATCTTTACCTATAGCACAGATCTCCTTTCCCATTATTGGAAATATCTACCTTGCAACTTCATGCTGCTCCTGGTTAGCTGCAAAGAGGCTTCTAGGCCTAAAATCAGGATAACTGCAGAAGAGCAAAGTGCATGAGCAGACACTGCCTTGGATTACATGGACTGGCTCATCATCAGACATACTGAAATCCAGCAACAGCTAGGCGCCTTAGGCAAAATTACTTGAGTCCCAATCACAATTTGGCCGGCTTAATGTTGTCTTCAGGGGCATTAAGCCCTGTTACCCATCCAGACAAAGGAGGGGAGGAGAAAAAAAAAAAAAAAAAAAAAAAAAAAAAAAAAAAAAAAAAAAAAAAAAAAAAGTCACAGGTTCAAAGGTACTATGCTACGAAGTTGTTATTCCAATTTGGTGACTGCTGCCTTCTGTCCCCCTCCTTGTTATTTTGGTTATTCCCCCTTCAGTCATGTCACAGTGAGATGCTAACAGGCTGCCAAATAAACCCTTTGGAGAACATAAGGACGTTACATGCTTCATGATTCTTAAAGAAAACATCTAGTACTGTATTAAGGATTTTACATAGTTCCATTTAACTCTTGTGTACTAGCATTAGGCTCCTGTGAACAACTCCCCGCAAAGCTGTGCCCTCTGTTTGCTGTTTTTCTGCACCCTCCACTCAACCTCCACTTCTCCTTCCCTGCCCAGGGTGGCCACAGGAGCACGGAGACGAAGAACATCTGGGGATGCCCACAGAGGACAGGCTGAGGGCTGCAGGGCTTGCCCTGCTCACTCCTGCCAGA
Organism: Egretta garzetta; assembly: GCF_000687185.1. Classification (NCBI taxonomy): domain Eukaryota; kingdom Metazoa; phylum Chordata; class Aves; order Pelecaniformes; family Ardeidae; genus Egretta; species Egretta garzetta. Next base: position 1,182,219 of record NW_009258281.1, on the reverse strand, counting down.
CGCTGCCTGACCCTCCGAGGCTGTTCGTATTTCTGCGTCGATGGCAGAACGTCGCTTTGGGAGCTACGCATGTAGAAGCCACAGAAAAAGCCCTTCCCTGAACTCAGAAATGATGCTTTCAAACTGCTAGTATTATTTTTTAATAAACTACACTTGTCCAAAATGGCAGGGTATTTAAGAGAAAATGACACTAATTTATGCAAAAGTAAATTATATAATTGCAATATTCATTTCCACCTCAAGTCAATTTTTAAAGGTGGTAATGGAAACCAATATGGCTTGAATGGGAAACATCTGGCAGGCAACTCCAAGGAGAGACACTCAGTGCTCAGAAAACGCAACGACTGCGAAGACACGGGGCCAATTCTGCTGCAGAGGCGAAGGCAAACACCATCACCACCAAGCCACGCTCCTGTGCGTAGGCTGTCCAGAAAGCAAGGCCTGTTTTCCCTATCCAAATTCAACCCAAGGAGAGAGAAACTCAACAGAGTGCCACAGACTGAGTACAGCGACTGCCCCAAAACAAGCCCTCCAAGAGAGGTGCATGACTTGGTAAGTACCACTGGTGGTGGTGGTGGCAGGAAAAACAACCTTCCTGCAAGACATTCTGCCATGTATCACATTAACCGCCACTGCATTCACTCCCTCTTCCCAATCCCCTTCTGCCACCAAAATGCATCCTGGTGCCCTGGATAAAACCTCCCACCACAGAGCTGACAGCCACCTAAAAGTTTACTTGAAGCACTTACCATTTACTCGTTTGAAGCAAAGAAACAGAACAAATCATAGTTTATGTGTGTTTTCTGCTGTAAAAAACACAATCCCTTCAATTGATGATGAAAAGCTGTGTGGAACTGTAGGACATTTTTGACCTTGTTTAAGTCAAACTCAGTTACCTCTTTTTGCACCGTTGGATCTAAAGCTGAGAGGACACCTTGCATGAGAAAGCATGAGATACCAGCCTAAAACCTGGAAGAGGAGAATTCCTACACCACTTCAGGAAAAAAAAAAAAAATATGCTTTCTCACTGTATCACTGCATCTGTCCTGCTATGTCAGAGCATAAATAAACCTCATAAAAACGTCCCATGATGATGCTTGTCTCTTCTTTGGGGGAATTAATAAAAACAATTCTTCCATCTACATATATAAAAAAATTAATCTAAATGATAGCAAAGTCACATAATAGCTGCTATTATGGAAGAAGAAAGATAGCAACAAGTTACATTAGTGTTGCAGGTTTTTTTCTTTTCTTCTAAGAATCACCCTCCAAGGACTCCAGATAACCAAATAAACAGCACTAGACAAAACAGGAGCATAGAAAGGACCTCAGGCCCAGCCACAACGAAGGAAGACTTCTACTACATTCGTATCTCTTAAATAAAAAAAGTTGCTGGAAAGAGAAGTCCTGATGCCTTTTGTTGAAGAAAAGCCAGTTTGTGATTAATACATTGCAGAAAAGGTTGAAGAACTATTTGTCCAACTGAAATTCTGGACTCTGAGGTATTTTATTGCCAAGGTTAGTGAAAGCTTGAATGAATCAGTATTCTCTGTGCAACCACTGCACAGTTCAAAGCTGCCTGTCTGCTGATTTCATGGCTGCACACACGTCTGTCAAGACCTCTAAAAGCTGTACAGAGAAAATAAAATGAAAAGTTTTAACTCTGCATCAGTTTGTTGTTTCTTTCTTTCCCCCTCTTTGCCATTTTCTTGACCATCCTGAACATCCCTACAGCACTCTCTCCACTAACCTAACATTTTGGTTCCTTATAAACAGAATATTTAGCATCTCATTTCAGGCAGCGTAATCTATTTACTCTCTAATGGAAATTGCCTGAAAGTCACCAAGAGCCCCATGAAGTCCTACACATAGCTCCTCTGGCATTAACAGCAGCAAAAAGGTCTCTGCTAGCAGATTCCTTCAAATCATCAATATCTATTACACTAACTGTTACTTGATCTTGATGCAGAGCATCACCTCAAAGCCCTCTGACAGTAGACTTGTTCTAAGTTACCTTCCCCAGGTTAAAAACTACCAAGGCATGGAGTTCAGACAAGCATGGAAATGCAAGGTCAAGAATGACTGTACCTAACATAAACAACACAAAAAAATGTGAACTTTTGGGATTCCCTGCTATCTAAGAGCAGAAAACAAATCTTGTGGATGACACTTAAAGCAATAATAAAATGGGCAATTAAATAAGCTTTATCCTTGCAAGATAACTTAGTAGGATCTGTGGAAATGTCACGCTGGAATTCAGCTCAGCAACTACACCAGCAAAACACTTTTTTGATTAATTATGGGAATGAGTTAATCAATCCAGTCTTCTGCACGGGGAGAAAATGGACATGGAAACACTGATGTATACTCTGATCTGGAGCATTACCAGGATGGCTCCACTCCACAACAGGCTCTTACAATACAGGTAAAGTCAATGATAGCTCAGCATCCCTTAAAAAAAGCTTTCTTCTCCTGCTCCCAAAGCACACAGCAAAACTCTCAACAACTTCCACATCTTGAAAATCATGACAGTTACGAACCTGCATCATAAAAAAGGTATCGATATTCAGAGTTTCTGTGCTTCCCGATTCCTTGGGAAATGTCTGAACCTCAGACTCAGCCTTTCACCCAAGCTGGACTTAATTGCATTAAAAAAAAAACAAAGCAGAAAAGAAAACACTCTGCTTTACTCTGTTTTCCTTAGCAAAGCACAGGAGCTAATGATTGTGCTTACAATACACTAAAAAGCAGCTGAATTGTTTAGGTAAACACAAGACCTAACTACGGAGAGCTTAGAAAGGACAGGATCAGCAGTTCATCATTGCAGGCTGTTAGGGAAGCCCAATACGGATCACTGGGATATTACGGCAGAGACTGGTGTTAGCAGTACAGGATTTCTATCTTCAGCTAGTTTTTAATTGCACAGATACTACCCAAGCACACCCTTGGTGAGCCATGTTGGAGCTGGCGATGTGCCTTTGCTTATTAACACCTCCAGTGGGACCAACCCAATGGTCCCCACTGCACGGCTCAACCAAGAACCCTAAAGCCATCAATTGGTTATGACAGAGCATAAAACCCAGAACTATTTCTACCAGGAAAATAACCTGCACAACAACATAGTACTAATGTTCGTGTTACAGTTTCTGAGGAGTCATTTTGAGCTGGACACATCCCCAGGTCTGCCTGCATCGCAGAGTTACCCAGTTATCAGCAGGCCCTGAGCAACTTGATGTGGGACTGAGTGCACCCTCAAGTTTACCAATGACCCCAAGCTGTGTGATGCATTCAACACACTGGAGGGAAGGGAAGCCATCCAGAGGAACCTTGGCAGGCTTGAGAGGTGGGCCTTTGCAAACCTCACAAAGTTCAACAAGGCCAAGTGCAAGGACCTGTACATGGGTCAGGGCGATCCCAAGCACAAATACAGGTTGGGCGGAGAATGGATCACGAGCAGCTCTGAGGAGAAGGACTTAGGGATGTTGGTTGATGAGAAGCTCAACATGACCCAGCAATGTGCACTCAGCACAGAAAGCCAACCATATCCTGGGCTGCATCAAAAGCAGTACGGCCAGCAGGTCAAGGGAGGCAATTCTCTCCCTCTGCTCTCATGAGACCACCTAGAGTACTGCACCCAGCTCTGGGCCCCCCAACATAGTAAGGACATGGACCTATTGGAGCGAGTCCAGAGGAGGGCCACAAAAATGATCCAAGGGCTGGAGCACCTCTCCTTGGAAGACAGGCTGAGAGAGTTGGGGTTGTTCAGCCTGGAGACAAGAAGGCTGTGGGGAGACCTTATAGAGCAGCCTTCCAGTACCTGAAAGGGGGCCTACAAGAAAGCCGGAGAGGGACATTTTACATGTAGTGATAGGACAAGGGGTAATGGCTTTAAAATGAAAGAGGGTAGACTTAGATTAGATATAGTGAAGAACATCTTATGAACGTGGTGAGGCACTTGAACAGGTGGCCTAGTGACGCTGTGGATGTCCCATCCCTGCAAGTATTCAAGGCCAGGTTGGATGGGGCTTTAAGGAACCTGGCCTAGTGTAAGGTGTCCCTGCCCATGGCAGAGAGATTGGAACCAGATGATCTTTAAGGTCCCTTCCAACCCAAACCATTCTATGTGATGTCCGTGATGGCTCTGTTTTAGGTGGGGGTTGAACCAGATGACCTCCTGCGGTCCCATCCAACCTAAGTTGGTCATCTTGTTGGTGCAAGGCTAGAGGGGAGGAAGGATGGATGTGATCCCTGGTTGAAGCCCCACAGGCAGCCCAGGGAGGAGACGCAGCCCAAACTATTGTGAGTTGAATACTCAGGCTACTCTCCGCATCACACAGCGCTTGTGCTAACTGCAGCCTCAATCAGATGCTGTTCTGACAGCTTAAAATGAGGGAGACCATTCTTCATGAAGGAATTCAAGCTGTACTCAATGAATCAAAAACTACCTCTTTTGCACGCTGCATCTGCCAATCTTAACAGTCCGCCTAGGCCTTAGAAATAAAGGAGAAAACAAAACCAGTGTGACATGACAGGATATTTTAAAACACAATTAATATTAAATTTATGTCATTATGTCAATTCATCTGTAATTCATTACAAATTGCATTGTAAATATTTGGCTAAAGTGCCACGAAGTTGGGAAAGACAACTTTTTTTTTTCCCTTTAAACAAACAGAGACCAGACCATCACATTTAGCCCAGGAATGAGTCCGCCTCAGACTGGACACATAGCCAACTACCAAATCCTGTGCACTTGGGGTAAGAGGGCAAGAAACTCTCCCAAGTAGGAAGGATTCCTTCAGAAGATACGTATAACTGGTGCATGTCATTACAAATTGGCGAGCACCTTCACATGTTCATGCATGCCATTACAATAGAAGAATTGATTCATTGAAATAACCTACAAAATTGCTATATGGCTAAGCAAGGTAAAAAACACTTTCAGGTCAAAGAAATACATTTTTTAAAAAAAATTTCCCCCCCCCCACTATTTTATTCCCTGAAATAAGTCATCCAGACATTTAAGCAGGTGGTTGAATGAGAAGCTCAGGCTCGAATGAAGAAGGAAAGCTTGTCCAGAGTGTTGCTGAAAGCCATTTTCCAGACTACAGAGGCTCAAAGGTGGGCTGAGAGAGCTTGCTTTCTGTCTTGAGAGATCAACACCTGCCAGCAAAATTTGTGACATTATAATCTGTAGCCTACAGAGACCTCCAGCGACACCGACTACCAAGCCGAAACAGAACTGGTTATAATCCCTTGTCCCCTGGGGAACTGTATCCTTTGGTTTTTAAGCTCCTGTAAGAAAGATTTTGTTTAATTATTATTGTCGCTGTCTGTATGCTTTGGGTCTGTTGAGGTGATGCAAAGAAAGAACAGGCATGACTTGAAAAGCAGATAACACCTGAAAAGGTCTGTCTTAGAGGTCTAGTGGCTTACTTGCTCGTCCAATTGCACTGGGTGGGAAAATACATGGAAAAAAGCAAAAAGCAAACATATATAAATATTTTCTTACTAAGAAAAAAAACCACTTTTATACACACCACGCTCTTATCCTGAAGCAGTTGTAACAGCTTAAAAATCTTAAGGCTGAGATGGAGAACATATTTAGGGACACATCTATTAAGCATTTGAGGAAATGACTAGGAAATTGCTAGACATCACGCATTTGCACTAAATTCTTATTTATAAACATCTAATGGGAAGTGTCCCTCCATCAACAGGCTAAAGCAGATTCAGACAGTGTTAGTGAGCAACTGCCACAGCTGCAAGATTTCACCTGCGTCCCCTGAGACAGCAAGGGTGAATTTATGGCCAATGCAGAAGAGCAGAGAGCTAAAACCATCTAGGCTGAATGCGGCCGTGGGAGCTGCTGTTCAAATAGTTTCTGGGCATCAGTGGGGTTTTGTCACTGAAACTCTACCGACGGGAGGAGGCTCCTCCAGCCGGTGGGAAACAGTGGCAGGAAAGAGCAGAGGGCAGCCCTTTCTAATTTTCAAAGCCTTTCCCAGGTGCTCCCACTCCCTCTGACAGGCATCACCCAGCTGTAACCACTGCAAAACACCAAGAAGAAGCCGTCCCAGTTTTTCTCCTGACCACAAAATCACTATTTATTTTACCATACATAGTTAAACAAACAAACAAACAAAACCCTACTCTCTTGCTTCAACAGAATCAGTTTCAGTTCCTGAGAAAATACTCTACCAAACACTAAACATAAGAGATGAAAACTCCGCTGATCTCACTGGGAAAAGCTTCCACGAATGTAACGGGGCCAGGATTTCCCCCCCTCAGCATTTGAAACATTACCATATTACTGTGGTGTGCAGAATGGATTACACCAGCCTTGCTAATTCGGGCAAGCTCTGAATAGCAGCGAAGCCAGCCGACCAGCCGGTGCCTTTTATTATTCCCCCATCGCTGCTTCCTTAGTATGCGGCCGAGAGCAAGTGGCAGAAAGCATCGGTCTTTTCTTCGCACTTCCGCGCGGGGCAGCGCTGTTGTGGTAACCCCGGTGGCGTCTCTTCCAAAATGAAGGCTGCCTTCATTCAGAGGGGCATGCAGGTGTCCTCACTCCCCGCCAGCAAGGGCAGCAGCTGTACCGACGCCAGCCTCAAAAAAAACCCACGGCCTCAAATTGGGCATCCTCATCCCCGTGGAGGACTGCTCAGCACAGCCAGAACCCCATGCCTCGACAGACCCCAAAACTGCATCCAGCACTCAGGGATGCTCAGGGCAGGAGGATCAGGAGACCTGGCACCAGCCGGAGGCTCACAGAGGACAATAATCTGTGTATATGCGTGCACCTGCCATCCAGCTAATGCACCCCTTGGTTATGGGAAAGGCACTCCATCCTGATTTTGGTTATCTTGAGGACAGAACCCAACCCATTCAATAGGTTCTCTCCTAAATAAGTAATCACATCATATAGACTTACTGGTAGTTTCCTCAGGATAGACTGACAAACCAAATAATTGTATTCTTCTCATTTATTATCTATCCCAACTAAATTTTATTTTCATAAGCATCTTAGGTGGCAGAGCAAAATACCTCATATTTCCCAAGTACTCTTCAACGGTTTAGTCCTACGCATGGTCAAAGTCCACTTCTAGAAGATAAATGTATGTGCTGGTGCACACATGCTTAGACACGCTCAGGCAGTGCCAGTGCCCCTTTACAGAAGGTATCTGCTAAGAAGATAAAGCATTTAATAGATAATGGCCCAACAGCCCAGATACGTCCTGCAGAAACCGTGCAGAGCATAACCCTCGTGCCCATGTATTTGCTCAAAAAAAAGCAGTGCCTTCTTTCACATATATATATATATATAAAAGAAATATGCTTCCGGCTGTATGAATATTACTCTCATTTTTAAACTAAAGCTCAAATAAGGAATATTTGCTTTTGCCTACAATTATTTGGGGGACTTGTTTTTTCTTACGGAATGACAGATGATACAGTCTTTTCAAATTGACAGAGCAAAAGAGATTACAGTGATAATCAGGTTACCTTAGATAGAAAGAAAAGGGAGATTCAGAGATACTCTTCTGCCTAACAATCCCCAGACTTAATATTTTCATCTGCTGGTTGAGCACTATCTCTGTAAGGTTTATTTGAACATATCACTTTCTCACTAAAGCATTTTCTGGCTTCTTAGACTTTCTCTAAGGATTTTCAGCTAAAAATAGGTTATAGTTTCAAAGCACGGTCCTAACAGAAATTGGAGAAGATATATCATGGTAATTTTGTTTACTTTATAATAAAAGAATATGAGGAACATTCCACCTACTTGAACTGCAATTAAAAAAAAAAACCCAACGCTAAAAGGGAACTACTGCACTGATTACCTAAAGACAAAGCCGGCAGCAGAGATTTACCTTCCTGGGGTGCATACAGAGTCTGTGGACCTTTGAGCCATGGAAAAGGGAAGCTCCGAAACCTGCCTCTAGTCCCACAGCCACCATCATGGTTCAGTTTTCCTTTCCCATGTTGCAGGTGATGACCTCCAAGCTTCATCCAGTTGGGCTTTTTTCCCCGCATTTTTAATGTTCAGCATAGAAGACAAACCGTGACTGGTGCCACAATTTCCTCCCTAATATGCATTTGAGAATAAGAAGGGGACAGTATTAGAGCAGCACCTACAGTCCTCTAGGATTGGGTTAAGTCCCAGAGCACAGAGAGCACTAAAATAAATGCGTGTACCCCCCACAGCCCACAAGTCTGTCAGCATGTCTGACACAATGCTTTCACAGATCCCAAGGAGAATATAGAGCAATGAGAAGATCCTAGTTTTCATTTCATTTTTCCAGGCTCAGCAACTCACATCCGGATTTAACACCAAATCAGCATCAATTTCAGCCTGGGGAGGATCTGGCTCTTTCAGATCTGATTTCTTCATCAGCTCAGCCACAACACTCAACAGTTAGCAAATGCATTGCTAAAATGAGAGCCCTTTGCTATCATCCAATTAAAAATACAATTAGGCAACATCTTCAACGGTGACAATCTGCAAAACCTTAGGTCCATTCCCAAGGAACATTGATAGACCTGGTGAGACTTGCTCACCTACACGGTACCTTTGACTTTGAAAAGGACCCATCCTCACAGATGAAGTCCTAGGGAACATAAGACCATTTGCAGGATTGGGGGCCACAATAAGGCTTTGCAAATTCAAGATCCAAGTTAAATATGGATCTCAAAAGTACACTTGATCTGCAACACCAAAGTTCACAAAAAGAAAAGGCTTCCCAGTTATAACCAGCTTAGGTTAATAAACAGGTAGTCCTTTATCAGCGAAACACATGTAAATCTCAGTACTGTTGGGCTGATTTTAAAAATTGGGTAAGTTAACAAAAATGGATAATTATTCAAATTATTACCATGTAAAAATGGATATATTCAAAAATAATTTAAAAGTAGACAAGTATCAAGTTAGGAAATTTAAAATAGGGTGGAAGCTACTTGATGGCAAAATACCAAGCCAGAGCCCTAATCCTCAATTAAAACACATGGAGGTGAACCTCAGGGCATCTCTCCTTTGCCCTTTAGTCAGCAGCTCCCAGGGAAGGGGCTTTCACTCGTGGGTGCTGGGAGAGCCATGGAAATGGACATAAGGAGACGTGCAGCTCAGAGCTGGAGGAAAACCAGGTCTTCAGTTCACCTTTTATTTTCCTTTTTCTCTCCAAAACATATGACAGGCTCATTGGCTTCCGTTTTTCTGTTTCCCTTTTGCTGAATTTATGAGCACGTTATTTGTGTTCATAAAGGTTGCAGGAACATCAGCATTAGAAACGTAACTCTTAAGTATTTATGTAATGGTCTAATCTAAAAAACACCTTCAAGGGAAGTGCCCAGGACTTTCCAACTTAAGCCGGCAGCTCTAAACTAGACCAAGCCAAGTGCATTTTTTCACAAAACACTTTCTTTTTCCTTTGCTGAAAATGGTGATTCCTCAAAAGCCAACAAAGTGCTGGGTTTGAGGAAAACTTTGTTAGGGAAAGCCCATAATTTCAATACCACAAGGTCTGGTCAAAACCTGAGTGAAGATGAAAAGGCCTTTGAAAGCCAAAAAGCATCAAGGCATAAGGAAAGCATTGCCTGCTGCAAAGGAAACCCAGCTGGGACTATGAGCATCAGCCCCCAGGGTGAGGACTGGGCAGGGGAGACAATTCCAAGCTCATGTGCTCCCTGCACCACTAGGGTACTCATTCCCAAATCCTAGAGATTTCATGGATCCCTATGAGCGCTGAAATTACAAACTCTTCTGGTTCCAGAAGTTGAACTTTCTGCCCTAATAAAACCTTTCCACACAGCAGCTGCTTTTGAAGCCTTTGGTGAATGCTGGGCAGAATTACTCTAAAGGCAATCCACCAATTTCCAAACAAAACATGCAACCGATGTTCAACTCCATCATCTGATAAACACTGCATCAGATGAAGCCAAATGACCAAAAAATTATTTCTTATTAAATTTCCTTTTATGTTTCTTCACATGGTAATTAAAAAGCTTATGGCCAAAGATATAGGAAACACTAAAAATGATGCATATGAAAAGATCTTACTGAACTTAACGCAGCATGAAATTATTCAATGGGCCAGTTTAAATACTTTGCTGTAAAAATACACAATATAAAAGCATATTTCATTACTCCTTGTTTAATAGTTGACATAATTTGAAAAAAAGATAGTATTTCCAAATATTAAAGAAAAAACAAAAATCAAGTATTTACGTTCTCAGCGAGTTCCTAGAAGTACAGCTCGCTGACTGCAACAGCGCTAGACACAAACATAAAAGGCCAAGGACTCACTTCTCTCAACTCTCTGAAACCATCCTTTTCAAAACAATATAAAATACCACGGAAGTCATATTTCTATTCTGATTGACTTTTCATTTTACCAGGCTCAATGTGTTTAAACCACTATCTTGCCGCGACCTGAAATATTTCAGGGTTATGGTTATTTTACAAATGATTGTCAAGAGCAAATTTACAAATTAATCCTAAAGTAGTAAAAAAATGACTGCTGAATAATTTCAGTGACTCTCTCCAATGTTTGCACAATTCTTTGCCTAATTCCCACTACCCAAACGCCTCTACTGGCACAGAGAGCCGGCGAGAGCCGGAGATGTAGCACAGGCTATGTCTACACTGCATATTCTGGCCAAATAGAGAGTTGTCTTTTTTTTTTTTTTTTTTTTTTTTTAAACCTAAGCTCATTAACTCTTCCAGTGCTGATGCAAAGACATATATTCCCATTAAACTTTCCTTTTTAAAGGTTAATGGGACTTTCTTCAAACAACCCCCTGGCAGTCCACTGGTAACCCACTGCATTCAAGGAAGGGCTCAGAGCACCCATCAACGTGGGACGATGTGTATTTTGACAGTGATGATCGCAATTTCTTTCCTATCCCTCACTGTGTCAGGTGGCTGGCTTGGCCACATGCTAATGCTCACTCACTGACATTTGAAATGCATCCCCTCCTCCTGACTACATC
>NW_009258281.1:1166144-1171171 GCF_000687185.1 Egretta garzetta | reverse complement strand
TAAAATAATTATTCAGAAACCAAATTAAGGCAGCAGAACGCGAGTTTTGCCCACCGAGCACTTCAGCAGCAATTTTAAATGTGGTAAAAGCTGTCAAATATTATGTTAATCTTAATTTCTTTTAAAAACCTTGAGGCTGATAGAATACTAAAAAGGGAACTTGTTAAATATCATCAGTATCATTCCCCACTCTACTGTATGCACAAACTACCTGGTTGGGTTTGGTTTTTTCTTTTAAAGTATGCTTCAATGTGCTTTTCTACTGTACTTTTTTTTTTTTTTCTTCACTAGGACAGGGAGAGAAAATAATGCTGAGGATACTTATTTTCCAAAATACTCTAATGAAGTCAGTGGAGACTGCAAGAGCTCAATACCATAAACAGAGAAAAGAAACAGAACATATCAATCAAACCAACCCAGCTTGAATTGCATCTATAACAAAAATAAGGAAGGAAACAACAAACTATTCAGCAGGGGAATAGCAGAGAAAAATATTGACTTGTTAAAGAGAAGCTACAGACATATTTTGAGCTCTGAGGTGGCTGTAATTGTTTCTAAATAAAGCTAGAAGTCCAACTGCATGGTCAGCCTGCTCCTGAAAGGATTCATACCACTGAACTACAAACAACAGGTGGGATTTTTATCATCATTTCTCATCCAATTTTTGTCTTGGAACAAAAATACCAATGCCCGCTAATTTTCAAGAGGAAATACAAGGCATGCGCACTGGTACTCTTTCATCGGCCCCTGAAATACTTCTCTATTTGTACTGCACTTCATTTCTGCTTTTGTTGACAATTTGGGTGGCCTTAAATGAGCCTGAAGGATAACTACAGTTGTGGCACAACCCCACAAAGGTTTCCAGTGCCCCAAAGTCCCTGCCCCAAGCCATGCCTCAATACAAGCTCAGGTAGAGAAGCATCATGAAGACCCCTGGGCAGCCCTGCACCGCTGGAGAAGATAGATGCTTGCTGCCAAAGCAATGCTGTCACGGTACTTGCACGTGAAATGCTCACAACTGCCTCTCTAAATGAATCCGGTTTAGCTTTTAGCAGAGACTATATTAATTACTGGTAGGACAACTGCTGTGGCCCGCCTTTCCCTCCTCAATGCCATCCCTCCTGCTCAACACTGGGCTCCAGCAGCCGTGTGCCGGCTGAGAGGCAAAAAAACCTCTCCTTTTTCAAGTGGTAATTATAATTCTCCTTGTTACAATAAAATCCTTTCTGTGATTAAATTTCAATCTGAGCAGGCTCATTTTCTCATTTACAGAGATTTTATTAGTTTGTGGGAATGTCTGCTTTCCCTCCTTTGAATTTATTCTTAAATTACTCTCCTTTTTTCCTTTTTCCTTTTTTTTTTCCTCCAAAATCCTTCTCTTTCAAGTGACATTTGCCAACATTAGTCTGATTTAAGACCTTTTATCCAACCCATTGCCTTTTACTTAACTATATTGCTTCCAAGACCACTGGGATCTCCGGGCATTAATCATTAGCATTCGTGCTGAAGCTGGCTTTAGGCAACGAGTTACCGTTTCTTTGGGGAACGCCATGCACCATCAGCTGAAATGCTCTGAACAGTTTGCTCTGGTAAATTAACTCTAAAAGCCAACTCTCCCCATGCCCGTCAACGCCCATCTTCTTAAAATGCCTGTTCTACAGCACCGTGGACCAGCTCCACAGCTCAGATTGGCATATGCCATATCCAACCTTATCTCATCCCCTAAATTAGGCTGAACTTCCTTTATCTACCCTTGGTCAAGGGAAGTGAGGACCACAGTCTAAGCTCAAGACTATGTCTTGAAGCAACATGCTAACCCCATCTGCTTGGCCAAACTGATCAATGGCGTGGGCTCACATCCACAGAAGACCTAAAGCCAGATTATCTTAGTTGGAGGCCACCCTGAAGTCAGTGAGATGTGAAAGCCCAGACACCCTGGGCTAGGAAGGGCAACGTGCTAGTGATGTCTGATAAATTTGTAAAATAATGTTACAAGCTCAACAAGACCACTCAAGCCTAGCAGCAAGGGGACAGGGATTGGCATTGCCAAACAAGCATGGTGCAGCAGCTCTGAATGCAAAGTAAACTCCTGCCGGTATCAAGAACCTCACACAACTAAAAACAAAACAAAAACAAAAAAAAAAAAAAAAGCCACACCCCACCAAATAAAAGCCACCTTGCATTTTGTGTTAGGTTTGTTACTGCTGCAGGACACAAATGCCAGAGCTTTTGCCTTTACCAAATACTCTGCCACGCTGCATCTGAAGCCACAGCTTGCATCAGAACATTTCTATAAACCCTATAAACTACCACCATCCAGAGTCTGGAAAAACACAAGAGGCATACCCTTCACCTGGCTGGAGTTCAAACCCATATTCAATCACTGTGGCCATTTAAATCAAGGGGTTTTTTTGCATTTTGCAAACTGCCTCAACTCTGTCACCTCGTACAACTCGGGGTGTACCTAGCCAGTTGTAGATATCACATATTAAAATACTGCACCATTGGTTTTTTCCAAATACATGAAAATTTCCTAGCTCCTTCTGCTTTATTTTGGGTCGCACTGCGAAATAAAATGGGAATAACACTCACTGACATTAGCCTCACTTAAATCCAATGATGTCCCCCCAAAGCAGCTATGTCCTTGCTTTCAGCTTTAAGCTGCGTAAATCCCAGCTGTGAGGGTTGTATAAGCCTACATGGTTTTCAGGGTGTTCAGAAACACCCCAGGAGAGTTCCAAGGTTCCCAGGGATGCATTAGACTCCCAGAGATGTCCCCTGATCACAAAGGGCTTGGATTAGAAGTATTAGACTTTGTTCTTCTGAAAGTACACGAGACATCTTGCGTTGCTTTTTATTTGTTCGCTTGGTGTTTTTTATTAGAGACCTGAGGTCACATTCTCAGTCGGAATAAATCAGCAGCAGCACACACTCATTTACAGCAGGCGAGCACCTAAGGTTGTGTTTCCAAAGGCATCAGGTACAGGGGGAGTGCCAGCAGACACTCACCAAGGGTCTCCAAATAGCATAAGAGCGTCCAGTGCCTGACCCCCATCGGTTTTTACTGACATGGAGGGCTGGTCTACATGGTTAAATTAGTGCAATGTCAGAGCATGAATTTAACATGCATTTGTAATTCCCCACAAATTCCCCATGTGAACAGATTTAATCTGCATTACAAATGTCTTTTCATGGCTGAAGTCCACCCAGCCGTCTTCTTTCAAGGGTAGGGGAAAGCTGAGGTTCTGTTAATGCACATTTCAGCTTGAGTTTCTGGCGTATTTTTCTTGCTCTAGGAACGTGGACTTTAAAATATACTCCTGATTTCTACAAGTCTAAGCCAATGCATAACTAATATTCTTAGGCACCTAATAATGCAACTGAGACACACTATCTATAGAAATATTTTTTCAAAACAGCATTAGCAGGCTTTGAACTTAATAGCTGTGTCTCTGTTAAGTTCTTGTGTCTTTCCCTGTGATTACAGCGTAAGGGTCAAAGCAGCTCTCAGCAAATTCAGGTACTTCAAGAAAATCAGCTGTACAGGCCAAACAGCCACACATACACACACACACACGCACACGCGCAATTAAAATCAAATGCCTAGATGATCATTTCAGTTTTAATTAGTTTTTACTGGGACTATGAGTTAAGTCAAGGCTGCAGGCTGAGATGTTGATTTAAATCTGTAGCTAATGTGTTTTATTGCCAGATTTGCTCATAGTCAAAGCTAATTATCCCTATTATGCTTACATGATTTTTCAAACAACAAAAAAAAAAAGCATTACAAAGGCAAGCGTGTAGAAAGCAGATTGGCATGCTAGTGTCTGTGTGTGCATGCACGTATCTACCAACTATTTAAAACCTAGATCTTCACTCATACAGGAAAAAAAAACCAAGTAATTTGCAAATGAAGGAAGTGTAGTATAGTTAAACAAACATCTCATTTCCAAGACTCATTTAGTCCATTCTTTTCCAAAGAAACATTTAATGCAATGAGAACATCCTACACTATTCCTAAATGCAGTGATATTGTGGAAAGTACGATCACTGGGTGGTAGTGGAGGGGTAAGAAATGCTGAGTACTTTTCGCAGTCTTATCTTGGAAAGTAAGGGGGGGTTAAAGACAACTTTCTGTAGTTTTCTACATGGAAAAATAAAACACTTCTGGTTTGGGGGGGTTTTTTTATTACAGTTTCTTTCTTAATTTTAACTCTGGGAAAACGAAGAGTGGGAAATGCTGAAGAAAAAGAACAAGTGTAAATTTGAAGCTTTTTATATTTTTAGTTCTTAAAATTCCAAGAAATTTCAAAAGAAACAACAATTGGCAAAAAAAAGCAACCCTTAAGTACTCAATTTGAAGTAAAGTCTTGCCTCTTTTTTTCAGAAAGAGTTCAGGTATGTCTTGAAGAAGCCTTCACCATTGCTCTTGCCTCCTCCTTGAGCAAGGACCCAAAAGCGTTCCCTCTTGGTTTCATCTCTCTATCCATTGCCTCCACCCTGAACAGGTGCTCAGGGTCTGCCATCCACTTTCTTCTACCAGGGAGCCTCCTATAACACACAGGGCTTCTAAGGAGACTCCCAGAAACTCATCTCCCATGAGTTAAATCAAAAATAGCATGCACACAGTCAGCCAAAACCTCCCCTCTCCCCTTGTCCCAGCAAAAAAGATTTCATTTTGCCTCTGTTTTGATTTGTTGAGGAAAACATTCTGGAGGGGAAAAAAGTATGCTTCCCAACTGGAAAGTGTCCGTTTTCTTCAAAACAAACAAACAAAAAACCACCAAAAAAACACACCCACGAACAAAACCATCCCAAAACCCAACTGTTTAGATCTTGACACAGGGCTGCACTGCCTCATTGGTTTCTTCTCAAGGACAGTCCCCCAACATGGTCAGGGCCATGAGGGAAGAACAGCCCAGGTGAGAGCAGGCCACCCGCACTGGTACTTTTGAGTCAAAAAGCGTTCAATTTTCAAGTCTTTTGTCTAAGCACTGAAGCTGCCAGTCAGTTCTCCCACAAGACTG
>NW_009258281.1:1148975-1165815 GCF_000687185.1 Egretta garzetta | reverse complement strand
CAGGAATGCAATGGGGGTCTCTCTGCTGCTGGAGGCACCTGTAACGGTTGTGAAGCTAAAGTGCAGCACGGCAGAAAGCCCACATAAACCATGTGGTTTAGGGCAAAGAGCCAGAAAGAGAAGATGTTTCCCCTTTTCTGAACATAATGCTGCATCGCTAAATATGCAGATGGATTTTCACTACTCGCTCGCAGCCAGGATGTCTTCTGTTTATAACTTTTGCTTACTAGTAGTTACTCCCTCACCGTGTACAGGGAAATTATTCTTTCCTAATTCCTTCCATTGAAGGAGACACCACCCGAGCTATTTATTACCCAGCCATGCCTCGAGGCTCATTGTTTAGCCCAGGAACATCAACCCCAATGCAGGTAGATCCATGGAAGGACCTCCTTGAGTAAGGAGACAACTGCAGATGGGCTGACTGCTCACCCCCTAACAGGTGAGAGCGGGAATGACCCCGTCACTTAAATGCTGCTAAAGTAGCAGTTTGCTGTCCCTGGATAAGCAAACCACTTTCTCAACATTATTAATACCTCACGTATACAGCATTAAAAATACATCCAGCAAAGATGACAGTAGTGGACTACGTAAAAACTTGTTGAAAGGTTAAAGAAAAAAAGAGAAAGCTGACTTTAAAATATATTAAATGCCACCACATTTGACAATTTTAGGCTTTGGCTAGAAAGAAGACCCAACACGCTATTAATTGCTTTTGCATTTGCAGTCACAAACCTCTTAAAACCATTTTTATGAGCAAGAATAAAACACTTCCAGATTTTCTGACTTTCTTAGTCTTGTTAAAAAAAAAGGGGAGGGGAGTAGGAAAGCACTCAAAACCTGTGCATGTTTTGCCAAAACCAACGCCCACCTTGTTTCAGGTCAGCCACACTGCTGTTTCAGACCCAACACTAGAACTGAGTCCAGCCCTGTTGCCAGAGCACTTCTAATGTTAATGAACATGTGAGTACCCCCGCTTGGACATATACAGCACAGCCCATCTGGCTTTAGTGCATGTCCAGAAAATTATTTCTACTTCTTTCCCAAAGGGGTTACAGCTTGTCCTATGGTCTCAGAAGATTTTGGAACAGTCTGACCATCACTCTGAGGCTGCACAGGCACGTTTGCAGGTGTGTGCTTATACCTGCATGCTGCAGACCACCAGTTAGTTTTATTTTATCTTTGCTGTGGCATCTGATTTTACTACCACTTGCTTTAAGGGAACAGATGGGCTTGCTTACTTTGTGTGTGTATTTCCAAGCAAATCAGCCAAGAGTGGCCTGTGAATACAGCAAAGAAAGAACCTCTCTTGGAGAGCCTTTCCTTGGGCATCCAACAAAAGAGAAAATGAAGAGCTAATACTGGATGAGACCCAAGAGCTCTTCATATGAATAACTGCTAATGGGAAAAAGATACCCCTGAGAGACGGAGTTGGAGGCAAGTTGTGACAATGGCTAATAACTTGAGGCCATCAGGGCTGGAGGTTATTTAACAGCCCAGCGTGCCCATAGCATTAAATGGACAGCATCACCTACCAAAATCCTGAAGGATTTTGTTCAGTCTGCTGATAAGTTACACCTGCAGAGGAAGACAAAGCTTTTTGTTTTGCCAGCGTCAAACAAAATGTCCTTTCAGCAACGCCTGGCCAGGGTTTCTGCTTCTGTCTCACTCTACTGGTACCTTCTTGGTCAAACTGAATCGCGCAATCATTTTAGCTTTCAATCCACAATGGGAAGGTCAGACCCTGTGAACAGAGGCCAAAGCCTTTGTTTGCTGCCCCAAATGGGATTGCATTAGTTAAGCCTTAGCTGCCGTTCTCAATTTTCTTCATTCACACTACACACTGGCAGCTGATTTGGTTGAAAGAAATCTGGCAAGTGCTCTTGGACCTTCATCCTCCACTGTTCCTTTTCACCCCCAGTTAAACCAACTATTTTCCTTTGCCATTAATGACAGATACTAAAGCATCTCGCTAGCGCCTCAGCAAAGGAAACAAATGTGTGCCTGTTCAGGAATGACTTGGTTCAAACCATGAGGATCTGACAGCAATTAATGCCTATTTACAGAATTTATTTCTTTTTATTTAAGCATTTTCATATATATTACAACACACATCACCCTCCAGCATGCAAAAAGTGACAAGGTACACAGGATTATGTATCTGTTAAACTAAACAAAACAGGAATTCAATCCCCAGAGGGCATAATGATTGGGACTGCAAAATCCTTCAGTCCCTTGATGGCACACATGGTGGATTTTTTCTGCTGATCAAGTTGATATTATACCTGTAGGTTTTTATGCTACGGTTTCAAATATGTAGCACTATCAGTACTATTTAGGAAAGACAAAGAGCATCAAGACCTTAAGACTTCAAAAGTAGCCTTGAAATACTGCTTTTCATGTAATGCAGCCAACAGGACCTTTTCTAAAACTGATCAGGCTAAATTTGAACTCAGACATCACCGGGTCTCCTCAACTAGGGAAGAAAGCACTGCTCTGAAGATGTATTGCAGGTATTTATGGCACACTCACCTTGCAGTTACGGGTGCCTTTGTGCTGGCAGAAAGCAGGTCTCTGTCACAGCCTCCATAGCAGTGAGCTCAAGGAAAGCTAATAAGAGGCTTTAGAGATGGTCACATTCAATTGTAGGAGCCCAATTTACAGGCTGCAGTATGAAAATACACAGGTAAGATCTCTTTATGGACACTTTATACCAGAGCAGACCCTTCCTCTCCAAGAGAAAGGCTATCAGTCTCTTTCTTACTGTGGCCTCATTTTTACAGGACGAAAGCCCTGCAACATCAGTGGAGTGCCTTGACCAAGCCATCCAACTGCTCTCCCTCCAGACCTCAGGTCATACAGCAGAGGAAACACTTTCGGACAACAAATTTCTGAGATGATAAAGAGCTTTCCTCCCTGGCAGGTCACACCTTTCCTTGGCCAGATTCACTCGATGTGATACGCAGCACCACACCCTGCAATGACTTGCAAGATGCAAGAGGCAATGGTTGTGTCATCTCCTAGACCGTACCACCATCATGCACTTATTACTGATGTTTGTTTCTAATGAGTAAAACAGAACCTGTGCAAATTGGCATACACACTTAACTGGCACAGGTGGCAATCCCATGGAAATCAGCAGTGTGAACAGTGTATGCACACAAACACCTTCACATGCCAGAGTCCTCTGACTGTTCTTTCCTGAAATAAGTGGTTGTGAAAGGCAAATGGCATTGAATGCAGTCAGAGCTTTAATTTATTATATTCCATTCAAAAGCTGCCTTGAGTTGGGCTGATCAAACTCTGCTTGCGTCATTTGGTACGTTCCCAATGTGTTATTTATACCTCCTTCATGTTGGGAGAATAGATACTGGGTTATCCATGGGTCCCTGCTGCCAATAAACATCAGGACTGGAAGCTGCGTTGTTTGCTTAGCCCAGTAATGAGAGGTTTGTAACAAAATCATTCAACACTGGCACCGTTTATTGACTTTGTAAAACATCTAGTTTTCTAACTCGCTATCATGAATTGATCCCATGAAAGTCAAGCTTAAAAGACAGACCCATTGTATTAGCATAGCAAGGTTTCCCACTGGCAGCTCACTGAGGAACTGTCAGTCAGATTATTTCCAGGCTTAACCACTGGAGCTCAGAAACCCTTTTGTTTCCAGAACCAGTGGGGAAGGTGAGCTGAAATGTATCGCTAACCACGTCCCTTCCCAGGGCTCGCCCAGCACCAGCTCTCCTGGGTGAGGGGGAGCAAGCACAGGGTGGACTTGGAAATTAAAACGTGACCTGCTTTATTCAGTTCAAAAACTGTTTTCAGAATCAGGTATGAGTTTCAGATCACGTGAAGTTCAGATCTAAAGTAAAATACGTGCCCAATATCCGTGAGAGTCAAAGTGTCTCTTCATCCATTTACAAGGACTAGATTTTAAAAACATTCAGATACCCAGAGATGCAGATATACCTAGAGCAATATCACCCCGTGCTTCCGAAAACCCTGCTACCTACCACATCTTTAGGCAACTAAGACCCCCCAAAAGAAACTAACCCATCTTTAGGCAGCTAAGGCAGACTTTAAGCATTTCATTACATTCTTTATTGAGAAAGTGTCAGACTTTAGAACACACTTAAACTTATTCCACAATTAAGGGCATTATTAAAGAGACGGGTGAGAAATCTTGATTCTTACCCAGATGTCTCCAAAACACAGATATTTGGCCAAACCTTAATTTTGGTCCAACACTTACTGCTACCTGAGAAGACTGATGGTATAACGATAGTTGTATTTCATGTTTTACAATAGCAGAAACTCACAGGTTATCCTGCACAGGTTGATTCTACCTATGGCAGAACTTTAACATGCCAATTTTAAAGTGTTTGACTTTTTTTTTTTTTCCCCTCAATAAGTGTTATATCCACTGCAAAATCCACCTTCACCAAAATAGGAGTAATTCAATGAACATATAATTTTCAGCAAAAACATAATGGGTAAAATTCAAAGATAATTGTTTCTGCTTTTTCATTTCAATACTGTCAAAACACATCTGTTCAAGAAGAACAGAGTACCTGTGTTTCAACTTTGTCATTTTATTTAGACATGTATATTAATTGAATTATATTTCTATTTATTTTACTCAATACCATTCTGTTTATACATACCCAATGATTTATTATATCCAAATTTTTTTTCCCCAATCTGTTCTGTCCATTTTAAAATACTGCATTTTTCTTTCCAACTCTGAAACCTTGTTTAATGTCTAAAGACATCTTGCAGAGCAGAAACAACATCCTTCCACAAGTCCTAGCTCCTAAGCTTTGTAAGTTATGGGTTTTTTGAATAAATATAACCAACTGGGGGTTTGAGCTAGGAAAAACTAGCCCTGTTCTGTATTTGATAAGCACCGAAGATATAGGCTACTAGAAGGAATAAGTTAGGAAAAACAATAACAAAGGGTCTAAAGACCTTTTTAAGGGTCTAAAGAGTGTGAAACAGTGCAACTCTCTCCAGGTAGCGTCCTGCACGAGGTGTACTTTGGCTGACAGGCAGCCAGCCTCCGTATCTGAAGGCATATCCCCATGGGTTCCCCAAACCAGCAATGAACTGCAGCCTCACACAGAACTGCACATTTCTTCGTGTAATGCTTGCCAGTACCACCACAAGATAAAAAGCCCCAGCCCAAGGGCATCTGATCATTTTAAATGAGTGCACTGTGCGCCTTCCCTCTGACCCTCCGGTGGAAGCCAGACCTGAGATTTATGTTGAAGGAGGAGCCCAGTTAATGTGTGAATGACTTAGCAAGGTCATTAGAGATTAAACTTTATGGGGGCTAAATTCTGCTGAAATAAACAGAGCTGGAGGAAGGCGTTTGGGCCAACATCAGGACCTCCTCGACAAATGGATTGGGGGCAGCAGGGGTCAGAGTCAAGTATGTTTTTCTTCTTTTTAAGAAAAGACTTCACAAGTTCCTGAAGTCATTTGTATTATTACAGAAATCCATTCCTACCGTTTTTCTTTGCCCATCAAAGCAAATGCTGTGAAGAAAAAAAAATTGCACATAATATCAACCACAACACTGACATGAAATAAAATATTTCAGAAATATTATGATGTGGTGAGGCATCTTCCTGGCTCCTCTTAAAGATGTCAAGTGTAATTCAGACTTGACTTCCTCCACCATAGGTAACGCAGCCACCAGAAGTTTTCATCGATAAAAACAAATTAACCCACATTACTTAAAACTCCCCATATATAAACACTAAGAGGATATGTAAACTGGATCATAAATTTAGTGCTCTCAAATTCCAGTGCTGCAGCCAGCCAGCCAGATATAGGGCATATAACCCAGATCAAGACTGCAATGTCAAATTACGCTAATTATTTTCTTGGAACAAAAGTTCTGAAGAGTTTTGGTTATGAAATGCTGATATATTTCATTTCCCTTTGACAGCTTGTTGGCCCAGTGCTGCCTGGAAGAGAGGGAAGGCTCTTCTAGCTAAATACCTTGCCTGGTTCTAAATGCTTCGCTATATTTATCTGCATAATAATACCTAGAAATTTGAATAGCACATATGGGGAGACATTTTTGCCTTATAAAACAGCGATGAGGCATGACACATGGCGATTTTTTTTTTCCTCCCCCCTTCTTCATTTTCTGTGCTATACATATCAGCATGAGGAGGTGAAGGTGGAAGGGAAGCACAGCAACCAGAAATTGGGAAAACCAGTCTGGATATCAGAGGTTATGCCCATACATGCAAGTAATTTGGTGCGACAGGAGAAGCACATCACTATGTTTAAACCATCAAACACCACAACTCGGTAAAATTTTAGGGGGAAGGTTCAGGGTAGCCCACAAGCCCATCTGCCTCGCTACATGCGGACTGAAGATGCCTGCAAAACTGGTTCAGACTCTTTGGTGTCTCAGGGAGTGCATCTGGTACACACCTGAAGTGGAGCACCAGATTTTGTTTCCTGTAAAGGAAATTTAGGATACCTGCACCAGGGAGACACTGTGAACTAAAATGGCAAGCCGTGAGTGAAGGTGATAGACAGACCTGCCTTAAAACTGCAACTGCTGTGAACCAAAATGCTCCCTTTATGCGCTACTAGAATATGAACTACAGGGAAGGCAAAGCAGCATAATGTTTGGCCAAAAGCTATGGCATAGCAGAAAAACCAAGCCTGCTAGTGGAATACGTAGAGGAGACAGATTTATAGCTGTGCATAGGCTTGCAAAGTCATTAGAGACCTAAATGCATTTACAAACAGAGAGAGTCAAAACGATCCTTTGGGTTGAGAGGGTATCTTTGCTTTTTTGCTTTATTAAAAACATATTTCAGCTGCTGATTCTTTCTCTCAGATTTGATTTCTGGCTTTCCCATCCTATAGAGAAAAAAAAATTTCCTCCAGATACAAATACACCTGCGGGAGGGAGCTCGCATGTGAGCCTGGATCTTCACTGCATTTATTTGCTGTTCTGTTCCCCATGAAGCCCAACCAAAGGATGCGATTGATGCATCCGATTCATTTGTTTTCTGTCAACAGAGCCCTGGTTTCATGGGGGGTTTGTCAATTTATGAAGACCTTAAATTATTGCAACAAATTTAAGTGACAGCTGAGTATGAAGGCTTTGCTTTGTTTTTACCCAAAGACACGAAGACATTCTTTGGTGCCGAGATCTGCCCTGATACCTCCCAGGGAGTTTATGTCAATTCTAGTCTTGAGCACAAGTTTCAGCCTGCGGCACTGGGTGGAGTGCCCAAGTCAGGAGAAATGATTAGCAAGTAATAGTTTTACATCAAGAAAAAACAAAACAAAAACAAAAGAAAAAGGAAAAAGAAAAGAAAACAGCAGTTAAAGGTAATAGCATAAAAGAATCACAAAGTGGTAACTGCCAAGGTGGGATAAGGACAAGAACAAATATTCATCTCCTCACACCCTGCTTTCCTGTGCTCACACCTAAGTAAGAGAGAGGAAGTTGTAAGGGGGAAAAAGCCAACAACATCTGTGAAATTCAGTTCTACATATAATATGCTGAGAGTTTTCCACGAGCCACCAGCAGCTGATTTTACTAATGATATCTGCTCACATAAGATGTCACCAACATGACTCCCTTTCTTAAGGGGATGTTTTGTAAAACTTCACAACTGACAGGTTCATAGCCCTGTTCGCTAAAGGTCATAAAAACCTGTATTCTCATTTTCCGCTGCTCTAGCTGATAGCTGTGATTTAGAGCCTGCAGTTTGGCAGCATGACTGCTGCCACACCAAGGAAGAGGCTCCGTGCGTACTGACACAGCGGCTCCAATTTGGCAGGCTAAAAGTCTCCTAGAATTGTGAAGTGCCACCATAACTTTGTATGACTTCATTCCAAAACCTCAGCTATTCCTCAAATAAAGTGCTTAAAGAAATTTCAGGGCTCCAATTACAGTATTTAAAAGGAAACATACTGCTGGAGACCTTACAGCGCTCATACTCTGATCCGCCTGCAAATCTGCACTCAAATGCTTCCAAATTGGTTCCTGCAGAGTAAAGTTACTAGAAATCAGGGCAGCATTTTTTACTTCATTTTCCAATGACTTTATAAGGCCGGGAAGTGAGAAGCACATTGAATATATTTACATTGATGCCCGGGGACGCTGTGATGCCACAACAAATGGCTGCGATGCCGG
This sequence comes from Egretta garzetta, assembly GCF_000687185.1. NCBI lineage: Eukaryota > Metazoa > Chordata > Aves > Pelecaniformes > Ardeidae > Egretta > Egretta garzetta. Next base: position 1,157,642 of record NW_009258281.1, on the reverse strand, counting down.
TTTTTATGTCCGCGTGGCCATCCTGCTGCAGGTAAACCCTCCCAATGCTCGGCCAGTTCTGCCACACACCCGTTTTATTCCATTTTAGAAAAATGAGTTAAAAAAAAAAGGCAAGAAGCTATGGCATGAAGGAGACTCCACAAAATGGAAGTGGTCCCTGGCTCTGCCTGAACACAGTCAACTTTTCCAAGCAAAACCATCTGCTGAGGGTCAGGCTCCTGATGGACCCTCTGCTAGGGTAGCACTCTTCAGCCTCAACCTCGCAGCAAGTTTCACATATTTATTTTAATCCCCAAGCAGAAATATCTACATGTACAAAGCTGGGAAAAATAGCCCAAATCCTTTGTTGATACAGATTATATAAATACCTACAATGAACATACAGCGGGTGTTAATTTACCATAAAATATAGGTACTTGATTGAGAAGAAAGTTTCCATTGAGCTTTCATCTGGGAAAAGAGCTCTCCTAACAAAACAGAGGAAAAAATAGTTCTGTTTTTGTTCAAAATGCTTAGTTCACAGAACTATTTAGGTTGGAAAAGACAGTTAAGCTCATCAAGTCCAACCATTAACCTAGCACTGCCAAGTCCACCACTAAACCATGTTCCTAAGCACCACATCTACACATCTGTTAAATACCTCCAGGAATAGGGACTCAACCACTTCCCTGGGCAGCCTCAGCCCATTCCAATTCTTGACAACCCTTTTGGTGAAGAAATTTTTCCTAATATGCAATCTAAACCTCCCCTGGCACAACTTGAGGCCATTTCTTCTCCTCCTAAGTTCTTAGAAACAGGGCATAACAAGACCTAAACCAAAAGGCATTGAAAGGTCTGGCATGGAAAAAACCAAAAAGATAGGAAAATACATGTTGGGGAGGAGTTTCAACAGATTTACAGTCTTTTTAAGGGAATATTTCCTGTGAAATGGTTGTTTTTCCAACTTACTTCTTCTCAGATTTGGTCAGCACTCTTAGTATTAGCTGTTATGTTGACAAATACAAACCCATGTAAAGCTAGGAAGACACCTGCCAAATGCAATACGCAGTGGGCTTAAAATATCCCACTAAACCCATTACCACGCTGTTTTCTAGTGCTGGGCGAGCACAAACTTGTGTCCAAAGGCAAAGGGCCTGACAACCCACCCCCCCAGTATTAGTGCCTGAACTGAAATTGCGAAGTTTGGATAAATGCGACTCTTAAGTGATGGCTGGAGAAAACTGCTTTCGAGCAGCATTTCCCAGTTTCTTTAATGCACAAGATAAAAATCAGCATATTGGCATTCTGCGCTTTGCTGCCTTCGAACCAGAAATGATAAGCTGGATTTGTTTCAGGTTCCTTTGGTCCACACAGAGCTTGGAATAGTTCTGATAAGATTTTATCAGATTATTTTTCCTGCAGTGAAAGCAAGGCTGCAGGAGAAAAATATAGCATTGTTTGTGCTAACAGGGAAATTAAAAGAACTTGTAATTCTCACATGATAATGTCAGAGGGACATACTTGGAGACACAAAGAGCTGCTGATCGCACTGGGAGCTCTGCATTTGCGGCTTAAAGGTTATCTAGACCCATAGTAACTCCAACCATACTTCCTCACCTCCTTTCCTTTACAGCTCTGAAAGGGCAGATGCAGGAGTTGTAAATGGCCCCGATCACTGCTGTGCCTCTGAATTCACAAGCCTGCCCCACGCACATCCCACGGCACAGCGTCCAACCTCGCCATGCTTCCCCCTCCTACAGCGCTACGGTCCGATCAGCCACTGCAAACATCACAGCAAGTAAGGCACTTGGCAATTATGACTAATTGCTATGACAATTTAAAGATTATTAAACACGATTTAATCTCTTGAATACCTGACAAGACTGAACACACACTATCCTCACTCCTAATGTCTGCAGAAGAGTTATAAAAGTAAAGACTAATGATTTCCATTAAACACACTTTTTTTAAGCTGTTCCTACCCAACCCCATTGAACATGCACAGAAACACACAAGTCAGCCCATAACAAGCTCCACAGGGTTCCTCTCTTGCAGGTGCCTGATCACCTACGTTGAAATCAAGGTGGTTTTGCAGAGCATTACATTTGGCTACTGCAGACAATGGTGAGGAAAATGCACATGAAATGAGAGAGTCCTTACTGCCAGGCTGCTCCTGACAAGTGAGCTGAGAGAAGGTAAAAGAATACCTCTGGTTTATATAGAGAGACTGTGTTTTTCCCCACTAAGAAGCAGATTTTTTTATTGCATGTTTTCCACTATACAACCTGCATGTCTCAGGAACAGAGGCATTCAGGGTAACAGCTTGGTTGAAACTTCTTATGTTTAAATTATTTATAATTGGCTACTTTTTACAAGGAGTTGCAGCTAAGTTTTTCCTAGAAAGGCAAGATAAGCTTAGTGATAACTACGGGAAAGCTTTTCTTGGCAGAGTTGAGACAGGGATGAAGGCAAAGTGAAAGCTGTCAGAGTAAATCCTAAGTGAGATACCTTAGCGCATCCTCATGCTGTAAGTTAGCACCAGCTCTGTATGGCAGTCTGTACCTGTTCATGCCTTCATTTTGATCTTTTTCATAATTTGACTTCATCTTTATTAAATGCTGCAATTTGCCATTTCTTCTTTGGTGCAACAGTTAATTAATCTCACTCCACCATATCACAAAACACAGAGTTCCATCCAAATGTTCCTAGAACCAAGTTTTCATCTGCCTTTTTTCTACTAAAGACAATATAGTAATGGGTGGAAAAGAAATTTCTAAGAAAAATTAATCAACTATCCCAGCTCCTCTTGATTAGCAAGTCTTGTATTTATTCAGTAACTCATTTTAATGAATGCACTTACTTCCTCTCCACCCCCATTTTAGACCTCAAATTTATGGTGCAAGGCAGCAGCATTTGCAGGTTGGATGTTTACCTAATTAGCTATAGTTAATCAACCTTTTATAATAAAGCCCTTTCCCAGTTCTGGTATTTCCCCAAAGTCCCTCAAATTCACTTGTTTAAGAAGGGATAAAATAGGACACAGAGAAGCTACAACGCTTCACCCAGCATCACATCACCTTGCTAGAGAAACACCAGTGCCCTAACCGCTGAACCTCAACCTTCACCACAAACTATACTAAAGATCAGTTTTATGCAACCTCGTTCAGTCTGACATCTCTCAGATCAGAGATGACAGCTCCTCAATGGGTATTGTCCAAAAAGGGAGTCCAAAAAGTTGTTATGCACTTCTGTACCTTGAGCTAAGTCTTCTACGAGCTCCACAGATGACCAGATACTCTACTATGGAAAATTCGCAGATCGATGCTGCACGTCTTTGAGCGCTTAACAAAATAAAACCTCCTCCTGCATTTGCAATGCCAAACAGCGTTTCTGCATGTCTTCAAAAATACACCCCCATGTCATTACACCACAGGATGAATGTTTATTGATATTTCAACTATACTCTATTAGGGTTTTTAATAACAAAATATCTTTATTCCATTCACAACAATATTCTGTCTGAGTCACTGTCTTCCATTCCTGAAAATGGCTCTGAAGCTAAATGAGGAAGGAAAAGAAAAAGCTCCACACAGCATGTTACAATAATTGTAATGGTTGTCCTGCAGTATCTATTTGTCCTGTATTATTTCTCTTCTAGATAATTTTCTTTTCAAAATATAATGCTCCCATCACATTTGCAATATACACACGTAATTTCTATGTTTTGCATAAAAGTATGCAACAAATATTAACCCATAGTAAAGGTGGCCCTGGGATCATTGGGAAACTACACATACCAGAAAGTCGCAGCAACAACCTGTCTCTTCTGTACCTTACCAACCTCCATCTCCTGCCAAGCGGTAGGTCTGCCCATCATCTCTGGTTGAACAATTTGAGTTGTATGTTATGGTTTGTGCTTTGGGGGGCCTGTTTTGTCACTGTTCACTTCTTTCTTTTATTTGGAACTGATTGCTCCTAAATAATCACAAATTCCCCTGCACCATTACCATCTTTACTGACTGAGGACTGAGAAGTTTCCTGCCCAGAAGCTCTTGCTCAAACAAGCATATGGTGTCCCATGCACAAAGTGCTGCAAAGCTCCACATGGCTGTTTGCTCAGGGAAAACCAGGGATGTGTGGCACTTACCTTAGTCTGTTCCTCTTCTGTTATGGCTAATGTTGGGATTCCTTCTTGGCTGTTATAGCCTCCTGTCCCACCTCTTCTCATCTGTTAGAAGCATTTGGGTTTCTGTACAATAGCATGCAACTGTAATACCCAAATCATGGAAAACTCCCTGTTTCCATGCCATTCTCTAACTCCTTAAAGATAAATCTTCACATTTCCTTGTATTACTCTCCTCTAAGCCTAAAACAACAACACCACAAAATAATTTAAGATAGACTTGGAAGGGACACCAAGACAATGTTTACTTCAACTGCCCCATGCTACAAAGGAAGACCAGCAGCGCCTAAAAATTCCAGTAAATACATGTAAAATATCTGAAGGACCTAGGTAACAGAGTCCTCCATGTGTCATTACTCCTTCCAATGGAATCTATTTCCTAATATCTAACTTGATGGTCCTTTGCTACTGCTTCATGCTGTCTCCCTTTATCCTGTCTAGTTGGGATGTGGGTATCTCCTCCTCTCTGCAGCAAGCTCAAAGCTGTCACCAGCTCTATCTCCTTCTCCATATGCTAAACAATCAGCTTTCACCAAATATCTTGTCCCGCAGGCCCCTAATTGTTCTTGCTGCTCCCACTCATGCTCTTCCCTGTTGCCCCTTCCCACTGGGACACTCAATGTCCATCTGAGAGCAATGCTTGGGCTGAGAGATGCCACATGTTGACTAGATTAAAGGAAAAAAAAAAACCCACACCACCCCCCACAAAAACAAAAAAAAACCCCATCTCACAAACAGTACATGAGATGACAATGTGCAGTCCAACTGTCTAAATTCAACAGCAGTCTTAGTTCACCTCTGTGGGTGGACTATGCCCTGCAATCCCATATCACTGCCATTCTGATACATGTCTAATTCATAAGCTCAGCACCTTTATAACTCTGTATGTCAAGGCATTCAAGCAGGGAAAGGGCTGGATGGACTCATGTCAACTGACAGCTGATGTTGACCTCTTTGAAGCACCTACTGTGACAACCTCAGCTCAGATAGCAGCATCAAGTATGATCCTCACAAGCCACCTAATCACTGCCAACTTCAGGTCCAGAACTCCCACAATTGGCATAAACCACCTATCATTCAACCCTTTCAAAAAAAAAAAAAAAAAAAAACCAAAACAAAAAACCACTATTTCTGTTTTGATGACAAACTCTTGTTGACTATCAAGCACAGCAGGAAGATCTCAGCTGCTGCTGGTACAGCTACAATACAAATAATTTCTTGGAAGTTGTTCAGATACTTCAACTGGCATGAATCACTGCCACTCCAGGGAAGTCAAGAGGCCAGAACCCTTATTCATATTAAAAATATATAGATCCCCAGAGTCCCCTGCTGACTTTTATCTGCTAGTGATCTAGAACAGTATTTTCTGACTAATCCTTCAAAGTCATTCTTTTTTTCAGCCTCATCAAATTCCTCACACCCATTGTGCCTGCTGGGACTTTGTAACTCTCCCTAAGTCTTCACTCCTTATACACATGATTTATCTGTCTGGTTCCCCGACAACTGAAAGTAGTACCCAAGATAAACAAAATGCTTTTCCATTAACTGGTTTGGGTAAGTACTGTCCTGCCATAAGTTTTTTTTATTTTAAGGCATTGGTCTAGCCGGACCAATTGATATGGAAATGAGTGTAATTACCAGCGTAAACAATCTGTTATTTTCCATACAAGTCAGACCACTAAATCACAATGGTCCACTACATTACCATCTGAATAGGAGGAGGTAGCTAATGGGCCATATGTTAAAAAGCAGGTTACTTGCATCTTCATTTGCAAATGAAAAGCAAGAATGACGGCTGCACAGTAAAGATATGACCATTGATCATATTGCCATTCCCAGGACCCCCATGCAGAAAACCCAGGTATCAATCCACCACAAAAGTTTCTCAGCTCTGAATGCTATCCACTTCATAACAAGGCTCCAAAAATTACTGATAACTGTGTCACACAGCCCATCTCCAGCTGAACACCGGACATATCCCAACTAAGTTTCACGTATCACAAGAAAGTATTTGAGAAACTACACCTCAAAAGCTACACATTTTCCTTCCCAAGTTGCAATATGTACCAATGGACCAAAGTTGCCCAACGAAGCTGTGGAGAAGCAGCAAAACAAGGGCTGTGCATCAGCAGGGGCTTGTACAAACCAGCAGGTACACAGCAGATACACCAACACTGCCCAATCTCCAGTTCTGTCCTGAGCCCTACCCATGAGCTACATGATGCCTTTAGAAGACCAGTTGGGCACAGCTGCTGGGCTGAAAGAAACACTGGGGGCAGTAACTACATACACTGACTCTGCACCAGCAAAAACACCATAGAGCCATCATCTGAGCAGGAATTAATCACCAAGTTCATCTGTAACAGGTAAGATGGGAAGAAAAGTCTCCAGCTACTTGACGGGAAGCATTTAATGGCAAAGCTGAAGCGAGGAGTTATCCCTCCCCACCCTGAGCTGCTTGCTCACAACAACTCTGGCCAAAAAAATAAGGGGGAAAAAAGAATTATTTTTAAACCTCATTAGTTCACCCACCAAGTTCCCAGTGCAGCTCCATAAAGAGCTGCATGGACACAATGACAAGGACATGCAAGTCATAACTGAAGACCCAAAATGCAACCAAACTATCAACCCTAAAACATAAAACAGTATCTTCTGATACTGCTCCAATTGAGATTTCAGGTTTTTTCTGCATTTCTTCAACAAAGACACCAGGTAGGACCAGGAGGCCAGTCCCCAGCTCCAATCACAGCAGCACACGTCACCTGTGAGCTAGCATTGCAGCAAGGCTGCTTGCTCAAGGCACATCCCCACCAGCAAGGAGAAATGGCAGTGCATGCAACAGGGATGACAGGACAGTCAAACTCCCCGACTGACGTCCAGCGAGAGTGGTAATGCCTCAACAGCGCTGCTGCTATTAGCAGTGCTTATATTTAATATATCCTTGCAAAGATGCTGCTTTGTTCGTTAGGAACAGGACTTTCTCCCTCAGCGACCTGGTTTTCCCCTGTCCTCCTATATATACACTCTTAACTCAGTGGTTAAAAAAAAGAAAATTAAGTTGAGAGGAGGGCAAGCCACTCTTAAATGCATATGCATTAGAGGTCTCAGAAAGCAAGCTAACTACACTGAAAATGATGAGCTAAACAGAACCAGTGTAACACCAAAAATGACCATTCAAGATGGGCTAATAAGCTCCAATACATACATTATTTCTCACTCAAAAGAAAACTGGGAAGCTTTAAAAATCAGATTTCTTTTTGTAAAAATAATCTAGTCAGTGATGGCACTTATAATGCAATACATATGCAAAGCTCTGGCAGCCCTGGCTTGGCTCTACTCCCCCACACCGCCAAACAGCATCTCTCCCCTCCCAGAGGATGCACGCACAGCACCATGCTCAGGGCTGTGCTCCAGAGACCCACCAGTGCCTCCCCAGAGGGAAATGTAATTGGCAACCCTTGGAGAAAACTAAAACTACCTACACACTCGATATTTTTTTTCCTACAAGAAGTTTTTCCTCATTCTTTACCGACTTCAAAAAATTACCTAATATCCTCTTTCAGTAAGGAAGAATGAGGCAGTCAAATCACAAACAACATCCTTGCATTTGTAGTGACTAGTGGATATAAACAGCATTTTCAAATCTGTCAAATTAATTTACAGTATCTCCCAAAGTTTCCTTTCAGTACGTACAGTTGCAGAGTTAAATGGTTTTACAATTGCAAATCATTTTTGGGAACAGCCTAAAGAATGAGGGTATTATTCAATGGGTTTACTAATACGGGTAGAAAGAATAATGGATGCTTTAGGCACTTTTAGCACCTGATTAATTAATAATTGTTTGTTGCTTGGGTTATGCTGCTCAGCAACTGCTGTACCCTGACTGTGAATCATAATCTGGCACTAAAAATTTAATAGGTGCATTGCAACGCTATCCGAGATGCACCCTGTTGAGTGTTAAATAACTTATTTTTTGTAAATATAGTCCTCTTTTTTTTTTTTATCATGAAAGCAGCATTATACTTCGGTAACTCTACCTGTCATCAATAGGAGTAATTAGCACTTGAGTTGCTTCATTGAGAGATTACCTGATAGAATCTAATTAGGAATTCCCCCCTCCCCCCCCTCCACCCTTGTTTTTCTAACACCATCACCACACTCAGCTGAGCTGCATTTTCATGCTGTGCAACAGAGTTCATTAAACACAAGTGGTCAGCTAGGGGGAGGGTTTTTGGTGCCATTTGTAAAAGCTGAGCCCTGGGAGGCTGGCAGTGGCACCACAGATCAGACCAGACAAGAAAGCTTCAAAGGTTTTCCCTAAAAGAACCATATGAAAAATTAGTTTCTGGGACAAACAACAGAGGGAGGGAGACCTCCTTTATCGCCACTACAAGTAAATAACAGTAGCAGCAATAAGAGCAAAACATCCATCCTTCCAACATCAATCCCCCAGCAATCGCAGGGATCCAAATAATGGGATGAAAAGATTCTTCTGGTACCAAAAC
>NW_009258281.1:1117737-1148932 GCF_000687185.1 Egretta garzetta | reverse complement strand
ACGGCAAGACGAGCGCCGGAGTGCCAATATCACCAGTATCCCTCATTAACATAAACAATGACACAGACCACAGCCCATTTGGGGATGACCACCCGAGGTTACCTTGCTCAGCAGAATTATCTGCAGCCCACCAGGGCAGCATCTCGGGGCCGTGGGAGGGTCCATCCCACCACCAGGGGTATGCAACAGGACCAAGCGGAGCTGGTTAATGAGCACGCTTCATCACCATGGAGGATGGCAGTGACAAACGAGGTAAATACTGACCTTGCAGCAGCTTTCCCGCAGAGCCCGGCAGCTTTCCGGTGGCTACGCAAGGACATCGGACAGTGTAAACCAAAAACAGTGCAAAACCAAGCTGGAAATCTCTGCTGGCAGGCAGGGAGAGCTGAGGGCCACAGCAGGCTCAGAGAAGTCATTTGAAACTGCACCTGCCCTCTGGGAAAAGCAATGCCCTCCAGCAACCACCATGTCCTGGTTTCGGCTGGGATAGAGTAAATTTTCTTCATAGTAGCTAGCATAGTGCTATGGTTTTGGATTTAGTACTCAAGAATGTTGATAACACACTGATGCTTTTAGTTGTTGCCAAGTAGTGCTCAGGCTACTCACGGACTTTTTGAGCTTCTCCTGCTCGCCCAGGGGCATGACAAGCTGGGAGGGAGCACAGCTAGGACAGCTAACCCAAACTGTCCAAAGAGCTATTCCATACTGTATAACGTCATGCTGGGGGGGTGTTAGTTGTTCAGTTAGTTGTGGGGAGAGCGATCACTGCTTGGGGAGTGATCGCAGCTCGGGATGGGCTGGGCATCGGTCAGCAGGTGGTGAGCAATTGCATTGTGCATCGTTCGTTTTGTATATTCTGTACATTCTGTTACCATTCTCATTATTACTATTATTATTATTTTCTCTTATTAAACTGTCTTTATCTCAGCCCATGGCTCTAATTTTTTTTTTTTTTCCCCTTCCCGATTCTCTCCCCCCATCCCACTGAGGGAGGGGGGAGCGAGCGAGCAGCTGCATGGTGCTTGGTTGCCAGCCGGGTTAAACCACGACACACCACCAGCTCCCAGGCACAGCTGCGATCACGGTCCCTGCCCTGCGGTCTGGCAGTAGTGGTTTGCACTGAGTAAATGCTACGGAGCTCCGGGAAACAGGGGCAAGCACTGGGAAGGACCTTACCAGAGGGGGTTTCTAAAGGCCGGCTCAGCCTGGTTGAGCTCTCCAGAGCCAGCCCACTGACCAGCATGGATTGCCACATCCTGCAACTTAAAAGGTAATTTGCTTTCTGAATTTGCACCCTATTTTTCTAGTATCACACACAGAATCGCAAATATATATGCAAAGTTATCTTCTGGATAAACTAACAGTGACAGAAGGTTTAAGCGGGATGTCCCATGAAGGATGGTTTTCAATTTTGACCTCATGGAAATAGATGAACGAGAGGAACAAGTGCCTGCACTGCCCAGAAAGTTTACAATCCCCGACCCACCTCCACCAGCAGAGCTGACAGCAGCTGGGTGAGCACCAAAAATCAGTCTTCGGGCACCAAAGGAGAGGCAGCAGTTACTTTCACTTTTACTTTCTGGCTGGGTTTTTTTTTTTGTTTTTTAATTCTTCCATTTCTGAACAAGAACTTCAAAGCCCTACATATAACAGATACTGTTCACCTCCATGTAAGAAGGATCTTGAAGAAAAAAAATAACTGCAACAATAAATTGTTTAATAACCTCAACCCATTCCAGGCACTGCCTGCATGAATACCATTTGCCACAGGTCTTCTGTGCAGAGCTGAGCACTTCAGAAGAGCAGGCTTTTGGGATCACAAGAATTTCAGAGATGCTGACATGCTATGCCAGGAGGTCTGATAAATAGCACCTTCTTACAGCACTCAGGATCTCAAACATTCGCCTTTGCCTTGCTATCACTTTCATGGAAAGAGAATAGGGAAGAGTAATAAAGCTTTTAGTAGAACTAATTAAAATTAAATTACTCACAATTTACAACCTGCTCTGTCTTATATCCCTAAAAATAACACCAATAAAAAAAAAAAACCACAGACATTCTGAACTCTCTATTAAATAAAAAAGTTTTAGCTTTCTCTTGCTTTTCTGTGTCATCCAAAAAAAAAACCTGCAGTTATGCCTGCATCTTCACCAGCAATAATTCTGGACAAAACTATTAATCATGAAAAATTTATTTAACACATTTTGCCTTTTCTACTATATGTGAATAATCCACAAATTAAAAGGAGACCAACTAGGGTTACCACCGAAATGATTAAAAGCTTTGGAAGAAATACAAACAGTTGTGCTTCAGGGTATGCACTGACTTCTACTTAAAAGCAGCTGGGAAGAGCTGAACCAAAACTGCAGCAAGCAAAACCAAAAGTGCCTTCAGGAGAAAGGCTTCCCCCGACAGCCAGCACCGCCCCTTGCCAGAGATGGACCACGAACCACAACTACTGAGCTATCTGGGCACAGTTGAAAACCTCTTATGTATTATTTGTTGTTTAACATGCTACATTTCTCTAACCCCAAAGCAGCACTCTGGCTCTCAGGATGGTGGGTGGCAGGAAACCTCACTGCTAACAAGCCTAGGAGGTATCACAGAACTTTCCAGACAGGCCTTTGCACAGGATCCCACAGAGTTGCACATGCATATAGCCACCTGTTTTCTATGTACACACACCCATATACAACCACTACTTCTATACACACACAAGCATGGGATCATTTCGGTATGTTGAAGCCCGGGTCACCAGTGGGGTCCTCCCCAGCCCAGGCAATTCCCCACCTGAGCTTTGGTGTAGAGCAGCCTGTCACACAACATGGAGCAGCTCGCACCAGGCACCAGAGATGCCTTGTCTACAGGTGACAAGGTAAGTGTGAATTTTGGGTAATTGTCATTTTTTTAAACCAGAAAAGAGTGGAGGGATGGAATCGACTAGTCCACAAAAAAACCACTTCTTGCTGCATTTGGGAGACAAGCAAATTGGTAAAAAAGTGAACTCTCATCATCCCAAGGAACATTTTCCTGACTTACAGCGAAAAAAACATGGTCTGTGATGCATGAAAATCTCCTAGAACACATAATTCAAAGAATGGTACAAAGCCAGAAAAATCCCCGTGATTTTGGGAGTGCTTTTCAAATCAGTGACAGAGCAAGTAACAAGTACATGAAATGAGACAGAGCTAAAATGAACTTACGACAAATGTTAAATATCGATGTAACAATCGAGAACCAAAGCAAAAGCAGGAAAAAAAAAAAGAGCCCACGATTAATAGTCCTACTTTTCCTACTCACACAGACAATCCCATAAATGCTGCAAACATTGTCATGTCCCTTGAGGAAAATTAATAGAAATACCATCTTTCTCAGGAAAGGCACAACCTCCTTTCTGCAGGCACATCAGCAGCACAGAAATTTGAGTTTTTCAAGAGGACATTAGCTCAACTCCCGGGTGCAGTCAGGTATCTCCTCAATCCTCACTGCAGCTTTTTATAGAAAGGATCTCAAAGCACATTTCACAAAGAAGCCTGTGTAATTTTGCAGCTGGGGAAACCGAGGCACCCCTGCTTTGCCACAGTATACATCCCAGCTACCAAGCCCCTTTCTCAGTTCTGCAGCTTGCATACGCTCTGTGCTGCATCCTGGCACAAACCAAGCACCCCAACTCAGAATTTCAGAACATGAGGGGTTGTTCATCAGAGCTTTTAAAGCAGAGACTGGCTGACCTCTTCAGCAGCACTGGAGTATGTTTCTTTTCTTTGTATTTGCTGCACTGTTTATTATCTTCCCATTTATTTTAAGTCCTGCTAAGCCCAGTGGAGAGGACTTTCAGTTTATGTTGTGCTACACTGATCCTCTTCCTGCTTGGTTTTTTGTAGCATATGGCTATTGAGGTTATAGCCTCCCTTTCACTTGTGTCTAGCTTTATTACCTTAATTTTTTTTTAATACCAAAATCTATATGACACTTCTCTCTGCAGGCATCTCTCCTGTCTGAATTCTGATTTTATCTCCACTTTTTTTCCACAACCAGTGCAAAGCCTGCAATGCCACCAGAGCGTTCAGATGCAAGGAGGAGAAATTAGTGTTTGTGTTCAGATTTCTGTTACGTAATAGCAACTTATTACTAATAATATTAGCCCTATTTGTTAAATGCTAATAATTAGCTATTGCTAAACCTTAGTAATAACAGCAGTCGTCTTTTACCTCCACTTGTCACAAAAAAGAAAATCCACACCCTACTTCCCATTTTCTTTTCCTGTTCCAGGCAATTTTCCTCTTGGTTTCTCCACAAATCATTCATGACAGTGGTTGGTCATTCACGACTGGTGTGTTGGGTACCTGGTTTTCTCATAGACCAGACAGCCCCCTCAGACAAAACCAAGTCTTCATGGAAATGAGAAGGACCAAGGGTTGAGCTGTTCAAAGCGTTTTGACTAAGAAAGTTTCCTAACAAATCGATCTTTCAAACTGAAATGCGCTGCATTTCACCAGGAACTCCATTTTTGCTTTAAACGTTATCAAGTGCTCTGATGTTTTAGTAAACATGTTCCTGCCATTTTCATGGTTTGCTCCAAACCACTAAGATCTGAGCGATCCTTCATGGCATCGCGCCAACCGCCTACCTCAGACCTCAAGATAGCAATGGCTGGGTGATGTGTTTAACACCAACATTAAAGCCAGAGGAGCACTCTTCAGAGACTGTTTTTGTTGGTGTGGCTCATCACACAACAGGACACACCACTTTTACTTAAATTTCTGCAATAACAACTCAACGGTTTCCACCTCTGTTCATGCACTAATTCCTTTCTCTTACATCATTTGCATTTGATAAACTTATTTCTTGTTCAATTAAAATTACCCTACTGAAAATCCATCCTATTTATCATCTTACCCACTGTAAACTAAGGAGCTGATTTTGATACACCTCCGGAGAAGCTGCCTCATACGAAGTCCCACTCATCTGAACAGGTCTGCGAACACTCCCAAAGCCATATACTGAATATAAATATCAAAACCCATTCCTTACAGGCAAGGAAGGGACAAAAAGCATTCTCAGGGCACTACCTGCAAGGCCAAGCACAGCTCTTTTTCTGTTTCCTTTCCCATATGAGATAGGAAGTTGAAGACAAAAAAATTAACCCTTGTTGAAGAAGTGAGGAATGATGCAGCTTCAAACTAGAAAAAAAACAAACACCTTTCTGTCTACAAAATGTCAAAGGTGGAATGATGCCGTCCTTTTCATTTACTTTCTTCTCTCTTCTAATGAATGGGAATTTATCACTGAGAGCTATTTTTTAACAGAAGTACCAGAGTTATACAAACAGGGAAGGCTTGATCTTCAGGTAATGTAAATCAGAGCAGCACCATGAAAGTAAAATCTATTTATACCAGCTGCGGTCCTTGTAATGTAATTTCAAAGCATTCTCGTCATCTGCTACTGACTTTGCGAGGGGCAGAAAGCAGAAAATTTACGGAAAGCCAAAGGTAAAAGGTAGTAATAGAGATCTCTTAGTGATGATTGCAGAATCAATACGACAATGACAGAGACTAAATGGCTATGAATCATCTTGTTAAGTCTAGCTGGTCTGCAGGATTGCCCCTGAACAGCAAACGAACAACAAAAAAACCCCCAAAGTGACTCATGCAAGCCCCACGGCTACTAAACCTGCACAGAGGACACGGTGCTGTCCCAAGTGCCATGCCACTGAGATGCTAAGGGACATGCCAGCTTTTGCAAGCCCCCAGTTGGCACAGCACGCCATGCCCTTGTGCCTGCCCCTGAATCCCCGGGACAGAGCCGGGTTTCCGGGGACAGGCGAGCTGCAGATGCCCGAGAGGGAGAGCAGGACAAGGGCGACATTGTTCCCCGTGCATCGCCCGGGTCATCGGAGTTCACATCGCTTTTTTTCCCCCAAAACTTGTTTATAGGAGGCAGTTACCATCACTCATTTAGACACTGAAAAACAATAATGGTAATAATACCACGGGGGGAGCGAGGGAGCGTGCCCGACGATGACATGGGCACGAAGGTATGCAGGGAATGAGGAGGAGGGAAGTGCCCCAGCTGCCCAGGGCCCATAAATCAGCTGGATGATGATCTTCCATGTGCTGCCCACTGCTAAAGGTTTCTGACACGCAGAGTCCTCCTCTCTCCACTTTGCGCGGACAACATGGGCTCATGAGTTATTAAAACAGGGCCTGATCGCAAGTCAGAATGAATAAAGCTGTTTGGAGAGGATACATAAAAGAGGGAGATAAAAAGGTATGAATACTTTACATAAGCAAGGATGCAGGTCAAAAATCTCCTGAAGGGATGGATGTTTTGGGGCACATCTATTTTTGCCATTGTGGGCAGTGTTGCTGCAAAGGAGGGATGTTAAGATCAGCTGTGATGCTCATGCCAAGACCCAGAAAGGGCTACAGCTCTTGGCCAGCTGGATTATCAATTTGCAAAAAAGCAAGCAATGGGAATTTCATTGTCACTTTATAGGACAGCATTTCTGATCAGAAAGAGAGCTCACATAGTGACTTCCTTCTCTTTGCCTTTTGCCACCATCGCCCCCAATCGTTTTAACCTGTGTTTTGAAGACGATGAAATGCTCAGACCACTGGACCATAGAGTCAATTGTGCTCTTTCTCTGCATAAATAATCAAGCATCTTTGGTGCCAAACTGGAGGAACTCCAACAAAAGAAACTAAAGTTTCTTGTGCACGCTCTAAGCTATATAAATGTTTATGCATATAATTAGATACAGTTATAGTCACAGTATATATATATATATAGTAATAGTCTAAAAGGTCACATTTTCATTCCATTTCAGGGCAAAACATTAGTTTCCTGGTTTCTTAATTTTATTTTCACAGAAGGGACACCTTCCGCAGAGACTTACATCTGGCTGATGACTTCTTGTAGGAAGAGGCTAAGCTTCTCAACAGGAAGGGTTTGCAGGACTGGGTCCCTGTGTAACAAACAGATGGGCAAAATTTTCTTCTTGGACATTATTTTTAAGTGTGACAGGATCATCAAGACATTATTAGTAATTGTCACACCATGAATTCTTTGCCTGCCACAGATCAGGAACTGTGAATAAACTCCCAAGGCAACGGATATCCTAGTGCAGGCTTTAATCTATCAAATATGGTAATTGTTACCACAATCTAAAAACTCACTGGCTTGCAAATTAATCACTCAGTCTTAGCAGCAAGGTACATCTTTTTATAACTAATGCTTGGCATATGAAGTGTGGCTAATAAGATGCCTCTAATTTAAGAGTCTCAAAACATCCCCCTTAAGGAGGTAATTGCTCACATCGAAGGCCTTGATCCGGAAAAGGCTGCAAAGAACAACTCTCGCCACCACTTGCCAACTGCTCTCTACCACCGGAAGGGAGGTCAGAGCAGACCACCCTCTGGCTGGAGTGCAGAGAAGGATACCATGTGCTACAAAAAACAAACAGTATGGGATTGCAACTCATCAACATAGATGACCTACTAGACCAGAAAGGTTATGTAAGTTCTGACCCAGAAACACGCACCTGATTATTCAGGAGTTCAACAATTTTTGACCTAATAAATTTAAACAATACATTTTTAACAATACAGGTTCAAAACCCATGGGTTTTGAACAATGCTTATAGTTCCTTCCTTCTAGCATCATCTTACCCCTCTTGCTGTCCAGACCTAATCAAGTACCAAAGCCTTTTCTCTTCTTCCCCTAATCAGCATTCAGCTCCACCCAACTGCTGCCAAATCACTCCTCCAGCTGGTCCCCATCCATCTGCTCCTCAAGGAGGTGGCCAAGGTCTCATGAGCTTCAGCCTCAGGGCCTCTCCCAGAGCATTATCTATCAGATTGACTACCCCTTCCTGGTCCCTCCTTGTGACCCCCCCCCTCAGACATGAATTTGTTTAAAAGACAAAAAGTTTCAGACAGGGAAGTCCTCCTCTTGGTTGAAGGGTGAAGAACTCACCTGTGCTCTAGGGCACCACAATGTAATAAATGCCAACAGTAGGGTTTATATCTTTTCTACATAATGTCTTCACAGTCTGCAGTGATTTCAGATAGGGCAGTGAGAAATCTGAAGAAAACTGAGGAGCCGACTCATTACAGAATAGTAATGCAAGACAGGTCCTGATAGGCTTAGGGTCTTTCCTAAAGAAAGCTAGGGGAAAAGGGAATTTACTGCACAACTTGAAAAACAGTAACTGGCTAGTAAATACCTCATCTCAGTTGATGTGATAATCAATTGTGTATTTGTTAAGAATGAATCCTCCTGAAATCACAAAGCTGGGACAGTGCACACTGCACTTTGAGTCAGGGATGTGATACCAGACAAAGCAGGCCAAGTCCCCCAAAACACAACATGAATTTGTGAACAGTTCAGAGATCCCATCTGCCAACTACGTTTATCTCTCAAGTTAGCAAAGAGCACAGACACACACTGCCTCTCCATTATTTTTTTAGAAACTAGAGGGCCACCAAGACTAGTGCAAGGGTCAGGCTGGGTCCTGGATAAAATCCCAAGTACCTGGGAAATCTGGAAGGAGGTAAAACCAAGCCCTTTTGCTCCTGATGTACTATGTCCAGCAACACAAACCTAGTTCTCCACTTCTTTCAATCCTTGTGACCACAGAGGCATCCAAACTCCAGCGGGGGGGTGGCACATCCCTCCCACTCTCAGGTCACACAAGTGTGAGAAACTGATGAACAACTTTAAGAGAAATCTACCACACATACATGACAAACTTTAAGAAAGCCTTGGATGATCCTCCTCTTCTTTTGGTGGGTATCCAAATCCCCCCAGGGCAGCTTGAGCACTTCTGAGAACTGCACTGTAAACCAAGTTTTATAGTAGTGACCAGTAACGTTAAAAATCCCCCATACAGCGCTGATTTTTTCCTCTTCTATTTTGTTTTCCCTGCAAGTCGTCAAAATATCTACTTTGAGCATAACGGCAGATCATTGCCAATCTGGAGAGACTGAGCTATTTTTAAATTGGGAACTGTGACAGGAGCATAGCACAGCATTAAAGCTTATCTAAGGAAATGAATCACTTGAATTAGAAAAGCTATAGAATTTAATAGAAGAAACTGATATCAACTAATTAACACTTATGATTGCTGTTATCAGAGGTTTTGTATAATTGTAACCTAGATGTCAGTGTACAAACATGAAGTTAAATAATTGATGTACAGAATCAAACCCCACTATACTTCCTTCTTTCAGTACATAACTGCTTGTTTAAGGAAAGAATAGCGGACAGATTTAATCAATCAAGTTCAAAGGGCCAGCACGTTATCAGAAGGCTGACACTGTATCAAGTGAGTTGGCACTTGCATTCTTAATTTAGTATTCCATTTCTTAGTTAAACTTTATTGGTTACCTTATTTATATAAGCCTTTGATCTTATTGAAAAGCAGGAGGTACCTCTTCAGTACAGATTTATTGTTAGAATGACATCGCCTTTACTTTTTCTTCGCACCCTTCTGACACCCCTGTGGCCCAAACCTCTCTCCCTACTGCAGCTGCTGAGCAGCAGCAGAAAAAAAAAAAGACATGTAGCTGTTTAGCATACGCTCCCCCCATACGTTAAAAAGTGGGAAGGACACCTGGCTGTTCCCATATGACAAATTCGCTTCGCTCTTTTCAACCCCAATGTTAAAAAGAGAGGAGCACAGCAGTTTCTCCTCTACAGCTCCAAGTCTCATGGCTCAGCACGGCAGCACAGTAAATAAGCTTTAGAATTAGTTCGTTCAGAAATTGCAATGTCTGGGTGAAAACAGCCAGACAAAATCTGCTCCAAGACCTTGCTCCTACAGATGCATGAATTCACACGGGTCTCCTCTGCATACCCTTCTGCAAGTATTTAAGTGAACGAGTTTTGCTCTCACCAGTTTAAAAACTTCACACCTGTGTCTTTTTACCAGGAGTAAAGTTTTATAGGCTCTGGAGCAAAAGAAAAGAAAAGTGCAGGCACAGTTTACAAGCCAAAGGATGATGGTAAGACTGCAGGCACTCAGCTTTTCATCCTCAACAGTGGAGAGGCTGGGAAATGAGCTCCGTAAAGGCCACACACTAACGACACCTCACACTGGAGGCAACGTGCCCCGCAAGAGGCAATTTCCAAACTGGTGACAAAGCAGGCAAGACAACACACAACTCTCCCCCAGGACAAGCATAGACCCATGTCACTTACTGGTATTGATAGGACCAGGCAGCATGCAACCCAAATGCCACACACCACCAAGATGTCTTATCTGACCTCCTTGTTCCAGAAAAGTTGCTCCAGGTAAATCTGAAAAAGGAAAGAGCTGTAGTTTCTTCGAGGGCAGGATCCCACCAAGTCAGTGACCTTTTCAAGAGAAGCATGAAGGAAAAAAAGCTCATCTCTCCTGCTTGCGGCCCAATCCCATAAAGCTTTTACCCACACACTTAAGCTCATCCCTCCACATGAAAGCACTTAAAAAGAACTTCAAGCACCATCATATGTGCCATGGAAGCTTCACAAGGTGCCTCTGGAGAACCTGGTCCTTGACTGCTTGCTGAACTGGGGTGGTTTTGGCATGAAAAAGGACCACATTCACCCCCACACTGGTCCACACACTGAATGAGACCATTACCATCAAAACCAGCCTAAACACAGAAAATCCAATACACACAGTCAGAACTAATCAATTTTTTTCCCAAAATGAACTCCATAAATCCCATCCCAATCCTTTCAGCCACCTTCTAGCATGACCATAACTTGAGTGCTCCACACGGGCTATTCCCAACCTCATGGGTTCCACTCCTATGGACAATGACACAAAGTTCATCCACTGGAGAGAGGAGGACCGTGGAGCAATCAATTGAAGACACCCCAACGTGGTTATCCCACAGGTATGTACTCATCTCACACTCTGAAATCAGGTTTTCCCTCTCCACGTGAGGTTGTGGCACACCGCTTCTATATGAAAAAGCAGTAAGTGGTCACTAATTGCTCTAATTTATTACTGTTGCACCGTCTCATTCAAAACATCATTTAGACCCAAGTTAGGAGCTAGATTGCTAAATATGCTTTAATCATAATATTCTTCAAAATACGAAAGGCAGGCAGACAGCAGCCATTTTGCCTTCATCTGTCTTTTCTTGTTGCCAAAGCCCTTTCAGACGCTCACCCATTTATCACTTAGATAGCAATCGTTAGCTCTTTTCATCCTAACTCCTACAGACTGATGAGGGTTGTTAGACTTTTTTTATTTATTTTTTTCTAACCATGTGCAGACTTAGTGCTGTAATAACTTCTGTCCTTTTATAAAATTTCTCATTTAAAAGGGGGCTATTGAAAAATCATATACAACCCTATGCAGTCTGTATGGAGACATGCCCCATGGATAATAAACAAACAAGGACATTTTAAAGCAAAAAGGTAAGCAGTCAAATATTGAAGTCCTCACTGTTGACAAAATCTGGATTTTACTCTCATGGCATTTCAATGATCTTATTAAATATACACTTCAAAACAAGTCGTTCTGGTTTAGAATTGTACTTGTTTGCTCAAACTTATGAAGCAATTAAATTTAAGCTCCAAAGAATATATGAAATGTGTGATCTGGACCACAAACTACATTGTCTATCCTCACTCATCACTCATGCAGCTGTATTCACCTTTTTACCCCACATTTCATGGGACCAGCACCAGGTTCAGGCAGACCGCAGATGGGACACGGCCAGGGAAAGCCACCACCAGTATTCCCACAGTGGTGTCTGCTGGAGAGGCACTTATTAAAAGACAACTTTGCTCCCTCGAATGAGATTGCCTCAATTTGTCTTAAAGCAGAAAGCACTGTCACCACCTCACCTTTTTCTGCCTGGGGAGGCACAAAGGGCAGACCAGAACAATCTCCTCTGCACCTTTCAGCGGCGCCATGGACACAATCCTGCTCATTTATTCCCTTACTGCCAAACACAAACCAGCCAGAGGTATTTGGGATTTTTTTGCAGAACATTACCATATGCAAAAAGCAGACAAAGAATAAAAGGATCCTTTTCCAGAGTCTGATTTTCCACAGGAACTTCCTTTTAGAAGCACAATTTTTTTTTTTCCTCCCTTTTGAAAAGGTGCCTTCCCAGTTTAGGTTTACTTTCAAACACCACTTGCTTTCCAATTTTGCAAAACGTTTAGGTGGCCATTTCAGGATGTTAAGGTGTTTTATTTCAGTTTCAATTAAGACAAAAGATACAAAGAAGACTGAGAGTGGGGGAAGTTAACAGTTTCTTCCCAGTTATTAAGCTAAGGCAGTCTGAAAACTCAACTGTTAAGGAAAGAAAATAAAAATAAACCCAAGACGACTAGTTCTCTTTTCTAGAAACCTTTGACTTAAACCAAACAAGATATTCTTAGTGGGAAAGTTATTAATGTGAAAAAGTTTGACCAGCTCTAGTAATAACTGAAATATCTTAACAGGCCACTAAAGCGAATGAAGGTGGCAGCCAATGTTCTCCAAATTCAGATTCGTGGGCATTAATTTATTCAAGGCCATGAAAACACACAAACTGAATGCTCATCACCTTCAGCATCCAAGCCACCACTTCTCACCCCAGTTCCCACATTCACTCAGCAGCAAATGGCCCTTCTCTGGTACACCACAGAACCGTGCGCCTCCCAACTTTGCATCTACAGCAACAGTTCTCCCATCCCACCGCACCAGGCTGAGCCCCACAGTGCAGGGACTCATTTGGGCATTTAAGGGGAGCAGTGGGCACCTGCAGAGCACCCTTTTCTGGGCATATGACGATAGAAAGCAGGTCAGAGGAAGTTACTTAAGTCCCTCTATCAAAAAGCATCTCATCTGTCAACAACAACAAAGTGCTCTCTCTATTGGCTGAAAACTGCTGGCTTAGATTTGTTCAGCTAATGTCCAATTATTATTACGTGAAACTCTACATGGAAAAAGAAAAGGAGTCTAATAAGAAAGCTAATGAAAATTAAGCATTTTACAAGAAAGTTACCTAAGCATAAAGTCAACCAGATGATATCACACTGGTTTTCAAATCCAGGGGCACCAAAGCTGGCATTCACACAGGAATGAGTTCTTAGACATTGAAGAAATCGGGTGAGCCAAAATCTTCCAGAAGTCCAGTCCCACCATGGTACCTTTTTTTTCCCCCCAGGCATACATTTTAGTAAAACATAGGGCTTTCCATACAACATTTGAAAACAGTTCTTTGTGCAACATTTTGAACTGAAACTTTTGCAAATAAGGGTTTGGGAGAGGATGTAGAGGTTTGCAGTGGGGGGTCCAAAGTGAGCACAAGCTGCAGCCCCCTCCCTTGCAACCCCAAATTGCTGAGGATTAGAGATGCATGACAAGAGACAGGGTTCAACACCTCCACAGCCTGCTGTCCTGCATAAATGAAACAAGTAGAAAATTGTTACATCGCTTACAAATCATTACTTTTTTCCATTTTGATTTTTTTCTTCTATTATAAGCTTAATAAAAGCCTCTGCTGCACTTCAGTGCAGACATTTCACTGCTGCGCTCTTCACCAACTTCAGCCATAAAGCCACGCTTATTACTCTGAAAGGCTAAGAAATGGGAGGAAAAAAGAAAGAAATACACACAAATACACACATATTCCTAGAGAGCTGTCATGGGTAAAAGAGGGCTACAGCCCTCCAGCTTGGCCAGCCCTATTGAGAGAACAAAAGGGCTTCTGGCCTGGCAGCGGAGAGCAAAAACTGTGGATGCATAGAGCAGAACAGGGAGGGTGGGAGAAAAAAGGAAGGAAGAAAAGGAAGTAACACTTGTTCTTGTGTTGTGAGGTCCTTACTATG
This sequence comes from Egretta garzetta, assembly GCF_000687185.1. Taxonomy (NCBI): domain Eukaryota; kingdom Metazoa; phylum Chordata; class Aves; order Pelecaniformes; family Ardeidae; genus Egretta; species Egretta garzetta. Next base: position 1,135,108 of record NW_009258281.1, on the reverse strand, counting down.
CAAAGCTTTCACACTGCAAAGAAAAGTGCTATTGAGAGAAGGTGGAGGGGACCAAAACACTGGGAGACAAACGAGCAAACACGCTGCAACATACACTACAAGAGCCCCAGGACCCTTTAGCAGCACCAGCATCACCTGCAAACACAGAAATTATTTAGGAATCCAGATGATACAAATAGCACCTATTTTTAAACGATCGAAATAACTACTTTCTTGACAGATTTGATTTTGTTATGCTGCTGACAACCTGCAGGTGCACATCACCTATGTGCATCTTGAACAGTGCAAACACAATACAAGCCACCACAAGACGGATCATGAATTCACCTTTCCTGTGTGCACATGTAAGGATAGTCACCTAAATTAGACGTAATTTTCCATAAAAAGAGGAGGAGAGAAATTGAATTATGAGCAAACACACTTCAGTCAGATGGGTAGAAGTGCCAGGAGAGCCCCACGTCATCAGGGCAGGCCCAGCGGCAGCCAGCTCCAGCTGAGCACCCCACAGGCTTGCAATGGAGAGGATTTATCTCCTTGCTGGTTCACAGATAGAAACCCACCTCTTGCCATAGTCCTGCAAAATTGCAAACTCCAAACGCTGCAATTTACAACAGGCATTGATAACAACTACAGGGTATCCTCACTTGCGTGCAATAAATTACAAGTTAAAAACCTCTTTCCCCCTCCCCTCCCCTTGATCCTTCTCTTCTAAAGTCAAGTCCTCTCAAATTATGTTTACAGCCCCACTGATGAAAAAGTTTCATGTGCTGAGTGAAGTTCAGAACATGCTGGGGCGCTTTGCTCACTGAATTCTTCCCCTGCAGCTTTGAGCACCGGGATAGGATGTGTATGTACCAGGTGTTCCCAACCCAGTTTAGAAAAAGCGCTGGTTTAGAGGTTTTTCATTTTTTTCTGTCAGATAAACCACCGGGAAACACAAGCCACAAATCGCATCATGCAGTCTTTGCCTGGGTCCAGCTGCTGGCAAACGAAGGACATTTTACTCAAGCAAGGACCACAAGGCTTACATCTTATATCACATTTCATAAGAAATACTACACTGTTTAGGATTATTTTCACCCACAAATTTCAACACACATTGCAAATACCAGGAAACTTCATTTTTCTCACTGTCCCCATTCGGCAGAAAACAGGAGTTGCAGCAAGGGAAACCCCTCGCCAACAGCCAAGAAACAGGACAAAAATGTAACCCAGGCCCCCCCATCTTGCCACACTTTCCCCCAAGCCTTACCACCTCCTTAAGCCCTTGAGAGGCCACACATGTTCAGATCGTTTTGGAAATGCATTTGGGAAGTCCTCCATGAAACATGAGGTATTTATCTCCCCATTCCCCAAATCTTCATATCTTGACAAGTGACAACTAGCCACTTTCAGCACCAAGAAAGAAAACATATCTTTGGCTTCCATGTTAATTATACTTTAAAAATATGTAAACCATGGGGGGGGGAGGGGGGAGGGAGAACCCTGTTACAATAGCCACACATTGACAACCTAACAGACACAAACTAATTACTTTGTGTCTTTCCCAGCAAGTTTCATTCAATTAGCTGCACCGCCAAGTTCAAAAGGTGATTAATTGAGGCCTATTCTGCTTTATGGCATTTACAGTCCCTCAATGATATATGCAAAGACATGGGGAAATCTTAGATTTAAGCTCAGCTGCCTTGGCTAAATATTGAAAGAAAATAAAGGAGAGGCGGGGGAAGGAGGAAGGCACTCAGTATTCAGACCTTGTCTTCGGTGGAACAATTAATTTCCCACTCCGCGATGAGATGACTGACCCAGTGGTGTAGCACACACATAAATATTTGTCTATCAGCACTCAAAGCTTAAGGCACAAGAGCACCAAAACAGCTCCTCGATGACACACTGCCAGTAACGCCTGGAAGTCCTGGGATGGTCACCACCACACTCAAAAGCTGATCCTTTTAAACATGTTTTAAAATTACTGTTTGGTTGGGTTTTTTTTTTCAGGCTAACAGCTTTTTCCCCTGCCCTTAATGCTTTTTTCATTATTTTGTAACATTATGAAGCAACTTCTTAATTCTCTGCCTTTGTTTATCCATCCTGATGCGGGAGGGGAACATACACATCTGAGTGCTTTTCAACAAGCAAGTCACTTAAGATGCTCAAGGCACTCAATCCTCAGCTGAGGAGCAGGAGGACAACATAGAAAAACGTAAAATGAACTTAAAGAATGACGATCCTGATCTTTTCGCTGACCCCTTGCAGGAGGCTTGTCCTGCCTGCCCACACAGCTCCAGACCCAGCTGGACAAAGTGCACCAGCACCTGCTACCAGCATCACCTCAGGGTCTCCAACTCTTTGCTTGCATGAGGATAGGTTTCCAAGGGCTGAGGAGCCAGACAGGTTCAAGGGCTCCCTTTGGTTGGAAATCCCACCCCTGTTTTTGCAGATTTCCAAAGAACCACCTTTCCGCAGGAGCAGTGAGATGGATTTAGCTGTTAGTACCAGCAGTGGCAGCCAAAGAATGAAAAAAACCAAAACAACACGAACACAGAATAGCCCAAAACACAAATCCGGACAACAATAATGAAAAAGACAGGAATAAAGTAAGTTTTCAAGTCTCCCAAGCTCTATGGACCCGCCCAGGTAACACACTGTGCCTGTAGCCAAAGGTTTCCCTCTAGATCTCCCCAGCACCTTCCAGACTTTCTGTAACCAACAAAATCCAGACTCGTGGCCACATTCAGATCCGGTGCAAAACACCTCTCTGGCAGAGAAGAGCCCCAATTGCCAACAGCACCAGTCCCAGAGTAATACTTAAAGCCCTGCTCTGATTTACAGCAGGCAGCTGGAATCTCACATCAGCCAAGAAGAGCACACCTCCTCGGCTGAAACCTGGTAGGAGCTTTAATACACTTCTTAATGCAAAATTAGCAAGGAAGTTCCTTTTAACTTTCAGTGGCTTTTGCATACTGTTGACTGGCCCACGCCCCATGGACCACAGAGTGCCTGTGGTTTGCAGGTTGGCATTGCAGTCACACCTGCAGACCAACAGCGCAAACTGTCTACTGACAACCTGAACAATCCAACTCATCCACTTTAGAAGAGGATGTCTGCGTTTTGCAACTTGTCGTATGTTTATCCATAAACACTCATGGCTGTGGGATGGCACTGACACCAACCAACACCCTGTGGAGCAAGGAACCTGTTGGTCAACTCTCCTGTTGAAGGTGTTTTTCATCATACAGGCATGACATCACACTGCAGGCTGCCCTGCACATCACCCCCCAGGTGTGGGCATGCATGTTTTCTCCCCTGCTATATACCCCACCCCAGAACAGAGGTCTTGACCCTCAACCACTTTGCACAAAACCGCCACTTTAAAAAAAAAGTTTACAAAAATCACCTAAAATAACCTGTACTAGCAGAGGTGACTTACTTTCATTGACTGTCATCTTGACTTTTCTCACAAGAATGCATGGTGAGCACACAGGTACGTAATGTACCAACTGTATTTCAAATGGCCGCTGATTCAGAATGTATAACTGCTACTGTAAACTACAGGAGTATTGCTCTGAAATTATTTAAAATCCAAACAATAGCTCCTAAATGTAACAGTCTGACTCAGTGGCAGATGCATTTTTCATTTACTTGTTTCTGTTAAGGCACATGTAATGTTAAAAGCAACAGATAATTAAATAGATGAGAGTAATACGATGCTAGATAAAAAGGTGCCACTTACTGTATCAGTAATTAAAGTGATCTTTCCATGATTCTTGTTTTCTGGGTATCCTTTGCCCAAGTAAAATAAGTAGTTTCTGCCTTTTGTAGCTTAGTAACCGTTTCTACTTTCTTTCTTAATAGCCACTGGCATATCTGGGCGCTATTTAGAAAATTACGTGCTGTTCAGGTACAAGGAACCCAGCATCATGTAATCAGAGGGGAAAAAATATCTTGGAAGATATACCTGCAAGAATGATGCTTACAGATGATCTGACTCTACTACCTGAGCCCACTTCTTTTCCCCCTTGGAAGTTTTACGCTCAAATAGAGTGAGCATATCTAATTTTTATTAGAAAAAGTATTAATTACCTCATGATTAAAAAAAAATCGCCAAGAGAACAGACGTGTTAGGATTCTTACCATGGCAAATCTAGCATGTGTAATTCACATCGCATCCAAAATAGTCTTTCTAATTATGTCAACCCTCACCTTTCTTTACAGCATGGTTTACTTTGATTAGTGAATTATCACAGCGCATTTGGGCTGGTGCGTGCTGAAGAGCTTTCCTGATTGAACTGGCCCACTTCAGTCCAAAAGCTTTCTTCCATGCTTGCAATTTATAAACTGGAGAAAAATAATGAAATGAAACTGGGAAGCAACTAGAAAAAGGTCTTAAAAACCCATCCTGAAACCAACAGCAATAGCCATCTATTGAAGAGGTATTTGTAACAAATGCAGACAGTGGAAAGCTTAGGAAAAGGGAAAGAAGCAGAAGAGATGCAGGGTAAGGCAAAGTCTACTGAGCGAAGTCAGTACTGCCTGAATGCATTTCAGTCATCATCTTACTGGCATAAATATGGAATTTTAGTAATTTAAAGAAAAACTTTAATATTTCTAAATTGTTAGGTGTCAAAAACAAAGAAATCCCTCCTCTGACAAATGCAAGCTGGTATGAATAACACTCATTTATGTCCTGATAGTGTGCTACAGGGTACTATTACTATGCAAATCTCCAAGCAGCCCCTGTACATGCACTTACACTAACCTTAGAACACCCCAAAGAAGTTAAGTGGAACTGGAAGCAGACTTCGTGACAGACTTTACTGAAGCACAGCAGAGACACACATCAACAGGATGTACATACATCATATGCTTCTTGATCACAGGGAAAGGACAACTTAGGTCAGAGGAAGAGGAGAAGAAACAGCTGCACCTTAAACAACCCTTAGGTTTTGCTAAGATACACTGTCCCAATCAAGGGGATGGCCCCCATGAAACAATTTTCTTTTTGCAGAGCATTCACTGCAGGGAGTTGAGGGAGAAACCACCTCTTGAAGGAGGCACCATGAAAGAAGTCTGGCCACAATGAGCCATTACACTCACGGAATGACCATGCACCTCGACCAGGTGACTTTCACCCTGGTGACCCAAGAAGCAGCTGCAGGCATAAACACACAGAGGCTATAAAATAAAAGGCAAGTTTCTTCTCAGCCTCTAAGGCTAGACTGCGTTGTGCCAGACGCATCCTCTTTGTCCATGTGGGAATTTTGGGAAAATGCAATGCGCATCATTGCTGAGAGCTTCCCAGTGACCGCCAAGAGCTGCAAGGTGGTGGCAGGACACAGCACCCACACCAATGCCAGGGTGCACATCAGGCACAAGCTATGCACAGCTATTAAGACCACTCCTCAAGTCCTTGAGTAGCACCTTCCAAAATGTATCCATATGTATTTTATTTATGTTAGAAACAAAAGAAAACAAACAAACAAAAAAACTAGCAGGGAAATATATAAATATTTATATCAATGTACAAAAAAATAACTAGAGAAAAACGGACAGCCCAGAAGCCCAGCGGCATGGCCAGTGCCCAAGCAGGAGCAGAGACAGGAGCTCAGGGATGCAGGAGCGAGCCGCTTCAGCTGCCAGTACGTGCAGCATGCTATGCTGCACAGAAAAGGAACGTTTACTGCCAAGGAACTGTAAAGAAATATTGTTGTAGTTAAGTATGCAAATATTTTGTTGTTGACAAAGGAAGTAATAGAGTATTTTTTCGTTGTTTTTCCTTGTGGTAAGAAGCAGCTCTGTGCCTCTTTAAGGGCATCAAATAGCAACACTGCAAGCCTCACCATCACCCTCGCATTTGACATTTCAAATCTGTAAGCACACACAAATGCATGTATATACACTCCCAACATACTTCCCCCCCTTCAGAAATGAAGTGCCACTTTTAAATATTTCCACTTTACTTGCTTTGAATTGCCGGAGATCAAATGAGTCAATTAAGTGCTGTGTCTTTTTTGTTCAGAGGCAAGATGAAGGTAATTTGCTGCTCAGTGCATCTGTTTCCTCATCAGCACAGTAAGGACCAGGCTAATTAGGGGAGGAAAACAATATGGTCATATGGATAGGCCAGATTGCCTGTCACTCAGCTATTCAGCAGGCAGGTTGTGCTATGAGGACAGCAAACAGATGAGGAGTCCTTGTCTCCTTTCTCGCCATGCCTTGGAAAAAAAAAAAAAAAAAAAAAACAAACTTCAAGCACTCAGATGGTTACCTGAATATTTTTAGCATTAATCCCAAAAGGTTCCTCCCCAATTCCTGTCATTGCTTATGTGTCCGTGATGAACGGTGCTGCTCTCTGCTCCGTCGAGGAGCCAAGGCAGCATGTGCAAAGGCTTTTATTTGAGCAGCTCGCTGGCACCAAGGTTGGGCACGCGGCACCGCTTACTCACCCGTGCGGGCAAGGGGTGACCCCAGCTCACACCACAGAAAGCACGTGCAAGCTGCAACACTGGCACAGGGAATTTATTACCAATTGAATGTGCAATGCTAATGAAGTCATTCCAATTCCCTCTTCTGTTGACTTTAATCTATATTGCAAGGCATCGCTCCACTTTCCAGCAGACTCGGTGCAAGCGAATGTGGGGTTCTCCCTGCTCCGAGACCTCCCCACGCAGCAAATGGGAAGGCACCCATCTGGAGGATGACTGGTTTTGTAATGCATTGAAATCGTCACAATCTCTGCCTCCCTAACACCTCCCACACCAAGATTTTTTTAAAAAACACATGTTTTGAAAACAATTGAAACTTGTAAGAAGCAGTGCATGATCAAGAGCCATCTAAAAAGCTGTTATTGCTACTCCCTTCACAATCCAACACTGAAAATTCCTCATTTTTCATCATTTCTAGTTTCAATAGAGTCGATAGGCATATGATTTCATTCCTAAACACCTCTGACTTTGCAGCAATGCAGAATCACAGACCCCAACTCAATCACGTGGGTGAGTGCCCTGATTCAGCTTTAAATCACTGATCCTAAATCCAATGTCAGAATTATTTTCCTGGTAAACTGCAAACATGCAAGTGCATGAGAAAAACAACTTTAAGGAGAGAAGCTAGAGATAAGTAATTCCCAGTCACTCGCACGCAATCCCGGTGCAGCATTTCTGTTTATTAGAAGAAGATATGGAATATCAGAGGAAGTTAATTTATTCACTGGCCTGTAAAATCAAGCAGCAGTAGACATTACATTTACTACATCTAAGTTTTATTTGCTACTACAAAATGAAATGGTATAAGGTACAGAAAACAAGTTAACTCATATTGAGCATATCATGAAGGCAATCAACCTAACCAAGGGCTTTCGGATCTCCCTGTCAGCCACCACAAGACACAGAGCGCTTGATACTGCAAATACAGCTTCTTTTGTTAAAAAAAAATTATTTTAACACAGTATTCCCAGCCAATCTCTGGTTTTACATTGATCAGAAACATACCAATAAAGTCTGCTCCTCAAGGAGGGAATAGTTTTAAAGGGCTCACTAAAAAATGAACCACAAGAAACCCACAAAACCCCAGGAAATGCAGAACAGACTTATAATGGAGCCCACCCTTCTTTGCACACTGGGGAAGACAGGTTCACTCCCTCACAGCCATTTAAAAATCCTCCAGGGAGTATCTTAATGCCTCAGTCCAAACTGAGACAAGTTCCATCCCAGATTTTGGCACACATCCCACGCTGGCCTTGACCCAACAGCTTTGCTTAAACCAAAGCAGCATTTTGCTCCCATTCTGGGGGCTGCAAAGTTTGGGATGAATCACTGATTAATCTAGATCCGTAAATAAACATCCAAAAACATGGATCAGACCACAGAGCTCCCTCTGAACGTCAAGTCTTCACCCTTAGGTCCTCACCGGATCTCACAGAAACTTGTTTCCTCCTTACCAACTCTTCACATCATTATCTACTGAAAGCTTACAACACATTCAGCCCCTCAAACAGGTTGAATGTTATCTGATTATACACATCAAGGGATAGGGGCCAGTATTTGAGAGCAGCTATGATCATACACAGTAGCATAGCTGAAAATAAATAAGTAATAAAGTTGGCATGCCATGTATTCAGTAGGAGTACCCAAACTGCTTTAACCACAGCTTTATTGCCCCAGTAACCCACAAAATTAAGGGCAGAAGCTACGATTCATATCTTTCCACTTCTTAAAGACATTTACATTGTTCCTTCTAAGAGTGTGCAAATATTAAAAACTGTCCAAATGGCATAATCAAATTTAGCAAACTAAGCAGAAGACGTCAGTGGCTGGAATGGCAAGCCAGGCTATTTGCTTCATTAAGCAAATCCAGGCAGTAAACCCTGTCCTCCCCAAGAACAAACACTTGATGGAGCAGCTGCGAGTCAGATGAAGGGAAGCACAGGGTGATGCGAAGGTCTGGCTTGTGGGCAACAGGGACCTGTGCTCTGCTCAGGTGCCCCACCAAAGCTTTCCCACCATCACTCTGCAAAAAACACAGCACGAGTTGCAGAAAATCTACGTTTCCTTTAGTGTGGAAGCTATACTGACAACTCTATGTTGGCAAGTTTGCGGCTGCTGTAAACACCAAAGCTCTAACAGCAACAGGCTAAGCTGCGACAGGTCTCAGAGGGCTCTCTAAAACCACTCTAGAAGCATCTTAAAATACCAGAGCAAGGGGGAGTATAGAAAAATTGCACATGAAGCACAATGCATGTGAATGAAACGCTGGCTTGCAGGGTGCTGTGGATGCCAAAGTTTGCATGGGTTCAAAAAAGCAGGCAAATTCTCAGCTGACAAACCTCCAGAGTGCAATTCAATGCAGGGCTCCACCTGCTGCTCAGGGGTCTGAGACAGAAGTTACATGAGTGTCTTCGGGGACAGAATTTTGTATGCAGGTCTTGCTCTCACATCTTCCAAAGGACATAAGCGGTGCCCACTCCCAGAACAAGATTACTGGACAAGGAGGACCCAGCCAAGTTGTACATTCTCATACGGGCCATTATGCCTTGCTTTATGCTCTGCATCCACACAGGCTGATCCCACCCCACCGCTCAACCCTTCCTCATTAAGTCCAAAAAACAAGCCCACCCACTGCAAAAGAGAAGACACCCTATTTCCTGGTAATAAGTGCTGAAGGGAGGTTAAACTGGAGGCTGGCACTTCAGCTTCGTCACGGTAATTATAACAGACTGCAAGCACCTAGACTGAGCAGAGCTATCCACAAAGTTGCTACGCTGCCTTTTCAGCTAGCAAATTAGAAAGCAAGCCGCCTCTGCAGTAAGTATATAAAGAAATACCCAGCTCCAACCCAGCAAACCATTGCACCCAAAAAGAAACCAAACAAAAAAACCACACACCACAAGAGAGATGGACACGTTGCTTCATTTTGGCAAATGAAACCAAGGGGTCTAACAGATTGAATGCAAACCTCTAAGTTTTAGCAACAATGTGCATTAACCAAAAAAACCAAGCCACAAATAGCAACGGACTGAAGGGAATGCTGGAGTTTTAAGAGATGCCTTAAGTCCGGCCAACACTGAAAGCATTTAAATTCTGGCAGCTTCAGAAGTAAATGCCAGCATGAATTTAGCTACTTGGATACATTCAAAGTCTTCCAGTTGCAGTTTCACTAGAAAATAATGAAACCGTACACAATCAAATCATTATAAATAAAGTTTTTTGAGCTCAGTAGAAGACAACACTGATGGATTCATGATCTGTGCTGTTGTAATAGGACTAGTAATAATCTTGATTTATTTCTCCTTTAAAAAAAAAAAAAAATCTCCATTTCTGTAAGGAATGCCTGCTCAGGAATTTCAGCCTAGCTGAACACACTATGCTGCTGACATCGCCACTATGCTTTAAGTCAATTAGGGAGACCAGAGCCAGATGGCTGAAAACGACCAAAATTACACAGTACATTCTGTTTATTAGTTAGGATTATTATTCAGGCCATAATTGCTTTTAACAGATTATTTATCATTATTAAGAATACAATGATGTGCAAGAAAATTCCAAAGTTATGAAAAACATGATTTTTCAATTGAGTCTCTCCCTACTCTGTTCAAAACTTTTCTTAGATGTCTGAAATAGTGAATTTAAAAAATAAATTAATAAAAAGAAACCCATTTCACTAGCCAGGCACGACAATTTTGGAACACGACTAGAGACTGCAGAAGGATGCCAGCAGAGGGGAGTTTCCCAAAGGCAGCCTTTGCAGTGCCACCCGCCTGTGCTGCTTGGAGCCCTTTGCAGGTACAGAAGGGTGGGTGTTCAGCGCCTGCAACTCCTCCAAGAATGCCTCAACCCTATCATAAACTCAACCAGGCCCCCTTTGAAAAGGACACTTTGAAGTCCTGCCTCTAAAAGATTCATTCCTCCTCAGCTCCAGCCAAATGAGAAAACACAGGAAAGGCAGGTTTCACAAGGACTAGTAATATAAAAATCAATTCAGAGAGGCATCCCAGACCTAATTTTAAAGCAGTGGCAAGTACATTGCTCCAGCAAAGGCAAGGGCTTGCCCAAGGGAGTAATCAGTTGTTTACACCATGGATGCCAACATAGCTATCTCCCTCCTTCAGCAGCTGAGATGGTCCCTCTGGTGGGTTTTCCCCACAGCCCTCATCTTCAATTTTTTTTTTTATTTTTTTTTTTTTTCATTCACTCACACAAACCATCATATTGAGATAAAGATGGTCAAACAACCCTATCCATGACGTATCCACCATCAAGGACAAGGCTCCTCCAAACTGGCTCCAGTATCATCAGTTTTGGAAATTTTAGTCCTGTAACTCTAAACCTTCAAAAGTATAAATCCAGGTGTCAGTAGCTGGAGATCAGTGATGCATTGGGATTGGGAGAAAAATGCAAGTACTCATACCAAAGCCTACCCAGGAAGGGAAGAATACACTGAAAACTCACCGGTGGACAGCCGCCTCACACCACCATAAGCCCTACTCCGCCGATGATGGGAATATTAAGCCAAGGAAAAAAAACACACATGTAATATAGGTTTCTTTCTCTGACAGAGATACTAAGATCTTTGCTCTGCTGAGACCTCACCTGGAGCACTGCACCCAGCTCTGGAGCCCCCAGCACAAGAAGGACATGGAACTGTTGGAGTGGGTCCAGAGGAGTGCTACAAAAACAATCCGAGGGCTGGAGCACCTCTCCTATGAGGACAGGCTGAGAGAGTTGGGCTTGTTCAGCCTGGAGAAGAGAAGGCTGCAGGGAGACCTGATTGTGGCCTTTCAATACCTAAAGGGGGCCTATAGGAAAGATGGGGAAAACCTTTCTAGTAGGGCCAGCTGTGACAGGACAAGGGGTAATGGTTTCAAACTAAACCAGGGTAGGTTTAGACTGGATATAAGGAAGAAATTCTTTACAACGAGGGTGATGAAACACTGGAACAGGTTGCCCAGAGAGGTAGTGGAGGCCCCATCCCTGGAAACATTCAAGGCCAGGCTGGACGTGGCTCTGAGCAACCTGATCTGGTTAGCAGTGTCCCTGCTCCCTGCAAGGGGGTTGGACTAGATGGCCTCTAGGGGTCCCTTCCAACCCAAAACATTCTATGATTCTATGACCATAACTGAAGCCAAGTGACATTTGTGACAATTCAAGCTGTATGAATCCAAGCCTCCTAAGCTTTTAACTCAATATATACCCAGCAATTACTCAAAGATTCTTTGTTCTACAGCCTTTGGAGAGCAGTTAGGTCTAGCCTTCCACCAAAATGCCCAAGCACGGGATGCCACATTGCAACTACAGTTCAGCTCTGCAATACAGTCCCTTCGCTACAGAAACAAGTGCTTTGACACACTATTTGTCATTAATCCTGAATTAGTGCTTGGCTAGCCTGTGACTTTTTCAACAGCACAACCCTTCTCCCTCCTATTCATACAGGCAACTTAGCATCTCATCCCACTGAGACACAATATTCTCAATGCTTTTGGTTGCTGCTAGGTTGGGTTTTTAAGACTTCTCCTACGAGGAGAAAAAAAAATGGCATTAGTAACACACATACTGTTCTCTAAGGTCGACAAAATATGAGGCACCATTAAGAAAAAGGGCACCAGACGAGAAAAGCATCGTCCTTGCTCGCTGTGATCCTCGCCATTAAGCTTTGGACAGAACAGTGAGGAATGGAAGGAAGAAGCAGACTGGCTAATCAACAGGTACATCGTGCAGATACCCATTAAAACCATATTACGTTTTCTCAAAATCCATACACTTCCCATGTTACTTCATCTCCCCCCACACTTACCTCCTCATTGCCCTCAACTTCTAATAGCAGCAACGACCTTGGCACATGGCATTTTCTTAGAATTAATAGTTGGCTGGTGTTAATGGCCCTTGGCTACACCTTAGGCCATCAACTCCTCCCAGACAGTCATTAATCCCAAGGAAATACCCTGTACCTCAATCGTTATTACTTAATTAGCTCCACACATAATCTGTGGAGCTGTAACACCACACCAAAGGGTTGACTTCTAAGTTATGAGCAAGAAAACTTTCAAGTCAAAAGATTCAACATACTGCACCAAAACCTAATTAAAGGCATTTTAACGTGCTAATAAATAAAGGATAATTATTTTGGGGCTGAATCAGCTACTTGAGTAAGCAAAGCAACTGCTTTTGACTCAGTGGAGAGTTAGAGGGCTCCTTTATTTTGCAACACTATGGTGTGTGCCACAGCAGCCAGCTAAAGCACAAACCCAAGCTTGCACTTCAGCAACAAAGTGCTGCTTTTTAATATGCCATAAACTGCACCAAGCAACAGTTTCTTGCTCTGCTGGGGCAGACCTTGAGGAGGATGCAAGCAGAAGGGCTGCGCGCAACAACAAATAGAGGATTTGGGACACATTTGCAACAAAATTCTGTCATTAAAGGCTCCCCCGAGCACTACTGAATACTCCTACAGAAGTAGCCTGGGCTGCTGCAGCTCCTCTTTCTGCTTCATTGCTCCTCTCATGTACTCCTGCCACCTTTAGGGCAGGTGTTTTTCCCAGATTACATATCCTCTGCAGAGCCAAATATGATTAATTACGTTCTTTCATTATCAGAGTCACCCAAAGTGAAGACAGACCTCGTATTTCATGATGCTGCATTAATACCTCCATCCCAAAGGAGACCCAACCTCATCAATGGCTAATTCAAGCCCAAAGCCTCTTACATCTCCATCCCCACTCCTCTAGGACAAGGGGGGAAATGGGTTTTGGTAGCAGCAGAGCCGAGGGAAGAGGAACAGTCTCATCAAAATAAAAATGCAGTAAGAGACTGATCTGCAGAGGAAGATAAGCTCAAGGAAACAATTCAGATTAAGAGGACATCTGATGGTTTAAACGTGGGGCTCAAAGGCAAAATGAGACTTCTGTAATTATGAAAGAAGTATCTTTTCATTGCCTGGACTGTTAGTAGCCAGGATAGGAAACAAGATGACAGCCAGAGACTTCATAGATCAGCCAACGCCACATGTTGCCGCTCCCTGGCATTAGCAAACACCTGCCCACACCTGCACCGGCGTGGGGAGTCAGCATTACCCTGCTGTTTGCTTAGGGGCTGGCTTTCCTTCTTGGCTTGTCTCATTCAACTAGTCAACTCCATCTAGCTAAAAATAAGTGTACAGCCAGCAGACTGCCAAACCAGAGCATCTTCCAGACCTCACCTTTCCTACGTGCCACAACCTGCCAGATGGGCATTTTAGAGCTATTTTTCAATGCTCACACCAGCAGAAAGAGGGCTCATGCTTCATGCTGCCCTGTTGTGCATCTCCTCCTCTTTCCTATCATACGGCATTTCCTTTTTGGTTCATTTTTATGGGTTTTCCTAATAAGTATTCACCCATGCTGCTGAGCTCTCTCCTCCTCCTCCCAGGCTGGTTACCTACCTACCCTAATAGCTGCATAATTAAAAGGAAAACCACTCCAGGTAATTGGCAGGCTTTGCTAATTGAAAACTGGGGAGGTAATCATTTGGCCCAGGGAAAAGCCCCACTCATATGCTGTAATATGGACCACCATCTGTTTGCTAAATTAGCCGCAGTGAAATATTAACATAGAAATGACTGACACCGATTATTTTTTAAGGAATTTGCCTTAACACAGAGGACACGTCACCACCTCACTGAAGCTCTCCCCGCAACAGGAGGCAATTTCTCTTCCAAGGGACTAAGATATAGATGAAGTCAAACTTTCTTGAGCATAAAAAGCAAATAGCTCACCAGTGATGGACCTTCCCAGTATCACCAACTTAATGGGACAAGCATCATCAGCTCTCACTGTCCCAAGCAAGCATTACCCCTCCCGCAGGGACACATTGGTCTTCCTCTCTCTCCAGGGAGGAGATGCACAGCCCTGTACACGACAAGGGCAGCCTGACACCTAGGGTCACTTCTTAATTCACTGCGATTAAGCAAACTTTGGGAGATTAAGGAGCTCTCACAAGCTCTGGCTGGCTCATGTAGGACAGGGGTCAGAAATACCACCCCTGCTTTATCTCGGATCACAAGGCTGGAACAAATCAGCATCCCTCAGGGGTGGTCACCTGCCTCTCTTTACAATTCCCCCTCAAGCCAAATCCTCCCCATCTGGGGTAGAAACTTGGCCACTTCAGCAGCTAGCAGTTAAACCCCACGTTTTCACATCCCACCTCTGGAAGCAAACGTCAGCAAGAAGCACTTGAAGTCAGGGCCACCTTGGGCACACACATAACATTGCTCAGCAGAAAACAGCAGCAAAGACTGCCCACCACAACATACAGATGACATACTAGCTGAGCTCCTCAATTCCACCTTCATGAGATTTATCCTTACATTACAGTCACAGCAACTATCTCCCTGATGGCTCCCACCACAAGCCAAAATCCAGGAGCCACTGTGCACAGCCACATGGGAAAAAGAACAGCCCTTGCATCCAGAAACCTTACCATAAGAAGAAAACAGGAAAGGGAGTGAGAACCAAGGCAGGGAGAAACAGCCAGCACGGGGGGATGCCAGGAAACCCAGGGCCCTGGGGGCCTACACTTCTGGACCAGCTCTAGAGCATCGTTGCAAAGCCCTGATCAACTGCCCTGTCCGGAGCCGCAGTGGGAAACCTCACCCAAGGAAGAGTGGGGCCCTTTTCCAACCTGCCCACACTGAGTGGAAGGCACACCACAGTAAATTACAGCAAGGATGCTATTCAAGCAAGGGAACTAATCTTGCAATTAAAATTGTAACAATGGCTGTAAAACAAAACAACATTAAAGCATGCAATATATTTGCCATTTACAAGCTCCCATCATACGGAGAAGGCCTTGCTTTCCCCAGCATTGCGTATTACCTAGGGGAAGTAAAGCCTACAAGTCTGCTTATTTTTCCAGTGAATGCACAACCTCTGTAGTAGAACCTGCGCAGATGACTGAAGGGACAGGGCTCTCTCAATACCATAAGGCATCCAAAATACAGACCCCCATCACTTGCCATACTGATAACACCACATCAGTATGTTACACAGATGCACACATGAGACGCACATACAGCACAACACAGGAAAACGCAGACACATTTGTGTTGTGTATTTTCTAAGCCCAAGTAACACTGTGGCAGCGAGAGGGGCTCAGGGAGCTGCAGGGGGTCCCAACACCGCCTGTACCTCTGCTATCCCACACAACCATCAGGACCGCTCAGGGGATACAGGACCAAAGGCACCAAAGCTGCTTCCCTGAACCACGTGCAGCCTTCAAACTCACAGCAAGTGCACTTTCAGGAACATGGAGTCACATTTAATTCTTTACTTTGACACACAGTAACGTTAGCAATTAGTACTGTGGGCAAACTGCTTCCCTCCGTCTCTTTGATGTTCGTTATTTTTGCACTCATTGTTTTGCTGAGAGAGGAACTTGGATTCTCTGTTATCCTTCAGGGACAACGGAGAAGTGCTTAATGTAAAAATAAAATGAAACTTAAAAAAATCACCACCCAAGCCTAACATGAGACTCAGTTAAATCTGAAAGCATCTGCATCAAATATTATAATTACCAGGGTCACATCACCACCTCAAACATTCACTTCTCCCTGCACCCCTTTTGCAAGAGATCTATTTTTATTTTCGCTTAAGCATCAGAACAAGTAATGGGGAAAAGTTTGAGGAGAGGCCGTAGGAAGTTCCTGAGGCAAGAGCTCATTAGTGACTCACCACAATAATTAACAGTTAAGCTGACCTCATCAAGAGTCAAAATGCATTTTTCTGATGGAAATTGACCCCATCTCTAGAAACCTCACCATGGCAGTTCAGAAGACACACGCACAGGTGACACCCTCAAGAAACACAATTTATCATCACAGACTGCATTTATATTAGGACATAAGTAAACAAGAGCAAATAAAGAAAATAATATTTGTGTGATGCTGTGATACATTTCCCTCAGACATTTTCAGGTGTCAGCTGTAATAAATGAAGCATTTACTGGGTGCAGACGACACTTTAAACAAATCAGCGCAAGTCCCTAAAGGAAACAAGCAGCAGCATATTCGGTAGTATTTCATCATTTTGGAGGCAGCAGAACGAAGCTGACAAGTACACAAGATAAATACTTTGTTCTGTCATGCTGTGTCATGTCAGGGAAAACATAAAGTGTTATATGACCTTTGGAGGCACAGCCCACAGAAGCCTTCCTTCTTGCTTCCACACCGCCCTTCGCAGGAGGGGAAAAAGGGAGTAAAACATAAACACACACACACCCCCAAGACACTGCCTTGCAGCAGCGGTAACTCAAGGGATTTCAGGGCCACCTTCCCAGTAGAGGTTTTGCTGCCGAAGCCTGAAAAGGGAAAAGCTGCCGGAGCAGGAGGCAGCACCACTGCACCTCCCGCTTGCTCTGGCTCTGCAAAACCAGCACTAACACACTCCTCGCAGAGGGGAAAGAAAGAAGACAGTGCAGGTTAATTACTATTGATCACTATTTTCCACCAATAGAATGAGCATTCACTTTTTCTTTCAAAAAAAAAAAAAAACAACAAAAAACCCCCAACCATTTGTTCTTGACGGGATTTAAAAGCAAGAGCTGGTCTGAGCAGCAGCCAGCCCTGCTGCTCTCAGCAGAGCACGGCTGCGGCACAGCAGCACAAGCCAAGGGCGATGCCTTCTGTGCCAAAATCACTTTACCGCGCCAGACAAAACTCACGCCGGGACATCTCCTCTTCAGCAGGCTGCGCCGGACCACGGCACGCCCCAACACCACAGCCGCACAGCCGTAATGCGCGCATCGATGTAGGCTTGTAAAAGTAAAGCAAAGCGTGAGATCTGCAATGATGCACTGAAACCCAAACACTGTACCAAACGCCCATCATGGTCCCAGGTAACTTTTGCTTT
>NW_009258281.1:1098032-1117678 GCF_000687185.1 Egretta garzetta | reverse complement strand
GCCCCGGCCCCCCTTCCAGCAACATCATCCAACGGTCCCTGTCCCCAGGCAGCCAGGGCAAGCAATGCTGGGAAACAGAGACACAGCATACCCATCAATGCTTTCTATATGGCAAGTAGCCTCGTCATCAGTACTTTGGGACCAGGGGAAGGAGAATACTGAATTGCTTCGGATGCGAGAGCAAGTATTAATAAACACCTTTAAGTCCTAACGCATGGTGCAATGGGTGTTTTTAAAACAGCGAAGGGATTTGATGGGACATGCTGTCCTGTGCCACCTTACCGGGATGTGCCTGCTACCCTCCCCACCTGCCACTACTGTACCTCACAGACATTAGGACAATAATAATTTTTTTTTTCCTTAAAGAGGTTCCATTTTTAAAACACCAGGTAAGCAAGAAAACTAATTCAACAACAAAGAACAAAGATTGTTGCATAGCCACAAATACGAGCAAAACAACTCAGAGCTGGGTTTGGCATACAAAACCAGTTTCAGGCACTATTTCAAAGCTAAGTATCAAATATATAATTTTATTTAAAAGTAATCACTTAGCATTCTCAAATAACTGTAATAACTAACCACGGATATTGAATTAATCATAAGTGTGGAAATGTTTGACTTTTTCCCTTCGCCTTTTTCCCCATGAAAGATGGCAAGCAAAAGACCATCCTCATTAATTACACTGTCACTTTTATGTAACAACCTGCAGTTACATAATCTCCATAATAAATTATATATATTTACATAAACTTCCTAGCTTTTACGCTCATGTATCTAATTACTGTGAAAGAGACAAATAGGTAATTAAGCTCTTTGTAGCTACAGAAGTCTGGAATTATCAGTGTAAAAAGATAGGTACTGGAAAGCTGGCCCTCTAGCATACACAGTAAAAAGCAATAGTATTATGAGTGGATACAGTAAAAGTGCATCTATAATTATTAACAATATGCTTAACATTTGATTTTAAGTGTCACATTATTATGAATTAATTTAACATTCATTAGAGTTGCTCTGATCATAATGAATCCGTTTGCCAATTGCTTTGGCTTCAGGTAAGACTCCGGTAGTTCCATCGTAACCCAGTCGTTAAGTGTTAATTAACAAACGTTAAACAATGAAACACTGGAAAGAGTAATTAGATTTTAAAAAAAAAAAAGTTGTTTGACCTGTCAAAAACATTGTACAGAAGAAAAAAAATAGGCTGGCATAAAGAACCTCTTCTATTTATTTTTAGCGGGGTTCTTTTAGAAAGTAAATTCTTGATGGCTGCAGAGCGCATTGCATCTGTCCAAGTGCTCCAAATCTTCACATTTTGTGGCGAAGTTCAATAAAAACAGCCTGCCCCAACCCCGGTGACTGCTGATGCTGCTGCAGGTCTAACAAGGCAGAAGAGCCAGCTACCCAGACAGGCTGCCCACCAGACCCAGCTGCAAGCCAGGGACCAAGGAATACCCATCTTCACGCCCAGGTGAGCCCAACACAGGCAGCATCCTCCCAGGCCCCCAGGGGGATGGAGAGCAGCGACCACCTCCCCACCCCAACCCCAGCCCGGTCATACAGAGAGGACAGCTAGCAGGCAGCATCACTCCAGTAGCACACGTGTGTGCTTCTTTCGCCACAAATTACTACCACATGATGTTTTAAGCATCACACGAAGTAAAACAGCATGATACTCTGTGTTAAAGAAAAATACTCAGTAGAAAGAAATGTGAGGCAATCCGAGTGATAACTGTTTATTCCAAGCATCCATTAACTAACGCTGAACTGTAATAAAGTATTTTCAGAAGTACACGTGGCATCCCCAGGAATACTAAACGGCTTCATTATTTTTACTGCTTATAGACCAAATATCAAATGAATTTATAATAAACTGCTGCAAGAGTATTTTACCCCACGAAGAAACAGAGGCAGGGTGAGAACTGGTTTTAGTGCACAGCTTCCCATCCTCTGGATCTGGGAAACCACAAGAAGAAAGGGTTAAGTGCCCTAATCTTCTCATATTGAGACATAATTTTAAAAAATAATAATAAATGCTCTTTTCCTCCCTGCATTTCTGTCCCAAAGCCTCCCTTGGGCCACACCTCTACTGTGCCTCACATCCCACTCCCCCACCTTTCACCAGATCACCCTGTGCCCCTGCTCTCCCCCACTGAAGTTTGGGAAGGTCCCGACTCCTCCCTGTGGAGCATCTCTGCTCCCCCACTGGTGGGAAAGGGTGAGCCTGGGCAGCCCACATGAAACCCTGACAGAGGCAAGTACAATTTTTGGGGAGGTGGCACCGCTAAGTAAAAAGGATGCACTTCACAGAGGGATGCAGCCACCAACAGGATGCGAATCTCTCTTCTAACAAGCTGATGGGGCCAGAGCCCTTCCCAGCAGTGGGAATTTAGGCTTTCCTGCTGTGAAACCTGCATTTTCTTACCACGAGGAGCCTTGACCAGGCACATTGCTAGGGGAGATAACTGCATGCAATTCCACCAACACCAGGCTGGCACACCTCCTCTGCTCAGCAAGGGGCAGGGCCAATAACTGTATTTACTTCAGGATGACCCCAGCCGATGATGATGTTCAGCAAGCAAAGCTTGCCTGAAAGGGGTCCAAACAAAAGAAGTGGTCTGTGTGTTTTCTCTCCCCTGTCGCTCTCCTCCCGCTGCATCCTTGTGCCCTCCTCACCTTGCCAGGGGGCACCACATTTTTGCAGGCAAGAACTATTCTCTGTTGATTCCAACACACGCCTGTGTAGTCATATATAGACAACAGGCAGCCAGACACACACACACACCAAAAATAACACCGGTGCTGCGCCCAGAAGTAACCTGATGCTAAAACAATATGACAGCTACCATTCGCCTTTCCCAGGCGAACCAAAGGAAGAGTTTAGTCATGCTGGGCTATTAACTGGGGGATTAGCAACTCCCACTAAAGGTTACAAAAAGGAGGAACGTGGAGGGCCCATGACACCCCATGCAGCAGGGCTGGGGGGTCAGCGTGGGGCCAGATCCGGACCCACAGCAGAGGGGCACAGGCTCCCAGAGCCAGCAGAGCTCATGCAGCCGTGGTATCTGGTCCACAGGGGGCAAAGGAGAAATGTGAAAGCGATGCTCCTGGTGTTGCTTCTCTTTCCACCTCCCCATTCCTAATCCCTAGAAACTTTCTTCCTAGGCCAGCAAAGAGAAGAGGAGACAGAGGGTCCGAATAGGGAAACGGGAGGCACTTGCTGATACAAAACCAACACACAACAACCCTAACAGCCTAAGATTTTTTTTTCCAATTCCTCTTGCAAAAATTAAAAAAAAAAAATCAAATACCCAATGAGAAAATAAAAGAAAACCCTCCACGGATTTAACAGTTTTACAAACAGATGTACAAAAGCACATTTCCATCAGTCTGGCTTCCACCAGCTCTCTTAAAGGCCTTTTACATTTTTCCCTCTTTAATTTTGTACCTAATTTACAAGAAAGCTTCCAAATTACCTTAACCTCATAATAAACTGTGACAAATCAAGGGCATAAATAAGAAACTGTAGAGAAGCGGTCTGACTACATTGTGCCTCATTATTGTATAAACCTTTCTTTCTTTTTTTTTCCCCCCATTAAAATATTTAAGCCTTCCAAACCTCTGTCTTTTGCCAATTAAGAGTTCAGCTAACTACACTTTTCAGGCAGCAAGAGAAAGACGTGGACCGTACTTCATGCCCTCCAGGCTGAATAGCTTGCAGTAACACCGGCAATACGCTGCCTGCAAGAATAGCCAGCAAAACTTCAATCGCTTGCTGGTAGGCTCTTCCCTGGTAGTACGGGAGTGACTGCAAGCCAAGGTCAATTCTTTTCTTTAACTCCCCTTCTTTCTCCTTTTTTTTTTTTTTCCCAAGGCATGGGAAGAGAGCTTACTTATTTCTGCATGGATGCAAGGTGAATGAGGCTGTCGCTTCTCATTGCAGTGCTATTTATTACAGGTCTCTGACATTGTACAGCTTTTTTTTTTCTCCCCTCAAATGCAAAAGAAAAAAGCAGGGGAGAGAGTTCTTTAGCATTGTCTCACTCACTTCTTTGAAGGGAATGTATGAACAGGTTTTATTTATTTATATAGCGATCTGACAACCGAGATGAGGAGGTTTAAGAATACACAGACACAATAGAAGAAAAGAGTACATGTGAGGAAAAGAAACTGCAAGATTAACAAGAGGTGCCAATGAAGAAAGGAAAATTTATACTGCAATCAAGGGGGGGGAGGGGGGAAGAGGGGGCGCAAGGGTAGTATCATAGGTTTGCTCCTGCATAAGCCAGATTCACACTAAGGAAAGAAATAGGGTAATATGAAATTAAGCTCCACATCTTCAGCTGGTGTAAATCAGCATCATCCCTCAAATTCCCCTTACTGCACCAGGAGACCCGTTCCCGAAAGCCTGTCTGGTTTAAGGGTTGGTTCTGGTCTCTCATCAGCAGTTCCTCCCAATTTAATTCATAGTTTCAGATGAAAAGATTTTATAGATCTCTGTTCTGTCTTGAGATGAGTTTGCCTAGAGCTCCAAGCAATAAATTGATGATAAATCAATTTTCTTGTGCTGTTCTTTGTAGTCTGCTTTTTTTTCCATACAGCGCTGAGAGCTGTGTATAAAGTACCACGTTCCTTACTTGTTTTTTAAAGGTAGGCTAATGCCTCTAATAATCAAGAATATCCACAGCCTATTTTTAGGTCACTAACAGTAAGCCAGAAGTGCCTTAATGAAAAGGTCTTTAAATTCACCTCTAATATTTTATTTCACAGTCAGATTAAGAGATAATCAACTCTGTACCAAAGGCTATGGAAGTCGCAGTGGTGACTCAGGAGGAGGCAGAGCAACCCAAACATGAATGCAAAAAGGCTTTTGCAAGCTCCCCATGGGGCTGGCTTTTACCCAGCCATGGGGTTGAGCCTGACACCCCACATACCCCACAGTGCTTGTAAGTCACGCAGCCGACTCTCGCCCAGGGGACCAGTATATGACTCGGAAGAGAGCGGTCCTGTGCCCTCCTGCACATCAGTTATCACCAGATAACACACTTTAACCCTTTCATCTGCGTTTTCTCACAGCAGTATCCATAACAAAAGCATAGCAGTTGCTATGGAGCAAGGACAGCTATTAACTCTTCTGCTGATAATATATTACTACTACTTACACAGCACATTTTTTTATCTTTTTCTACCCCAAAATGCTTTATGGATTTACACCTTTACTAAAGAGGCTGTTCATCACCTCAGCCTGAACTGAGACACCATGGACCAGAAATTCATGCCTTTGGAGAGCTTTCAAGTCTTCAAGACTGTGTTTCCCAGTCCTCAAGGTGTCAAGAGCAGAAAGGCAGTTCGGTGGTCACAGATGGCCTTTGACACCTAAATGCTCTGAAAGGTCCAGCAACATCAACCCACAGCTACCGTCAAGGAGCCACCAGCTCCTGCCCACAAATCCCCTACCAGGGTCCCATTCTCCCCAAAGGCAGGAGGCTGGTGGGTCTCTACACAGAGGAACAAAGAAAATGCAATGATCACCTGCACTGGAATTTGGAAGGACTGCCTGCGCATCCTGCAGGAAGTCAGAGGATTTTTAGTTTATTGAAAGTGCTTTAGACATCTACACATGGGGTAGCTGAAGCCTAAATAAGCAGGGGAGGTTACCCTACCCTTACGAATGAAGTAAAAAGCACGCATACACATTTTTTTTATATACATCTCAGCAGTTCCCGTAGAGCCGACAATGCACAGCATGTAGCTACATTTACCCCACCGCAGCAACTCCTCTGCAGGTACAACCTGTACGTGGCTTTGCCAAGCTGGGTGACGAGCACTCAGTGTGCCAAGACAGAGCTCAACAAGCCGCACGTGCTCCAACACCGCTCCCGCTGCCTCATTCAAACATCATTTCAGGGGCAACCCTTTGCCCATGTTTTTGGCTGCAGCTCACTTACAAACCGTGTTTTTTCTGATGCCATCTCCTTCACCCTCTGTGGTGGTGTAATCCTCAAAGCTACTGGAAAGCCTAAGGAAGAGTTTTGCAAGCTCTGGCTTATATACATTTAAGACATGATCACGTACATTCTGCATACAGCAACCTGAGACTCCCTGTTCTTTCTTCCCAAAACCTCCCACAAACACCAGCCAAAATGAATTAAACGCCACAGAGGCATAACAAAATGAAGATACAATGTTTGTCATTTTGGAGTTTTTGGATCTTTTCACCATTT
This sequence comes from Egretta garzetta, assembly GCF_000687185.1. NCBI lineage: Eukaryota > Metazoa > Chordata > Aves > Pelecaniformes > Ardeidae > Egretta > Egretta garzetta. The sequence goes on along the minus strand of NW_009258281.1, from coordinate 1,111,457 downwards.
TTACAGCAGCCATGCTAATGCAGCATGGGAAGGCAGCTTTTTAGTCTGAGCTCTCTCTTCCAGTTCAATCACTGAGGCTACCCAACACACTTGCACTCTTATTTGCTCTCCATTCTACCATGTCCCAAGCTGTGAAATTAATATGCACTGAGGACATAAACCTCTCGCTCAGGAATGAAGTGACCTTAATATGCTCCTGCTTAATCCTTCCCAGGCTCAGCGTACCATCGCTTTGCGAAGACAACCCAGCGTGAAACCAAGGTGCCACTTCGCCCTCCAGTGAAAGCATCCATCCCACCTGCACATTAGGTGTCTCCTTGCGGAAAATATCTCCTTGTGGAAAATCCCTTGGCAGGAGGGAGCACTGCAGCGGCAGGAGCGGAGGTGCCATGCAGGGCTGTCAAGCCCTCCCCTGTGCAGCGGCAGAAGCACACCAAGAATAGGGTGGCTGCATCCAAGCCTAGACAATATGATGCTGGAAAGCACAGAGTACAGACCCGATTTGTGGATACCTACCTAAAAAAGCTCATTCCCATGGAAAGTCAAGGGGGGTTGGGCTCAAAGGCAAGGTTTTAATTAGGCAGTTCACATGAGAAACTGCTTTTGCTTCTCAACCCACCTATACAGGAGTGATAGACACTTTGCAGAGGAACACCCATCCTGCCACAGGCAAGCATGGGGGTGCAGCTGCTGCTGAAGCTGCAAGGAAAAACTCCATCCAAAGTACTTTAAAATATATTTATATTTAATTTATAATTTCCACCTGCGCTCACCCCTCTGCCCCAGGCCTGAAGGCTTTGCTAGCTTGTGGCTTCTCCCGTTCAGAGTTTCAAAACCCTGGGGTCCCAGACAACAAATACTAGAGATTTTGGCCAAATCCACTTTCTCATGCATGAGAAACCACCACGTTGACCCCTAAAATGGGCACACACGGTAGGGATTTGCACTGGGACACATGGTGCAGTCAGATGACGCCTTGGATGGCAACGTGGCTCCCCGCTCTGTGGGAACAGTTTGGACAAGAATATTTGCTTCATCCCAGTTTGGAGAGAGGCAGAAGCGCATGCCGTTCTCTAAAGGCATGAACAAGTACTCCCTCCTTGGAAGCAGCGCCAAATTTTGATAACAAATCACCACCACGTATTTCTGGGGGTTACGGCCTAGACACATGAGCCAGTTACACAATTCTTCTGGGTTTTTTTTGGAAATTACATTAATTCTCCCTCTCCTGACACACCAAGTGGCCATGGCTGCAGTGATCAAAAACCTTGCTCGCACCAGCACCCAGGGTCCGTGCCGGATGAACGAGAGCTTGCAGTAACCGCAAAGTGGTGGCTGAGAATATTTCTACAGATTCTTCAGCTATGGTTTTGAATTCTTTCATTAAAAGGAAGTATTTTGGCAGCACACCAGACAAAACCAAAACAAACAAAAAAAACCTCTTTAAGTCTGTGTGCATGTATACATAAAAAAACCCCCATAAATCAAACAATTGCTTTTGCCATTGCATGAGTATCAAATCACATGTTTTCAAAACAGTGCATTCCAGAGCAATTAGGTTGAGTGTACGTTAGCAGATCTTAAATTTAATACACACACAGAGGTGTAACACACACAGAGGTGTAACACACACACGCACTGCCCCCTTCACAGCCCTTTCAACAACTGCCACAGATCCAGTGCACGATGCCACAGCAAAAGCAAAACCCAAACCCCTGAAGTCAGGAGAGCCCAATGCTGCTTTTGACTTTGCCCCCAACTTGTACAAAGGTCGGTATGTCACATCACTCCTCGGCATTGCATCCTTTTCTTTCCATCTTTGGCTTTAAATTAGTAAGCCTTTGGCACATGGGCTACCCACCCTACTGTTCCCCATGCTTGCATACATTACACTGATAGCACTACCAACCTCGGCTGCGATGCTATTAAAAACTACCATACAACATAAGAGTGCAATTCTTATATTGCAGTCTACATCAGTGGAGGAGAGCACTACTCCTAAGAGGAGGCAGCAACAAATTGCTGACAGCTGAACACAGAAAAGCACCTTTTGCACTGGCTCACCTGCAGCCGAAGGAGCGCTTGCACCCACAGCTTTACTGTTCACTATGCACCTCCATGCAGCTGCAAGTGGCTTTTGGGTTTCCCTATTTTGTTTATCTGGTGCTTATTGGTACCAATCAGGCAAAGCCTCTAGCATGCCTTTTGTACAGTAATGAACTACTGTGCCACAACCTGTAGTTCAGGAGCATTTCCCGTCAGACACTCGTCGGGTTTTACCCATTGAAAGAGTACCGATACATATTAAGTTTCAGAGGGAAAAGATACATTTTTCCTTCAGTTCCAGTGGCTTGTTGCTAACATCTAAGCTAAGACAAAACGCACAAGGCTCACAAAGGGAGGACACCAATGGAAGGGGAAGGCGCAACACAACAGAGCCATGTCTAGAAAGCTGCGTTTTCTACCATGAATATTCAAAGCCCAATTTGCAAAATTGGTTAATTTTGCATGCAAATGGACAGTTACACGTCTAACTGACCATTTGTGCAAGCAATTACACGCGCAATTACCTGATTGCATAATTGCGTGGGCCTAATTTTGAAACTAGGTCTCACATTTTCTGTTGAATACCAGCACTGTATTTAATAAACAGATATTGAGTAGTTTTGAAACAAAGTCATCCTGACCTACTGACTCAAAAGCAAATATTGACAAAACATGCTGAAATGCGTATTTACACAAAAAAAGAGCATCCTGTAACCCTGGCGTAAAGCAGCACGTGCCCAACAAATTGAGCCACAAGTTTCTCTGCCGAAACTTCTAGTCCTTTAAATTGCAATGGACAGCAAAATACACAGTCAATGTAGGCACACGTATCTGTACAAACATGAAGATCTCTTCATTAGAAACACTGGCAAGCTTCTTATTGTAATTTTGTTTCCAAAGAACGACTTGTTCTGAGGAATTCTTGCTCCTTAGGTAGTATGCTAGGAATTTAAATCAAAATAAAAGCACATAAAAAGAAACCTACTATTAGCAAGCCAGTCAGCAGCTCATGAGTAGGGTTTCATCAGACAAACCCTAAAGATCAGACAAAATTCAGGCTTTGAAATATGAGGTGGCATAGGGGGTTTTTTTTGCATGTGATCCAAGCGGTTAATGTCCCAGGCCTTTGCACTGCTGACCTCTAAGGAGATGTTTCCATGTAAACCTAATCATCCTCAAGTATTTTCAGCCAATCATAAACAGTATTTTTCTTTTATGGAATAATCCTAAAGACCGTCAATTTTCCTGTGAATGTCATCCACAAGTCTCTCTTTTACATATCAACCAAAAGCTCTTTAAGATTAGCTGTCAGAGGCCTTGAGTTTTGGCCAAATATCAATTTTCTGTGTGGATGATGCATTAAATTTAAGACGCTTGTTGCTACTGCGGGCAAAGCAATATAGCAATTACCAAGCTATTTCTGACTTATAAATCCATAAGCAATCATATTGTTGGAAACCCAAACTTGGTGGGAAAGAAATGAAGTAGAGTGTTAAAAACAAAGGCTGTCACCGAGGTAGTAACTGCCAGGTCCCCCTCGGGATTCACGTCGGCAGAAAGACCCAATATTACAGTCCTTGAGCCATACATACATTTGCAGAGACCCGCGAAAAAGCAAGTCCAATGCCCTCAAGCCTGTATTTAATCCATCACACCCATACTTAGACCACAGAGAGGATTTGAGGTAGAGCTTGCTCCTCTCTCCTCCCTTCCCTGGTATTTTGGTACCTGCTGCTTATGGTTTTTTCTATCATGTCTCCACGTGCCACTAAGGCCCCGTATTGCTTGGCACCCAGATAGGCCCTTCTCAATATTACTAAGTCAGGCTCCTGTGATCTGAGAAGTGATGCTATTCCAGCACCTCATACTGTTGACTCTCAAGGAAAGCCTTATTTTACCTGACAAAATAAGCCCCTGAGCCTGGGCCACCAAATAAACAGGGCCTTTATTCCAGATATTCCTAGAAACACAGGCATGCTCCAGTTGGTACAAGTTCTCAGAGAATTCAATCAATGACTGGTTTAAGAAACACACATAAGATGAGCTTTGGTGACGTCAGGCATGTTCTGCAAGCACCACCTGGGATCCCATAAAACCCTGGCACTTTGGCTCACATCAACACTACCCAAATCAAAGAGCAACAACCCCGGAAACAGTGCCTCTCTCCTCTTCGGCTGGCATTCATCCTCCAAGAGCCCACAGCAGTACTGCCTCCATAAAGTGCTTAAACACCATCCGTGCCCCGGGGAGACACATTAAGGATTAGGACAGACAATAAAAACCTTAAATTGGCCCCAGAAGGCAACACAAATAAAGTCTTAACCTGACAGAGCCTATCCAATGCCAGAGCTCCCTCACAGGAGGAAGGACCCAGTCATCAGTGAGCCAAAAAGGATGCTCTCACAAACAACGATGTCATGAATGTATGGGTAGTTGATGTCATTTTATCACATGACTGCAAAAAAACAGTCAGGCGAGACTCAAAAACCCAAATGGAAACAAGCATCATAGCAATTTTTGTATAACCTCAGACAATTTAGACACTTTTAACCCAGGAAAACCCCAGGATAGATACTATTTGGAGCAGAAGCTTTCTGCCCAAATGGACAGGATCCATCAGGGATAGACGGGACCTACAGAAGTCACACACCTTTGTATGGCCTTCCCTTGGAGAAAGTTAATATTCATACTGCTTTTTTTCCTCATTTCTATGGGCCTTCAGCAAGATTGAGATTATTCAAGTTGACAGCAGAAGTTTGGCAAGATCATTTTCCAGTATCAAAGGACACCTGCCCAGTAATTGCTCTACTGTAGCATGAGGCATAACCCATATATATTAATGCCTTAACCACATGTCATGGCAGCAATCAGACTAAAGCCATTAGAGTCTTAGTAAACCCATGTTTCCATCTCCAAAGTCGCCAGCAATATTTCCCAGACATTGGAAAACAATAAGTCAACCAGCTCCTGCATAAAATCTCACAAATTAGTTAAACAATGTGGCTTATAGAAGCAGTTCTTGGTTTTTCCCCCTGTTTCTTAAGCTATGGGCATTTTAACTTCCCTGCACACAGCAGAGCCAAAGACGCTTTTCCTTCTTTACGCAAAGACTGAGATTCTCACAACTCCAAGATCTTGGGATAAAATTAAGATGAAGAAATTTGCAGCCAATAACACTGGGTGAATCTATTTGTAAATCTTTAAAAAAAGGGGGAAAGAAAAAAAAAAGCGCATTCTCCTTCTGTCCCCAATCTTTAGTTACTACAAGAAAGTAAATGCTAATAAAAGGCTATTTAAGGGCTATTTTATTAAAGGTTCAAGCTGCACACCAAAACCCTGGGGCAGTCAGAAACACTGAGCACAGACCCGATTTTTATTTCCTTTGCGAGAAGTTGGACAGAGCCATCAAAAACGTGAAGCACCGCTACAGTTGTTAGCGACAACAGAACGAAGCCCCCCCACCTGTGCTGCCCGCACCACATTATCAATGCAGCAGCTGCTTGTTATATCGCGATATAACAAGGTTTCACAGTGACATATAAAGCAACACTAGAAGCAAACCTTGCCCACGACTTCAGTGTGTTATGCAGCTCAAGGGCAATGTAAATGGTGAAAAAGTTATCGCCACTATTTATAGGCTCTAATAATTTTACATTTTCCTAATGTAACGAAGTACAGCCCCTGGGTGACACCAGGGCTACGCGACTGTGCGAGCTGGCAGCAGTTTTAAACGTGTTGCACAAGAGGACCCAAACGTGTGTGATTTTAAGAGCAGCTGTAAACTCTGGGAGACAAAGCAGCAGCTCCACATGGAGAAACCCAGGGAGAAACTCACAGCAACTGGGGGCAGATCAGCGCCGGCACAAAAGCCCTCCGTGTGCTCAAGGAACAGACAAAAGGAGAGAGAAAAGCCGTGATGGCTTTACATTTGTTTTGAAAATTTCAATTTTCTCTTAATGAGATATTAATTCCCTTGTCCCCATGAGCTCCGCTGGCTCCAGGGGGAACAAGTCCCACCTTACACCACCAAAACCCCCGGCAGAATCGGGTCCCTGGGCATTTCACCGGGGGACGATCGACGAGCGACTGAGTTAGCTCACGGAGGGCATGAAATAGCAGGGATCAGATCTCAATTTGCTAAACAAAATTAGCTGCACACCATTCTGTTTGCATATCTGTTTCTCCCGCTCACGATGTGCTAATTCAGGCAGCAATCACTGCAGTACATACAGATAAAGTAATAAAGGTGGCTTTCAAATAAAGCCATACACATTATATTTTTGCCTCCTTCCTACACAAATCCATGGCTTTTTCCATGCACTCCAATGCATACATCCTCTGAGAATTATTAATAGCTACTAAAGAATATTATCTGCCTACCAATCACTTCAGCTTCCTACTTAATGGCAAATACATTTTTAGAGCATCAAATATATCAACAGGGACAATGGTTGCTAAATTTGAAGTCAACAACAACTGGAAAAATGTTAGCTACTTCACTGGTATTTTTATGCACTACAGAAATATCTCTTGAAATAAATGAGCCTTTTTTTATCCTTTCAAAGAGATAATAAAATAATACTGAATTCTAAATACCATCACAAAACCTCAAACAGCAATTTAAGTTTAGATATATACATTTTTACTGCTAAAGATAATGAGCAAAAATATCCACAATTCAACTTTGCACAGTGGATCAGACCAAAAATCTTAAAAATTATAGCTGGGTGGCAGCCACTGCACAGCCAATGAACAGTCGCCCAGTATATGGATGCTCTTGGAAAAGGGGTTAAAGCAAAGAAACTCTTACGAACAAATGCTTATCGTTGCATCTGGCTGCAAGGCTAACCTTAAAAGATTCCTAAAATATTCCATTAGCATACTAACCATGGTACATAAACTTTTATGCTTAAGATGTTCGATATTTCAACGTAATTTCAATTAATGGAAATTGAACATTAGGATGTGTATCAAGTTAAGTGTGATGATTTTTCTTCCTGTCTGTGCACCAAAATGGCTCCATCCTGCCAGTGCTGGCTCCTGCCGCAGGAGCTACGGCCAGGGAAGATGGTCCTCAGCAGCTCACTGGGGTTCAAGCAAGCAAAACGCTGCTGCAAGTCGCCTCCCAGCACGGTCAGCTCTGCACACCGAGGTATTTAAGCGCATGCTTAAATGTAAAGCATGCAAGCAGATCTGCAATATCTGCTCCAGCACCTCACCAAGCTGCAAGCACCAGCAAGGGACACCTGCCCTGTAGCGGATGCTTTCTTGGAAAACAGGAGACGAAGATGTGGAAGCACCATTTGGAAAGGCCCGGGCAAGCAGCAGGAGCCAAGCCACACCGAAAGTCAGTAGGACAGGGGCAAGTTTCAGAGCTTTACCCAGTGTATCATCGCTGACCCCCGACACAAGAGTAGTGTGCTCTCTCACAGCAATGCTACAGCCGAGGCTGCACCATCACACAGAGCTTTGGGCTTTTCCAACTTATTCATAACACACCTTTGTTCTGAAGTGGTTTATTTTTTAATACCATGCAAGCTTTTTTCTTTAACCTCCCTCTGACTTGACCGGTTTCCTTCACGAATCACAACGCCACAAAGCTCAGGGGAGGGGTGAAAAAGAGAGAGGGGTCAGGTATCACAAGCTCTTAAGACATTTATTAGCCAGTTTAGTCAAGCAGCTGCAGGCAAAGCATTAGATAATGTCCTGCAGTGCCATAGCAGCCTACCCACATGAATTTAAAACCTGTCAGCAGCATGTCCCACAGCTCAGCATCCTCCCCAAACATGCTGGGGGCATTGCCTGGGATGGAGACCTGCCTGCCACAGGGCAGCTCAGCCCCTGGCCCCACTGCCAGCACAGGGCTGAGCTGCCCCTTCGGGACTGTGCCCTCTCCAAGTCCTGCCGGACCCCATTTCCCCAACTTTCTCACTCTCCCAGTTGCACGGACGGTTTGATGCATACCTCAAAAAAAGAGGCACAGAGGTTTATGGTGAGTAGACACCACTCCACATAATAGCAGGGAGACAACGGCCTCCCCAAATTTGGTCAACGCTGCTGGAGGCGAGGGTGCATCAGCATCGCCCCAGCACAGCTGGAAGCCAGCCACGACTGCTGGGGAGGAAGGGTTCAACCCTCCCTGGCATCAGCTGGTCCCTGAGACAGATGCCCAACCAGGCAGGTTTTTGAAGATTGCTGTCAGCTCTGTATTTCTGCAAGCTCAACACCAGCTAGTGATGAGATGCAGGACTCATGTCACCATATGACAAGAGCCCACATTGCAACACTGATTTATTAGGAAAAGATTAAGAAAGATTGGGTTATAAATGCCCATTCAGTTACTGTATGCCCAGCCGCCCAGATTTTAGGATAAAGAGGAACCAAACATGAAATGAGTATATCTTAAAAATCTCTAAAAGGGACTCCACAGAAACAGTATATGATGAGAGGTCGTTTTTATAGCTCTGAAAAGAACTGCATCCTCTAAAAGTTTGATGCTTACTTTCCCATTTATTTATTTTCCCACCTCTTCCTTTGTCAGGAGCCACATTTTATACGCTTCAGCCATGGAAACAGAAAGCAGTTATCACTGGCAAGTAGAAATACTTCTCAGTGTTCTTACAGTATGAATTGCTACTCCTCGTATGTATTTATGTACTTATATTCTTGGTATTCTTACAGTACAAGTTTACAGTGTGACTGGTATGTGCTCCTGTAGTCCGAATTACAGACTTTGCTGTCCAAACGCCTGCCAGTGCCAGACTCTCGGGTATCACTGATGCACAAGCAAATATTCCTCTGTCCTGGACTTTGCACACCCTTTAAGCAAAGTGGGAAGAAGGACAAGTTTCCCTGGCAGGCTGAGGAAAGGAAAAAAAAAAAGGATATATATAGCAGCAGCTGTTCAAAGACTTCAGGAGGCTTGGCATGTGCCCGTATGCCCAGCAGAGGCAGTGGACAGTGCAGAAATGAGACTGCCCATTTATCACGTGGACGCACAGCTCATCACAGGGAAGCTGCCGCCAAGCACAGCTTAAACTGTTCGTCCAAAGCAAGAAGTTGCTAAACAAACGTTAACTAAAGTTGCTGAAATGATGAATCTTTCTGGCAGACTCCAGTGCTCCCATGGGATAATTCAGCTTCGGCTACGTGGGCACACATAAAATCCACCAGCAGCCTGCACTTGTTTGCAAAAGGAAAACCTTTAAGTCAGTGAAAACAAGAGCCCGTTGCACACCCCGAGGACTTGTCAGCACACGTGATGCACGGGAAACAGCCCAGCCGAGGTCACCTCCTCCTGTGGCTCCCGCCACAGCAGAAAGTAAATCCCAGGAACAAGCTCCCACTCCATTCCTGGCAAGACTGCTTCAGCACACTGAGAGCAGCAGAGTCCACGGTGGGCAGACCTGGCTTAGCTGTTCCTACAGAGCTGTCATCGCTTACCCGTAGTCTTAAGAGCATAAATGCCTGACTGCACGGCATTAAACCCCTATCTGCTCAGGAAGGACACAAAGCAAGTTCAGATGATTCCAGGGAACCATCATATTGCCCCATACCAACCACCATGCACCAGCTCACCCTTACTCTCCTAAAGAAATCAGGAGAGTGTTCATTGTGATGCTAAAGCACCTGCATTTTGAAAAAAGAACCAGCCTGAACATTTTAAAAAGAGAGAAAAGAAACCTATGGGTTACATCGTCCTTCTGAGCAAGTGCACGCATTTTAGAAGGGCCACCCGATCTGAATTAATGGTGCTTAGTGACAGGGCATCTTCTTTTTTCGTTCCTAGCTTGCCACAACAGTTACTACACTATTAAGAGCATGCACTTAATTTCTAGTTTGAACTTTTTCACCTTCAGTACCCAGTCATCACTTTGGTCCTGAATTTCTGGTTAGCTTAACAAGTCCTCTAGAAATTTGCTCCTGGTTTTAAAGCACCTTTGAGGATGATCAAATCATCCTTAACTCCTCCTTCAAGTCACACGAGCTCCTTCAATTGCTCATTTGAAGCACTTAATAGTCTTTGAGTCACTCTCCCAGCATGTTATTACACTTCCCCTATCCTGCAGGTCAGAGCATGGGAGGTGGGCACAGGACACATGATTCCCTGCACCCCTCTTCCCCTCCGGGCATCCAAAAGTCTGCTCCCCAGCCCAGGTGAGGGGTGCAGGGGGGTGCTGAGCAGTGGGACCAGAGCCTGGGAAATCACATCTCCAACTCTGGGCTGCGCGTCCTGCTTCCTGGGAGCTCCTGGGGGCTGCTGCCACCTAGAGATGCTCACACAGCAAGGCTGCGGGCACACTGCCCCGCGCACCCCATCGCACCCCGCAGCAAAGGTTCACAACACACCCGAGCAGCTCACCAGCTCTGGCAGTGACTTGCATAAAGTTGTTTTTCTATAAAGCCTTTGAACACGTGCATGCTCTTGAAAACAGGCTGTGTTTCACATACAGTGCGAGTGAACTTGCTGTAGTTTGCTTAAATTTACTTAATAAAAAAACCTCCCACAACTCTAACATCCCCTGAAAACTAGAAGAAAATATTCAGTTAAGTTAAGGGCTATGGCTAATTCCCTGTAGAAAACTGAAAGCACATTTGAGAACAACTCAGCATTACAAATTAAGGTCAGGAGTGCAAAGCAGCACTTGCAGCTCTGCACACCTGCAGGGTGCTGAGCCCTCCACTGCTGTGCTCGCAGGGGACCCAACACTGCTTTCCCCACTTCCCATCCCGCTTTGCTACCCTGCGGGTTCAGGAGAAGGGCTTCTTCTCCCTTTGTGAGCTGCTAATGCCAAGTCTCATTTGGTTTACTCATAGGCATGTATTTCAGGTCCGTATCATTACCGTTTTCATGTTAATTACAAGCGCAGCTCTTAGTGCCAGAATCCATACACATATACATCAATTATCATCTCTTTTAAAAAAAAAAAAAAAAGAAAAAAGTAAAGAGTCACAACTAAGTCACTCAGGCACTTTGCAGCACCTGTATCAGTGGGGCAGGTACACGCACGCAGGCTGCATGGTGCCACCCAGTGCAGAAGCTAACCCAGGTTTCCTGGGGATGCCCCAAACAGCAGGGCCAGATACAGTCTCCTGTGCCCTGCAGCAGCACTGGCTTGCAATGCCCTCAGGGGACATGCAGGGACAGCAGCAGCCTGCCCTGGCTACCATGCAGAAACCTCCCCACAGACCCCCACACCACAGCCCTGAAGTCAGACGTGCAGGGGGGAGCGGGACTCCCAGGAGGAACACAGGGTCCTAACAGCACCCGCTCTCCTTCGGTAAAAGGGCCAAGACGGGACGTCCCCTTTGCAGGGACCGAGTCATCTGATGGCAGCTACAGGCTGAAACTCCCAGTCAATATTTATCATGCCTTTGCAAAGGCACTCAGAGCTCAGCCTAATTTTAACCATCAAATAGACATCGTGGAGGAATAAACGGGAGAGGTGCCAAGGAGGGCTGCTGCAAAAGAGAAGAGCTGCAGTTCTCCAAAGGCATGTGGCATGTCCCATCCGACATGGCCTGGAGGAGAGCAGTGGCGTGAAATCAAAGCCTGCCCATGTATCAGCCTGAATGTGCTCCTCACTGGGAAGCTACAAAAATATTTGAAGTACAATTAATTTCTCAGAGCAGTTGAATACTTCAAACAGCACTAAATTAATTTGGCTGTAATTATTTAACAACTCAACAGCCTCTTATATCAGAAAAGGAGTTCATTTATCAGCTATTTCCAAGCAGAACAAAGACTCACCAGCTTCCAGGTAACAGCCCGAGCTGTTTGGCTCACGTGACCCTGGCTGAGCTGTGCACTGCAAACATTATATGCCCAGGCACGGAGATAGAAGAAATAGAAAAACCCCAACATATTCGCGTCTTTGCATCTTAGCCAACAGACACTGGGTAAAGAAGTCTAAAAACCCCAATGTATTCACATCTTTGCATCTTAGCCAACAGACATTGGATAATGAAATCAAAAGTTCGGGCAATGGCTTGCTTGCATGAGCAAAGGTGTCGTCATCTCCCCTGATGCACTTAAAATGAAGGTGGCAGCCAAAGCGCCCATCCTAACACCCTCAAAAGCCAGGAGAGCCCAAATTCTGGGGAGTCCTAAATCCTTACAAATCAAAGTTCACCTGTCCAGCTTGCCTCACTATTTCAGCAAATGCCAAGCAGCAAGCGTCAATCATTAATAGCTGCCATTGCCCACAGCAGCACCCAAACACCTCCAAATAGAAAATGTCACTCCAAGCCCGTTATTTTAATAAATAGATTTTCTTTTTTGCACAGTGCAGGGCACAGAGGCTTTTCTGCAGCGCAGATCCAGGAGGCTTCCCCGGAGGCGGCAGGAAGGCAGGCGAGCGACCCTGGACCGATGCCTTTTATTTTCACTGGGGTATAAATCCAGCAAGGGAGCGTCTTTGTGATCGCCCACTCCAACAGCCACATCCGAGCGGTGAGGAAAGGAGGGCTGGAGAGCACGGGAGCAGCCCAGTGTGGACAGCTGCTGCCCAAAATCGGGGCAGGCTATGGGGAAAGTCTTGAAACAGAAAAGTACCAAGCCAGAGAAAGAGACAGGCTGCACGTAAACAGAGAGGCAGGCAAAAAAGTACAGCAAACCAGAGCCTGTGAAACAAGGAATGCAGTGCTCCTTCAGCTGGGATTTACCGATTCAAACCGCAGGAAAAGAAAATGTAAGAGAAAACAGCAGCAGCCACCCAGCGTTTCACCCCTCCTGATTTCAAGGATTAGGAAACAGCCACACGCAGAAAAAGTAAACTGCGCACCAAGATCAAAACTGCCTGCGAAACCTAACCAGGCAAGCAAAGCCGGGACACACTTCTTTCACTTCTCATCAAACATATCATCTCAGTTACATAAATCCCCAAAATATAAACTGAATTGTAAGAATGAGAAGCTGTTGCACCAATACCGCCCAAACATCATAAATTTTGCATCGCCGGGGCGGGGGGAGGAAAAAAAGTTACAAAGATTGAACGGATTTCCTTGTAATGTTTTATTCACGACAAAGGCTCCCGAGAAGCGCGATGCAGCGGGCGGCGATCCCGGTGCCCTCCCCGGGCGACAACACCAGCACAGCCCCGCGCTACGGCGGCGGAGCGCGCTGCTCCGGTGCCAAAAAAGAGGGGGGGGTGGGGTGGGGGGGGAAGGCACAGCTGGAAGTTTCCCTCCAGAAAGTTAAAAAATCGGGGCAGACCCTGCCGGAGGCAAACGCTCCTTTTTCTGGGTTTAACTTCCAAGCCGCCTGCTCGCTTTCCCCCGTGCGCAAACACACTGGGACCTGTGTTTATGTTGCAGTGTTTGGACACACCTTACAGATACAACGCGTACGTGGAAGGGGAAAGCTTCCTCGTCCGCTCG
>NW_009258281.1:1095626-1096703 GCF_000687185.1 Egretta garzetta | reverse complement strand
ACACCGCCCGAGGTGGCCGAGGGGAGCCCCCAGCAAATGGCGGAGGCAGCAGCGTAAGGAGGCGATGGGCGATGCGGAGCTGAGCCGATCCCAGCAGCGGTACCGGCCGTGGCCGGGGCTGAAGGGTGCAAAGAGTCAGGGACCGCATGAAGCAGGCTCAGGCTCCTCCGCATTTTGGGCTTCCCCCGACACCTGATCCAGACAGGGACCTGCGACATCGCCCTCCTGCCTGGCTGCTCCCCGGGTGCTGCCCTCACACAACCCCCATCCCTCGCTGGGTGCTTGCAGCCCCACACCTCCCCACGCCATGTGCAAAGACCAAAGCACCCCGCGCTACCCTTTCAATGCTGGGGTGCCATGCAGGACAGCCGGCCCCTGGTAAATTTGGAGGTTGCAGGCACCCAGTGCTCAGGTGGAGCAACTGAGAAGCTTTGGGGTGGAAGAGGTGGAAAGGAGGGTGAGGTCTGAAGGGCGTGGTAGCACCTTGGAGCTCACTCTCCAACATGGTGGGTGGACTTTGCGCTGAGGCAGCTGATGAGCAGCCATGTTTCCCAGGCCACCTGCAAAGCCATGGGGCACAGAAGTGTGGTGGCATCTCCTTACCAGTGCATTTAGTCTCTGCCTGGTGGCACCTCCTAGATGCACCTGGGTGGGAACAGCTGCCGTGCAGGGGTCCTGCAAGCACCAGCCAAGCTGCCACAGCATCCCCCTTGCTATCACCCACCCCAGGGCAGGGGTGAAATGCTGACACAGACACCCTCCCTAACTGGTCCCAGGGGAGTGGCGTCTCAGCAAGACAGTGACCAAAAACCTCAACCTCTAGTTGCAGGTTTGAGACAGTAACTGCCATTTATCGCTCTTGACGAGTTGATTGGCATCCTCAGAGTCTCAGTCAGAGCTGGACTGAACTCCGCAAGTCTGCGAGAGAAGAACATAGAAGCATCTTTGGTTCTTCATTATATTTCTCTAAAATGTGAGCTTCCAGATAAGGTTTTGCTGCCTCCACACCCTAATCCAGCCCTTGTGGAGCTCTTCAACATGAAGGAGCTCTCGTCACCCTTTTCTATCTGGTCTACA
>NW_009258281.1:1090243-1095615 GCF_000687185.1 Egretta garzetta | reverse complement strand
TGTGCTCCCCTTCCCAACAACCCTGATGGCTTTCCCCAGCAATCCAAGCAGACTTAGTGAAAGAGTGCAGCAGTGAGCATCTTCCCTCCAGTCAGCTCCAGCTGAAGAGTTTTCCCACAGGAATTGACTCAACCTCAGAGGATCAACCCTGCCCTCACCCAGCCCCTCCTGCCATACTGCCTCTTTTCCAGCAAAGCCAGAGACTCACTCATCTTAAAAAAAAAACCAAAAATCCCCAAATCAAGATGGTATTTCAAGTCAGATTACAGCTCGTTCTCCAAAGAGCCAAAAGTTTCAGCCGAAAAGAATTAGCTGGACTCTGCAGAAAAGAGGCTGTAAAGAATCATAGAATCATAGAATTGTTTAGTTTGGAAAAGACCTTTAAGATCATCAAGCCCAACCATTAACCTAACCCTGCCATCTCACCACTAAACCATGTCCCTAAGCACCTCGTCTACCCATCTTTTAAATACCTCCAGTGATGAGGACTCGACCACTTCCCTGGGCAGCCCGTTCCAATGCTTGATAACCCTTTCTGTGAAGAAATTTTTCCTAATGTCTAACCTAAACCCACCCTGCAACTTGAGGCCATTTCCCCTCACCCTATCACCCGTTACCAGGGCGACCCCCTCTTGGCGCTGCGTCTCACCATCCCTGCGGCAGCTCGGTGTACATCAGCGGTGACAAAGTGGCAATTCCACCAGGCGGCACAGTGGCAGGTGAAAAAAAAAAGGCAGTGGGGAAGCAGAGCCCTGATGTGCAGGGTCTTTAGCATCTTGCTTAGGGTTTTCCATGAAAACATCACTTGGGTGAGCCCAGCCAGGAGAGGCCGGGAGCCAGCCCGTGCCCTTGCCGACGGGATTAGCAGCAATGCTAATGGTCCCTCCTCGCCAGCCCAAGGAAAGAAGCGTAATTCCTTTCTGTTGCAGAAATGGATCCGACGGGAGGCTGCAGGATGAAACTCGCTCAAATATTGAACTAGAAAAATTTCTCTCTATCTGCCTTTCAGTAAACAGTGACTAATTGCTCTGGATGGAGCTGCCGTACCTTCCACACTGGAAGGTGCAGATGGAGCAACGATAGCAGAGGCTCCTTACCTAACGTTGGCTGTACATTAATCACAAATGTTTGCTATGCAAATCTTGTCATACAAAGCAATTATTGCTGTTCCCGTACTGACCTCATGTTTATTTATTACACGAGCTCTTTATTTGAACCTTGTCTGGTCTCTCTTCCTGTATAAGCGTATTAGCGTGTGGCGTCCAAAGGCACCCAGATGAGAAATTGTAGATTTATTTGCGGCGTGGAGGGACGGCGCGCGCCACGCCGACTGCAATGCAGAGCCAAGAGGCTCAGCTCTTATGCCGGTAGCACTTCATGCAAAATATTCTCACCCCGAGGTCTTTTGCTGGGACGAAAGATGCTTTCTAATAGCGCAGGGCTGTGACACTGGGATTGCTCTGACTCTGCAGTATTAGCCGATGGTTAATGGAGACTGTCAGCCTGAGGAGCTGCGCAATAAAACTCTGGTTGGGCTTTTTAGGGCCTGCTTAGTAAAAGTAAAATTTTACGCAGTCCTTCGTCCTTGGTTTTGCCACCTTTGCCTACCTCTGGGACAAGGGTGTCTTTAAGCACCACATATTCTCTTGCCACAGGAGTTTTCTCCATGTGATTTAATGTTGAGCAACAGTGGCATCCGGTGGGCAGAGGGTTTCCTCCCTGACAGCTTGCGGCAGCTCACTCCCTCCGTTTTCCCGTATGGTTTCTCCAGATTACCATTAAACACAATTTCTAAATGTATCTGGATTTAGGATTTTTGTTTCTCTCCCTTTCTTCAGTTTGGCTGCACAGCAGGCAGAGCCATGTGTTAACTTTTGCAGCACTACAGTTTTCTTTTAAAAGCGCTCGATTAGGCTCTGCTATATAATTTAGAGGCAGGCAGGACTTCTGAAATCAGCCACCACTCCGAGCTGATTGATTTTTTTCTGCCTGGACCCTGCGTGGCCAATTCTGCAGGCAAAGCTCCATCCCTCCACCAAGGGCTGCGGCAAGGCTCCCCAGCGATGCTTGCCTCGAACCAAACCATCCTGTCTGACCTCTCGTGGGCCCCTCCACGTCCACAAACACTATCAGTGCTCTTTTATCAGGGTAAAACTGTAGAAAAGCCCCCGGAGCCTGAATCAAATGAAATCCCGCAGTTATATTTCCCCCAGTCCCCTGCTCCCATCTGCAGCCTCCCTGCATCTCTCTCTGCTCTTCTGCTGCTCGCACTGCTGGGTTCAGCTCTTCCCAATGTAGTGGCATTTTCCAATGTAATTAACACAACGTTTACCATTGCCGCCAAATCATTAATAAAGCTGGTAATGAACGGCAGGCCTGATGATGAACCCAGCGATGCCACGCTGCGTACTTTCCCTTGCCCGAATCACCCCTCTCCAGCATCACCCTTTCGTTAGGATCTCGCTTGGCTTTCCATCCATCTAACAACTCGCATGCCCTGGTCAATTTGAAACATTTTTTCCCCCCAAGTATTTCTCTTTTATGGCACAGCTGTAGCTTTTGCTAATTGTTCATGAAATGACTTTTTTTTTTTCCTAAAGTAATATTTTCTTGAGAGGTTGAATTAAAAAGGGGCCATAAATGACTAATGGTAATTAATAAAAATGAAGAAATAATTGGGCAATATCTTTAAATGTATATGCCTGGAGTCAAACTCCTAAATCCCTGTTTCAGTTAGAGCAGCCTGGTTTGGGTTTTTTTTTTCCCTCCGCTGAAGGAGCAGCCGTTCCCATGACTGTCAGGGAATACTCCCAGTGATGGGATAACCCTCCAAAACCCCCAGAAATCTGAGGGATGGGAGAGCATGCTGGACCACGTTGAAGGGAGACAGCTTGCTGCTGCCCTCCATCCATCTCCAAGAGGAGGAGGATCACCCGTGCCAGGGCAAATGGGGATTTGGTGAGCCGGTGAACATCTTGGTCCTCTTGAAAAACAGCACATTTAACCCATGGAGAGCCCTGCCACTTCCACAGGACTGTTAGAAAGGGATTAGACACTTAAGGGCAAGACAGTTACATCAAAAGAAAATAAAAAAAATAGAAGCAATAAAAGTCTTCTTGTGATTCAGAGCGTAAATCAGCCTTTTACTGCTTCCCCTTGCAGAGAGTACAGCCACAACCATCTAACTCAGGGATTTTTATACCTAGTTGCGAAATATCTGTAAAAGAGCATAGCCAGGGAGCGGGCATGGGACTGCTCACCTGAGTCAGCGCTGCCAATCCAAGAATGCCACAGCATCCCGGTAGCTTCGGGAGGGAGGCTGAGCATGACGGTGTGGGGGTCGAGTGTATGGTCCCATCATGTGGGGCAGGACTTGGGCATGCACGGAGCCAGTTTCGACATCTGCTTCACCCCTGCTCCCCTCTCCTGACAACAATTTATCACTGGTGCTTTCCCTTTGCCAGTACAGACTAGCAGAAAATTGGATCCAACCCCCATATCTAAACCCAGGCTCATTCAAAGGTCATGTTTTACAAAGTAGCGCTGCCACCCTAACCAGATGAGCACCTGGCTAATTGCCTTCTGTGCAAAATTGGGTTTGTGGCTTCCGTGGGATCAAGCATGGTTTCCTCCTCTCCTCCTCCAACTCTTTGTTTTTGTTCCCAGTCGCTGATTAACATTTGCTTTGCAGAAAATACTGCATTTTGTGGCCACAAACATGCTTTCCAAACCCCTAGGTTTGCTTATGCCTGAGATGGTGCAGAGGCAGGAGGGTTGCAGAAGCTGCAATGGAGCAGAGAAAAAAATGCCTCCCTGGGCTAAACCTCAGCAGGACAGTTTGAGAGTGCAAAGCCTCTCCCAAGATGTCACGTTTTTGTAGGTTTGACTCATATGTGTAAGCCATTAGGTCAATGCATCACTTCATTTTTCACCACTTCTTGCAATGTCAAGTGGGACAGAGCTGACCAAGCTGGCATATACATAACAAACTCCGGGTTCCTCATGCTTGCTGGGCTGGAGAGGGATATATACATGACAGTAGCAAATTGTTTAGCTGAAAGCATGGGAGAACTTGTGCCTTGCACAGCAGCACCCTATGTCATTTAACAAAGCAAGCGTGTGTCAGCTGTGGTGACAGAGATGCTCTGTGTCAGCCACGCAGAACGAGAAGCCCTGGTCATTAGGCAACACGTGCTGGAGTGCATGAAGCGAGCATCTCTGGGCAGAGCTGGTCAGCAAGGAGTTGCAAGCAGCCCTGAAACAAGTAGAAACACATTGCATGAGAGAAATATTCACACAGGTATCCCCTTGTCTACCAGCGCAGCCTTACTTACTCGTGATGAACAGCCAAAACCTCATGCAAGAAGAAAGCTTGGACAAGAAGAAGATGGCTTCTCACCTCTGGACAGCCAGGACCCATGGAAATGCCAACTAGCCCACCTCAAACTGCTGTAGAGACAGTTTATTATGGAGGGGTTTTTATAGGTGCAGGCTTTTCCTTTCACGCATGGACAAGCAGGACAATAAATACAAGATCTATACGTGCACACCCATGCGAGCAGCACTTTGGAAGTACATTGCCTTTGTGGACAGCAGCAGTGAACATCTGTGGGGAGAAAAAGAGTGGCATGGAGGCATCCTCAGCTCCTCCACCTCCTATAGAGAAGACTCTCTGCTGCTTGGCTAAGATCCCCAGCTCCATGTTTAGAGAAGTGGGACCTACAATGGGAGCAGTGTGGAGCTCAGCTGTGTTTGCAGGACCTCAGAGATGATATCATAACCCCAGAGGCAGAGCAGAGTGAGGCTCCAAGCAGGCTATGAGATGTGAGCTCAGCCGTTCACCGGGGCCAGTTCATCCAGCATCAACAGTGGGCCCATTGTAGGGTGGTGCAATGCACTAGTTTGTCTTTTTTTTTTGCAGAATTATTGTTTGGGGAGTAACAAAAATTCCCCTGGAGCACAAAGAAGCGTATTCTGGGAACCTGAAAGAGTCCAGCCAATTAGATCATAAAAAAGTTATGAAATATGAAATTTCAAAAGTAACAGGTAATCAATACAACACAGACTTTGTAACTGAATTTTCTGGACTGAGCTCAAGGAAGCATTTTAGACCATGCTTGGTTTTACTGGCATTTATGTCTCATTCATAGCAAAAGCATTGAGGACAACTTCTTAAGCCAGGTAATAGACACCCCTAACTGAGGGGATGCAATACTGGACCTGGTGGTCACCAATGCAAGCGAGCTCGTTGGAGATGTCAAGATCGGAGGCAGCCTGGGCTGCAGTGATCATGCGCTGGTAGAGCTCACGCTCCTGAGGGAAATGGGAAGAACAAAGAGTACAGTCAGGACTCTGAATTTTAGAAAAGCAAA
>NW_009258281.1:1089851-1090102 GCF_000687185.1 Egretta garzetta | reverse complement strand
GCGTGGTTGAGACAAGAGATGCTGGTCAAACTAAGGAGGAAGAGGGAACTGCACAGGCAGTGGAAGCAGGGACAGGCATCCTGGGAAGAGTACAGGGACGCGGTCTGGTTGTGTAGGAATGGGGTCAGGAAGGCCAAGGCGCGGCTGGAGCTAAACTTGGCTAGGGATGCAAAGAATAACAAGAAGGGTTTCTACAGGCATATCAGCTGGAAAAGGATGGTTAAAGAAAGCGTACCCCCACTGATGAGCAA
>NW_009258281.1:1059067-1088741 GCF_000687185.1 Egretta garzetta | reverse complement strand
AGGGCTGGAGCACTTCTCCTATGAGGACAGGCTGAGGGAGTTGGGCTTGTTCAGCCTGGAGAAGAGAAGGCTGCAGGGAGACCTGATTGTGGCCTTTCAATACCTAAAGGGGGCCTATAGGAAAGATGGGGAACGTCTTTTTAGTAGGGCCAGCTGTGACAGGACAAGGGGTAATGGTTTCAAACTAAACCAGGGTAGGTTTAGACTGGATATAAGGAAGAAATTCTTTACAATGAGGGTGGTGAAACACTGGAACAGGTTGCACAGAGAGGTAGTGGAGGCCCCATCCCTGGAAGCATTCAAGGCCAGGCTGGACGTGGCTCTGAGCAACCTGATCTGGTTAGCAGTGTCCCTGCTCACTGCAGGGGGTTTGGCTAGATGACCTCTAGGGGTCCCTTCCAACCCAAAACATTCTATGATTCTATGATTCTATGAAGTACCCTCAATTTAAGGAGATCCAAGACGGGTGTACGAGGTCCTCTCTGAATTAGGACATGATATTGTTGGGGTTTTTTTTAATTTTTTGTGGTCCTCCTGTATATTTCAATTTCCTTGGTAACCTGCCTTTCCAAGGGCCTTACATTTCACAGTTCCTTTTCTTAAAGCACTCTGGTTCGCAGTCCAGTAGAAGATGCAGCCCCTTTTTTCATTGTCCATGTGCAAAAAGGTGGATGTGTTTGTGTCTTCCTCATATCAGTCATATATGACATCCAAATACAGCATTCTCTTGCCTAGACCTCTCTCACTTATCCTTCTTTCCCACCTCCCCCCTACCCTCTTCATGATCCTGGTGGTGGTAGGTCTCACATCTGCAACCAACTCCGCACAGCTCAATGATTTCCAGACGTATTTCAAGTCTTCCCTCTTTTTAAAAATAAAAGAGCCTCTTCCCAACTGGCATTGAGCAGAGTGCAGTAAAGTCAATATAGAGGTCACCTGCTTGATGCTAGAAGAGTTCCTCCTTGTAGTTGGTGGATCGTACTTCAGTCTGGTCCTGATACATCACTTCTCAAGCCACATGATGCAAGCATATCAACATACTAATAATGTTTGCATTTGTTCATGGGGGACTCACCTTTGCAAGATGACTGAAGACAATACAAGCTGTGGTTCAGCATTTTGCAAGCCTGGTGCTATAAATTGATAATAATGGGGCTGAGATTTCTCCTCCGGGGTCAAAGCACCCCACTGTTTTCAACACATTCAGGGTTGTACCTGAAAATTTTAAGGGGGTCTAAAAGATACCCACCCATTCCCCGAAGCACATTTGAAGCTCCCAGTCATGATTATCTATGAAACAGTTTCTGATGCCTTTTTTTGTACAAAGATTTCCTATGAAAAATTCATTTATACAGCACAGAATGTGTCTATAAATAATAGACGCTCCAGCTCACCTGCCTCTTTACATTTCTATAGGTGATGCAAGTTCTACTTATAGCAAAATAGAGAAAATTAATGACACTGAGTTATCAGCACACATCCCCGGTTTGGCACAATTTGCCGTATGGTCCCATTTGCCCGATAATTCATTGTTTCTATAGCAATCCTGCCAAGAAGAGTTTCCCATTGTGCTTGAGGAGAAGGGCACTCCTAGGACCTCAATAGCTTTATTAGCTCCAAATACCTTACAAATAGACCCTCGTTACCAAAATCGGCTTCCAAAAATCACCATTATTTCAAGCTTGGTCATTAACATGCCCAGGACAAGATGTTCAATCACTTCCAGGGGACCAGCCCATTTGTTTATAAGCGGCTGAGCACAGGCTCATACCGAGTTTATTTGTAGGAATGACTGCACCAGTCAGATCCTTTCAGGTTGTTGTTCCTGTGTTAAATAGTTCTATTAATTCTTAATTTTCCATACAGTTGTAGAAGTCACAAAGCTGCCGATGTGTGCGGAAGCACTCAATAACTTAGCAAACTGCACCAAAGAGGATTTAAAACCCATCTTGTTATAAATTCAGTGAGCAAAAATCGCTTGTTCTTGTCAAGGTGGCAAAAGTAGAGGTGATGGGGCTGTGCTGACTGATGCCGAGGTGGTACCTGGGGCTCTGGGCAGCGCTTGGCAGGCGGCTCACGTGCGGGTGCTTTCACAGGCAGGGCACCCCCACCCGCCTCCTCCCGGGGCCAGAGCCCACCGGGAACCACAGCACAAAGCCAAGCAGGATTTCAGGGTGCTGCTGCCAAGGCAAGGGCAAAACTTCCGCTGGCAGGCCAGCAGTAGGCAGCAGGCCAGTGGGTCGCCTTGTCTGCAGGCAGCCGTGCAAATCTTCGCCCAAATTTTCTCTTTTTTGCCTTTTTCTTTTTTTCTTTTTTTCCTGGAATCCAGCCATTTGCGAGGTGAATGCTCTCTTCTTGCACTGCTTTTTCTTTCTTTCTTTTTTTTCTTTTTAAGAGCGAGCACTAGAAAAATAAACTTTCAGCAAGTACTAGGTAGTATCTAAACATTTTTATTTATTTTTAAAATTTATTTTCATATTAATTTTTATCCTCTGTTACTGATTTTCTCTGGATATTTGACAGTCAGGAAAAAAAAAAAAGAATGCTACTTCAGGTTATGACAAAGGTCCCACCACCCTGACAACACCAAACAGAAGAACAGATTTGGTAGGAACAATCACAGGAATTAATTCAGCTGCTTTTTGGGCCTTATCCTGTGTGCAGAGGGTCTGGCACGTTCCTCAGAGAGACGTTGCTTGGTGCCTCTTATCACTAAAAAAGCTGAAAGGGAGGTGTCAGAAAAATCACAGTCCCTTCACGTCTGTCCATGATTTCCCAGCTTGCAGAAGCACTTGCAGAAGGAAATGTAAGGCCCTGTTTTAATTAATTTTTCTCCTTCCATTTTCATCTCCCTATCATCTCTAATTTAGAATTTATCTCAAGTTCTACAATAGCAGTTTAATTTTTCTCAACAGATAGACTAAAAATGATCCAAATTCAGAAATTTACACTTTTTTCCCTTTTTAGGTAAAACTCACAGTGCCGTTGTTGGATGATTACCCAAGGAAAAAACAAACAGCCCCAAAACACCCCATCCTGATTTGGGGTAACCCTCGTAGGAAGAGAAACCCCTTGCCTTTCAACCCACCAAGCCCTCTAGCTCTCCTGTACCACACTTTTAATATCCTAATCAGTCTGCTTTGGTCATGCAAGAGGTGCCCCAAGTCCCACTATCCGTGATACAACTGCTTGACCATTTGCCGGCTTCGGTGCAGTTTTTCTGAGCTTTCCTCATTTGAGTAGTTTCCCTCTTCTGCCAAAAAACACATCCGTCCCTGCAAGCGGGTAATCGTTGCATGCTTCCCTCCTAAGGTTTAAATTAAGACTTAATGAAGATTCAGAATTTAAGATTAAATGTTCGGCCTCTGGCTAATTATGTTTGTAAGGTTCAATTTGTTTGGCAAGCAAAAAACAAAATCAAAACAAACCCCAAACAATATTTACACATTTGAAAAGACAGGGAATCTTCCCTTGAAATGGCACAAGAAATCCCCAAAGAGCTCTGGGATGCTTTCAGCCAGCCTCCTTTTATTTTAAAATTGTCTGATTTCCAGAAAAAAAAAAAGGTTCCCTATCTTTGTGATTTAAAGAGCCATTTGTTCGCATTTTCCTCCCTCATCCTGCACAACTGGGAGGCTTTGCTGATCCAAATATTGAGTCAGCACGTAAATGGGAAGAAGACCCTTCAGATGGCAGGGGAAAACCCACAGGCAAGGAGCAAGGTGATGAGGCTGCTACAGGATCCCAAAAGGCACCTGGGTTACCTGTCCTGACAGTAATTTTTTACCCTGCAATGAGAGGAAATAGTGAAATGTCTCAAACATTTGTGCTTGTCTGTTCTGGCAGCTGTTGTGGGTATTATAGCTATGTGTATAGCTACATAAATGCATATAGCTACATAAATGCATATAGCTGTGTTGCTATTCCACACCTCTACACGGGTGAAGCTCTGAAGTACAGATCCCCTTTGCAGCTATTATGCATCGCTTTTCAAGAATTATGTTTGAAGAATTACGTTAAGCTGGTGTTTACCTTCCACTTAGGTCTTTCATGACAATTCCAGCCATTGGCTGGATCCAGTTTTCATTTTTATAATATTTTTCCTCCCCGTAGCAATGTCTTGTAAACAGCCTGCTTATTTATGACTATGAACGAGATGGAAAAGCCAGTGAATATCTTGTAGTATTAAAAAAAATAAAATAGCCGCGGTTAGTGCCTTATACAGTGCACTTGATAAATTTGAATAATCTGAATTTTTATTGCACCAGTCTTTAAAATAAAGAGCTACAATTTCCTTTTTTTTTTTTTTTAAATAATGCACAAGAATTCTAATAAACAATTTAGTCTGAACCACAGGGAGAAATGAAAGGCTGTTCAGATGTAGTGACTCACTGGATTATTGAAAACAACTATAACGGCTGCGACTGCTTCGACTTGCCGATATATCTTTTCCCTCTGTTTTTAATAACAGGATCACTGTAGAGCTTTTATGAAAAATGAAATTTCCTTCTTTTCTGATGGACAAAAATATTTATGGGGGTTGGAGGAATACAGCTAAAATGATGAGACCTTTAGCACTGCTAAAGTCTAGCAGACACAGATGTTTACATATATGAGTTGTAGAAATCTGTCTAACCATCTTAATTCTTGTGACTTATCCCCTAGCATGCTTTTTCCCTTCCATGCATTGAGCTGATCAATTTTTTTCCTCCTTTGTTATTAATAAACCTCCCTCTGAAACAAAACACGAGGCTTGCAATATCTGGGGGAACCTCTGCTGCCAGTGTGTATTGAAGAGATGTGAATTGAAAGGCTGTTCTGCTGTGTGACATTAAATAGATTACGCCTCCCACTATGCCGAAAAGCGCCGCTGTCAACATTATACCAACTTGTTAATAGCCAGCTAGCGCTTTTTTTTTTTTTTAAGTGTATCTACAGTTAACTGCAAGAAAAAGCCCTGCTATTTCCAAGAAGAGTTTCCCTCTAACTGGTGGCACCTCTCTAGTAGATGCTCTGAACATCTCCATCTCTCCATAGGTACATAGAAGCATGGCCGTGCCAACCCATCTCCGATACCGTTACTGACACCACACAATGTTTAAATAAATGAGTGATTAGCTGCGGGACTCAGAGGGAGATTGTGTGGTTTGTTGGTGCTCAACACTCTGACAAGCAGGTGAAAAATGTTGCCCTGTAAACATAGTTGTCTCTGTTGATAGAGACGCCTTATGGAAAGTTATTAGTCACTGTAAACCCCGAGATACCTAACAAAGATGGATTTCAATAAAAATAGAGCATCATTAAACTAACCCATCCTTGCTTCACAGGCTCAGGTGTAAAGATAAACGTTGTATGTTCACTTCTGTTGATCTCCATGCTTAGCAAAGCCACAAGCAAGTAGCATTTCTGATACCACTGTGTATATTTTAACTACCTGAAAAAGTTGTCCAGGGGAATGGGCTGAAATTCCAGTTTAACATCACTGATACAGACAGATATTCCCTCCGTTGTGTTTTGGAGTGGATTTTTTTTGACTGTGCAGAACAGGTGGACCACTTTCTTGTTAAATATTTACTAGGCTTATTAAAGATCAAAATGACCAAGCCTTCCTTCCCTCTCTGAATAGGAGACCAAGTAAAAGAAATCGCACCTGCCAGCCAGTCGGACAACAGCAAAACTCAGTGCTGGAAGGGGCTTCTTTCCAAGCAGCTTCTGGATCTTCACAAAGCTTCACCTTTTTTCCTGATGACCTCTCAGCACTGAGCTCCCTTGCCCGACCAAGGCTTGGGGAGCCATCAAGTGGTGGGCATGCCCCCAGCTTTCCAGAGCATGAGAGCCACCCCGCTAAACGGTGATGTTACCAATGTCACTGCTTTTTCAGATGAATTACCTTAAATAACACGAGGCTGCTGCTTGTTACTTTTCTGGTTCGCACACATCTCCTGATGTCAGAGGGGGCTGATGGTGCAAAGGAAGCAGAGCCTGCAGTGGATCAGTCAACTCAAAAGCAAAATTCAGTCCCAGAGATAATCCTTATCCTCTCGAAACTTTAGCCTAAGGGAGTCCAAGAAAAAAAAAACCTAAAAAAGTCATCTGTTGGTCTTTCACGTTGCTTAGCCTGACAAGTGTTGCAGAAAGGGGTACAGCAGGGTATGCTTTAGATAAGGAATAACTCCTGTTCCAGTCATTGCTGGGGCTGTGTAGCTCTTCAGTTTTTTGACATATTAAGGAGAGCCTTCGCAATGCAGACAACTGCAGTGAAGTAAGAAGTTGGCTTGAACATTAAGGACCTGCTTAGTCTACCTGAGTGCAGAGATGTTTGCACTGTCTGCCTTGGCAAGACCCATCCTTCCACCCCCCTTTGTTAGACACCCCTTCAGCAGCTGCGAGGTGCAGAGCTGGTCCCTCTAAACTTTGTCTTTCTTTCCCACTCTCAACATTCTTGTCATACAGCGTAGGAACCCAAAATGAGCTGGTGGCTTTGCTACAACAGCACAAGAAAATCATCTCCTCATCGTTTGACCTTGTGAAAGAAAGGTGAAGTACCCAATCTCCTGTTTTCCCATCCTGAGTTACCATTTATGCTGATAAATACATTTTCACGAAAGAAAGGCTACAAGTGCTCTGGCGTAGTGTGGATTTATCTGTCCCACAGCATCAGAAAAAGGTGAAGGCAGCTCATTACCGCACGCACTCAGGTGCAATAGTTTGCACCTCTCAAAAGTTTTTGGTTGCAGGATATTAAAGGAAAGCAAATAAAAGAAGATAATTTGCAATCACTTAGCATTTGAAAAATGAGATAATGCAAAGCAGCGTAGGGAAGTGGGCAGCTTTGCACAGCGCAAGCCAGGATGACACGGCACATATTCACCTTTTTAAATTGCTGTCACCAATGAGGCATTTTATTCTTTTTAAGCCAGGGAAAACCTGCGGCATAACCATTTCTCAGGGGCTTGACAGCCGGAGGGTCACCCCAGCAGGCGGTGGGGTGATGCTGAGGTTTGGCTGGCCGTGATGCCGAGGTTTGGCTGGCGGTCAGCTCAGGAGCGCGTGGGACACGGCACAGGCATGGCAGGGCATCGTGGGCACCTTGGCTGGGGACCTGCTCACCCATGAGCCACTGATCGTGGGGATGTTCAGCTAGGACATAGTCACCCTCCAGCCCTCGGGTGCTCCATAAGTGATGCTGTACAACCCAGGTGCTCCTGCAAAAAAAAAAAAAAAAAAAAAAAAAAAAAAAAAAAAGGCTTTACCTCCGTCTTTAAATTCCTTTAAATGCAAATTCTAATTTGGCAGTAGGGAGTCTGATGCAGCTACTCCCTGTTGCGAAGTACGACGGCTCGACACCACAAAATACGGACAAAATGCTCCTGGAGACCGTCGGGGATGCCTGCAGTCCAACAGTGCCCTCTCACGGCTCCTCCGCTGCCCAAATGTAGCATTTAAGGGGGCACACAGGTAATCCCGGCATAAAATCCTGGGGTTATACCGCCCTATAGCTCTAGCATCACTGGGGGGTGCACCCCGCTTTCTATCGGGGCTGAGGATGGAGCCACCCGCCTCCCAGCACCCTCTCCCCAGGCTGAAGGTGGGGTGGGTGGGCTGGATTCCTGCTCCGCAGCCGTTCATCACCAATAAGGGGGGGATGACACCAAAGGCAGAGCCAAGCCACTCACGCCTGGTGCGGTGCAACACCCCGCTTCCACGCTGAACTGAGAGATGCCGCCCTCTCCCCAGGTTTACACCCGTGTGAAAAAACAAACACAGAAGCACACATCACCACATCGACTGCTCCCAACACGTGTTCTCCTTGCTTGACCTTGCCATGCAAACTGAAAACAAAAGAGTCTTCCTTCTTAACACAGAAAAACTTTCCTTGGTAACATCAAGTCAGTGCTAAGCACAGGTAAAGGAGACATTTGCCCTGAGCAGGTGTCCTCAATGGGTGACGAGGCAGCAGGGTCTGCAGCTGCGGATGCCTGGGGAAGCAGAGCTGGGTGCTGCCCCAGGTCCCTAAGGATGGCTCAGGGTGTGGGGGCAGTGGACATGGCTGGGATGGAGGGGAAAAAAATGCAGTGTGGTCTCCCTGCCCCTTCACCCTGACACCAAGAAGGGGTAAGAGGCCCCCATGGCATCACTCATCCTTCTCCTCCCTACAGCCTCTCCTCTATACTGACCATGGGGTCCAAACCCTGCTTTGGCTGTGCTGTGGAGGGCTGGGAGGTTGCTCACCTGCCCAGTCTTATTCCTGCCAGCTTGTGCACATTACTTTGGTCCAAGCATGTCAGTTGTGCCCATACCAAATGGTGGGTTTTCAGTCTACACATGATGGAAACCAAATGCTGTCATCCCCAGCAGGTAGCTGTGCCCCTTGAGCCCCAGTCCTGCAGGTCTCCTCTGGATAAGCAATTCCTGGATTCACTTTTCAAGCAAATAACTCCCTGGGCACCTCAGGCACTTTTACCAAAAAAAAGGTACAAGATGCCATTGAAAATTGTTTCAGTCTCTCCATTTCAGTTTTTTTCATGATCTGCAAGACTCACTGAAAAACACTGAGCGTCAACTTTTACCTTCTGGTTGCAGACTTGCAGCCTCCTCCTCCATGCTCCTCTGCTCATCAGCTGCCATTGCTGCCCTTCTCCACTGTAGCTCCAACTGGATGGTGGTTAAACCATGATCTCAATGGAGCATCGCCAATGAGCTGAGGACCAAGGCCTACCAGAGCAGGAAAATAACCGGCAGGGTTTTGCCAAGAGACCAAGCTCTCCCAGACTTGTTCCTGATAAGAAAATAAATAGCGAGTGAAGAAGTTGAAAGGTGTTTCTGCACCGGTCAGGATTTTGTTCAGTATTAGCTGCAACCCACTACTGTGCGATGCGCTGGCAATGGAAAGAAAATAGATTACGGACTAAACTGTGTATGTAAAATAAATAGTCCACAAATCAGTCACCAACATAAGCTAACGACATAGCCTCAAGCCAAGAGGATTGAAACTGTTTTACAAAAGCAACCAATCTTGATCTCTGCCGACTGGAGAGTTCTCCCACTCCAGTTTCTTTCAATAAAACCTATTTTGCAGGTGCAATTATTCAGTGGCTGGGGTTAACCCAATGCTCTGAAGTATGAAGGTAAAGTAATGGACTGTATTCATCTTAGTATTTCTTCCTCTGTTCTCTGGGTTTATAGATACAAGATAAAATATTATCGTAGGAGGCCAATATTTAAAAAGGTATCAGCCGAAGGGAGAGGACTTGTTAACGCATGGGGATGCTATGCTGAGAGAGGGAGTGTTGGGGAGCCCTGTGGTAAGATGTAAGTAAGAAACTGGAGCCAGAGTGTGGACATTGGGGTCTGATCCAGATCCCATGGGTCATGCTAACAAAAGGGCTCACGAGTCTGGTGGGAATACAGGCACTACCTCCAGGCTGGGATGCAGGTAATCTGGGACAAGCTTGTGCACCCTTACTGCAGGACTTCAGAGGATTTATTTTCTGGCACCAAATTCCCTTTTGCCATCAAGAATGCAGATTTGAAGAACAGCATCCCAAGGGATGTTTTCTCTCCTAGCCCCTGGTGACACGCAGGCCCTGCAGCCCCCTCAAAGGAGCCCCCCTCGTTAGTCACACTGCCCCAAACCAGCCCTCAGGCTGAATTTAGCTGCCCACCCTGCTCCTCACCTTCCCTGTTTGATTTTGCCCTTTGCCTCCTGTATAAACAGGACCAGGTGAGGTTTCTGACGTCTCATGGCTCTCAGACTAATTACATGGTGACAAGGACTGCATCCCCACCAGGTGGTTTGGGACACAGTGCCAGTGTTGAGCTCTATGGGGACTGGGAGAACAAATGTCAGCACAGAGACATAAGGCTGGCATGGAAATCAAGAGCATTTGTAGGGTTGGGAAAAAGTCTACATGTGCAATATCTGCATTCAACATATGCATCATATGTCCCTGTATGTAGTGTTGAATCGGACCTAAAGAAAAAAAAACAACATTTTTTCTAGTTTTGGAGAAAACTGCAGGTTTATGAAACAGCTTCAGGTCAGAAAATGAGGTTTTTGCAAATCACAAGGCTTTTCAGCCAAGGTCTCAACCCAGCTGCGACTGGGGTGCCTTCACCTAGCACTGGGAGCCAGGGCACCCATCCCCATGGCAGCAGGGAAGCCGTTTGGGGTAGATGGCAATGCCGGACTTTTCCACTAGCAGGGGACATTCGCTGCACCCCTGGGAGATTTCCCACAGGGAAAGGAAGGTTTATAAATGCTTTAGAAGTACAAAAAGGGATCACAGCATCCAATCCTTGCATTTAATGTAAGGACTTCTGCTTATACTCATTGCCTACTCTTTGTAAAATTCTTGGCATTCCCAGTGTTGTCTTTTTCCTATAGCTCCATTCAAAACCCATAAAAAGCTCAGAGACGTTTCTAAACTGAGAGATACCAGACCACTCCACCTAACTGAAACCAATAAAGTTCTATGCTCCAAGGTTTCCTCGGCGGCTTCTCTCCTGGCAGACAAATCTCAGTCTTCAGCTAACCCAGAAAAAGGTCAGCCAAGCCATCAAACATTTCAAAGAGCAATTAAGGCCCTAAATGAGAGGAGTTAAAGTTTGATGCTGAAACTTCACTGCTAGTTGATGCTCACCAGTTACGAGGGTCACTGGAAATACGATCAGCAGAACCACCACACGTGTCAGAAACCTGTCTCTGCTGACGGGCAGTAAGAAGTTTTTTGGCGAGGCAAACCACCTTGCTATAATAATATGACTGCTGCTATTAAAAAAAAAAGAAAGAAAAAAGAAAAAGCAATTCAGGAAGCTGCTTTGAGTCTGAAGTACTTGAAGTGCTTTGATGCCCTTAAAACAATTCAGCTCCCATACAGGTGTGATTGTTCAGAAGTCAGAAATTAACTCTCATTCCTAGGAATATAGCATTTAAGGATAAATCAAATACCCAAGGGGGAAAAAAAGTCCACAAAATAGTCTAATTCAAAAATACCAAGTAATTTCTTTCTAATAAAGCTGAAATTTTATACAGATAATCCTATTTCCCTACGTTATGAATTCATCAGTGCAACATCCTATACTGAAGGTTAAAATAAAAAGCAACACAAAGTCAAAACTAAATTAAAGAAAGTTCAAGTGAAGCATTTCAACATCAAAATGAACAAGTAACAAATAAAAATTTCACGTTTGACATTCTTCTGTCCACCTCTGATTACATCTGACGTGTTCCTGCATTGTGTTCTGTTTGAACAAATTCCATCTTTCCCAACAGCAAACCATTTCTTGGGAAACTCTCTTCACTGCCATCCTACCCATGACTAGCTAGACTTTATTTCACAGGGAGAACACTGAAATACTGTAGTGCTGATATGAATTTCATACCAGTGAAGTTATTACCAGCAGCAACAGCAAGGACTGTCTTCCATTAAAAAAAAGTAACATTCACAAAAACCTCTGTACCCTGGTGCACTCTGTAAAATTTAGGGTCAACTGGAAACTCTGAGTCTTCCGGAGGTTTGACGCATCTTCTGGAAACTCCCACCATGCCTAGGCAGTGGAGCCTGGAAGCATGGAAGAAGGCTGTTGACCCACCCAGGATCAGGCTGAAACGTTGAGGTGCTGATGCTATGCAAATCTGTGTGCGGGCACATAAAGGTCTTATTCACACAAGTCAGTGCTCTAGCTACTATATACACACACACTACCACAGGGCTGTTATTTGACATAGATCCAAGATATGTCAGATGCCGAGGAACCCCTGGAGAGGGAGAGTTTGTAGCACATGGTGCTCTTCTCCTCCTTTGCGTCCTCTCTAGTCCATGTGGGGGTTTTGGTGGGGAACAAGGAGGGGTGAAGAAAAGGGTGAAGGGAGACTTTAAATTAGAGACAGTCAGTCTGACAGCTGAAGATCAAACCCAACTTCAGGCTTTTCTTCTATCTAAAGAAATAAAAAACCCCCATCCAAACAAAATCACCAGCAAGCATGCCAAAAAAGTCCACTAAAGAACCAACAGTGAAGCCAAAAGCAAATCTGAGATTTACTGACACCATTTCTATTGATGGAAAATTGCAAAACACCACTGAAGACATTTGACTCCTTTTTTGGCAAGACAAATATGTGGCTGATTTATTTCATGTTCTCACATATATATTTAAAAAAATTTCTCAGCTCAAATGCCACCTTGACACTTTAACTATCTACTTTCATTATATTAATCTTAATTTTTGGTGTAGGTTATAAATGTATAACCTAAGTCATAACATAAAGGTTTTTCCATGGTAGTAAGAGGCGACATTAT
The DNA here is from genome assembly GCF_000687185.1 of Egretta garzetta. Classification (NCBI taxonomy): domain Eukaryota; kingdom Metazoa; phylum Chordata; class Aves; order Pelecaniformes; family Ardeidae; genus Egretta; species Egretta garzetta. The sequence goes on along the minus strand of NW_009258281.1, from coordinate 1,076,439 downwards.
AAGAAATTACACTGCAGTTTATAATGCCAGTGGAATAATTTTGCATCAAGGGTTACAACAAAATTCTCAATAGAGAAAGATGTTATGGGAAGTAATTACTCCCCCACCCCCCCATCCCCCCCAGCTATTAAACTTTAATAACTCAGATATTATTTCAGGTTTCCTAAAAGACAGACTAGCATAGAAAGTTTCTGTAATTCCTGTATTTTAGTGGCCAGAATGAAACAAAAGTATCTGGAACATATTCACTACTTCATTTAGACAAGAGACGGAAAACAAATACAAATACATTTTGTTCACAGCAGACAGAAATAAATCCTTGCTCCTGAGCTTAGATCCCAGTTACCAAATCTCATCTGAGGGGCAGCCTGTCTGTTAGCTAATCCCATAAATATAGTTATTTAGACTAGAAACTGCAAATGACATATAATGGCAGAAATAGGAAGATAAATCCAGGATACGCTTAATGGATTATGTAAAACAAGTGAGAAATGCCCTATAATTATTCCAGGCAGTTGAGCTGGTTTCTTCACTGATTTTAAAGACTTAGCTACCTCCTCTGGAGAATTAAGTATAGCCAACTATTCATATATACCTTTTTTTTAATAGCCCACTCAATGTGGTTCCCAGCCTGTGCTGTAGGCTTGCCTTTCTGCTTCTGTCAAGCTCATTGGCACAGTGCAGCATGAGCAAGGTGAGGGACTTCTGTAACATTGTGTCTGGGAAGCCTGATAAACCTTTTTTAGGAAAGCATCTACACAAAAGCAATTTGGCTTCATTCATTATCGTACCTGGAAACACCAGAGTCGCCTGTAGAAACAGAGTGAGTTAATGTTCCCCCTGCTAGTTTCTGCACATGGAAATACCTGACAAATATTTTTGTTTATTTGGTTGGGATTTTTTTTGTTTGTTTTTAAAGACATTGAAGTTGGTACATCATCAGCCTGAATGTAAACTTCAAACGGTCTTTTATGATCTGGGGTCTTGCAGGGACAGAAGAACCAGTGTTTTTATGCAGTGTAGCCACTAAAACCTGACCTACAGAAGTAGCCTTGCAAACCCCACAGCATTTTTGCTCTCCCTTGGTGGACTTAGCTGTGCCTCTCTTTGCTGCTCATCTTGCAGAATGACTAATAAAAAATAAATCTCATTGAGCATAAAAATAGGGGAAGGGGGTAAGGACATGAGGGAGCAATGGTACCACACCAGAGATTTCTTCTGCCATTTTCACCATGGCCTTGAAACGACTATATTTTAAAAAATATATATATTAAAATGCCGGTTAAAAATCAGTAGGCAGCCCTGGTTTAAGATAGTATTTGCACACAGACTGCCAGAAAAACTTGTAGTGACTGAGCATGGGAAAAGGCAAACTTATACCCACTTCAAAGAGAGCACCCAAGACCCTGCCTGTAAGCTCCCTCTTGCTATTAAATTGTCTCAGCAGGACTCTCTTGTTCAGAACAATAAAACAATGACAGTAAAGAAAAAAAATAATAAAAAGAATCATAAGAAACAGAAAAGGAAGGCATTTTAATGATCCACTTGGCAAGAAAAGCTTTTTAAGCAGATTTTGCACAGGCTTCTTTATTTGTAGTGGGACAAAAAGATCAAATCCAAGGGCATAACTGTAGCTTAAGAGGTTTGAGGTGGGATTTTGGTTTTGGCATTTTTTTTTAGGGGGGTATTTTTTTGTTTGGTTGGTTTTTAAGGGCAGCTTAAAGACTGAAGCTGGGGAGAGGAGTCCTGCTGCCAGGATTGTTAATTCCTGAATATTTTGGTCCCTGGCACTGTGGGTCTTTGAGATTCTTTGGAAGTGCTTGCTGGAAGTCATCATTAAGGCAGATCATCATAAACAGAAGGCAATACATAATTCCAAGGACCCGTATAATAATAAAGGCATAAAACTTTAAGTAACATTTTCTGCAGTGAGTAATGGCTCTGCTGCTATAGCAGAGTCCATCAGCTAGCAACAACTGAGAGGGGGAAACCCCTGGCTCATCAGATCTGTAGGCTGCCTCTGGACCATCAGCATGAGACTGCTGCAGACTCCAAAAGGGATGAGGAGACCCTTTTTTGGAGGAGATGGGAAGGACCTGAGTGTCCCAGTGAGACAGATCACTTTAAGGAGTTGCTTCTATCAGCTGGTGTTTAGATCAGATTCTCTTTCTGTCTCCTGTAGAAAAAGAAGATTAGCAATGGCACAAGAGCAAGTCCATCTAGATGGCCACAAATATGTTACGTTTGAAATTAGAAACAGATTAGGGAACCATTAGTGACATCCACTTATGGAGCAGCCCTCCAAAAGGAATAATACAGGCCAGAAGAGATAGCCACTTCCTCTGTAGGGCTTGACACAGCTATGCAAGGAGTTACTTGACAAACACTGACTGCAAGGTCCTCAGCTCAGAGGAGTCATCGTGTCCTCCCAGGCTGGTCAGTGGCACACGCTGTTTGCTTATTTTGAAATGAGTAAGACACTTATGGATGTGCTAATCTTTACACCTGTGAATAATAAACATCAATTAACATAGTCCAAATTTAAGATAAGGGTTAAGTGTTTTGTGACTGGGTTCTGCAATCTTTACCCGCCACTCAGATATGAGACCCACTAAAGACATCACCCAACTTTACAAACCTTCCAAACCTTTTCCCACATACTCCCACACTTTAAATGCTTCAGGGGAACAACATCTACAGCAAAGTTCCCCAGGATGGGGCCCCTCTTATTTGCATCTTCAAACACCGACATCATTACATTGCCATCTTCCGGAGGACTGACCATTGGCAAACCAGGATCAGCATTGCGACGTTCCTATGGTTGGGGTCACAATAATGAAGAAATAGCTGCTCTGGACCACACATCCAAAACACATTTTTAATCAGTTGAGCGCTATTGTGGGAGAAGCACCTGCTAGTCCTGTTGCACTCTTGGTTTCCAAAAGGACTGTTATTTTCCTAGATGCTTGAGCCAAGTTAGCAGCATACCAGAGGCACAAAAAAGCAGGTTTGTTCTCTTTTTTTGCATTCATGTGGGAAAAGAGCCTTTCCTCTTGGCTGGTGTGTTCAGCCATGGGCGAAACAGCCGGGAGAGCTGGTCTGTGAGACCAGATGAGCTTTAAGCCCCATGTTGATCAACTGGCATATAGGAGCAAGGCTGCAAAAAGAGAGAAAGTTTATCTTTCTGTTAGACATCAGCTATTTCTAGTTAGGGTTGACTCCAACCAGTTCCAGTTTGAGCCGACACAATGCATCAACCTGGATTTATTTATCAAGGCCCAAGACTGCATCTCCTTACAGACATGCTGCCTTACAATGCTGCACGCCAGGTTCACATCCCTCCCACATGCTGGCCTCCGCAGGGATTTTACTTTGAAGTTTGTGGTGTTTCAGAAAAAGCCTCTGACACATGGGGCCACCAGCACCCAAACCACCACACTGTGAGGCATCAGCAAACACTGGGCTGAAACAGAAGTGAGACATTGGAGTGGCTTTAAAAAAAAAAATAAAAAAATTTGAAACAAGCCAGAAGTGGAACATTATTAGTTGCTGTCATTCAAAAACCGTCAAACTTCCCCAGTATTTTGTTCACCATCGCAATGGGCAATGGCAGATACCAGGTTGGTAACAGTAAGGGCTTGCCCATGGTGTTGGGTGAGGGGTATTCCTGACCCCTCAATGGCACTCCCTGAGCAAGGGAAGGGTTTTTCAGCTCTCAGACCTGGTCCTCGATGGCCATTTTCTGGACTACAGCTGTTTTTTGGTTAACAGCCTTGCCTCTGCGGGTATGATGAACAAAATGACCCCACAACTCCCTTTCCACCTGGATCAGTAAGGACGGCACTCAGACTCAGGGAAAAAACCTTTGTTTTTCCTCCTTTACATCCTGTATTTAAGTGTGCTACCCTGCTATATTTTAGCATGAGGAATTTCAAAGGTAATTTATTTTCAAAACAGTAAGAGGTTTGGTTTTCTTGTTGTTTGACTGCCCCCACTCCAGCATCCCAGTACAACCAGCTCCCAGTAGACAGAGACCTTCATCTGCCACAGCATCTCACCAGCCACCTTCTAGCTGCATTTCATGATATCAGGTGCACAAACTAATAACTTCCTTTCACTGATCCAGAGCCAAACCATAGTATTTATAATATCCATAATATTGTCCATTCCATAATGTGATTGGACAGTCAACATCCAGCACAGAAGACACACAACTCTGAGCATGTTTGGATGCTTTGGTTTAGGCACTAGATGTCAGTGTTTTACCTACACTTACAGAAATTTCCTGTCATGGTGAATGAAGAGTTACACATGAATAAATAAAAGCATTAAGAATCTTCAGTACCAAGGGCCCATTGAAACAGCAACAAACTCTCCTTCTCTCAGGTGGTCAAAAGGTTTCCAAAAGAAAGTCGTACTTTCCCCCTCCCCAGTTGGCCTGCATGCAGAGATGGTAGTTTAAAGAAGAGGAGCTGAGTCAAACAGATGCATGACACCAAAGGTACCTGGCAATATTATCTAGAGTTAAAAATATACCTATGTTTGCCAAAAGCTGCTTAACAGACCTAGCCAAGAATTCTTAACATAAGGTTTCTTTGAAACCTTTTTTCTACATTGTATAACATTCATCAAGGTTTTGACCTGGAAAAGGAAATCGGATAGTTGTTTAGCTATATGAAAAAGTTTCATATTTTTGTCAGAAGAAATTTTACTAAGAACATACACTGGTTTTAAGTTCAGGTAAGAAAAGGGGTTCAAACACTTTGACAACATTGACTGAAGCTGGTATCTTCAACATTTAGTTCATGCAAATAGGACAGCCACCTTTCACTGAGATTTGAATTAGAAAACCAACAATTTCCCAAATCAAGAGTTTAAGAAAAAATTAGCCCAAGTATATGGTATCCCATTACCATCTCCTTATCAGATTAGCAATGCATTAGATGGTTTAAAATACAGCCCCATCCCTTTTCCTTGTACACACATGGTGTGTTTGTGTAACACACTTTTAAAAGAAATTGGATTTTAAAAATTTGTGGGGAAGTAGAGGAGGGGTGGAATATAGCTCTTAAATAAGTCTTTTGCTTCTGTCTCAGCACAAAAGGAAATACTGCAGCATTACCAAACTTGCACTGTTAACTCAAAACCTAATGACTCCTTATACTTTTCCATTAATATACCCACACACCTGCTACCTTGCCTCCCACGTACGTGGTGGCATATCCCACCTTCACCTGGCTAAGGTGTCAGCTAGGATTTATAGCGGTGACAGACAGGAGAGGGATTGCATTAACCTTGCTGCCTGCCTGCCTTAGAGCTATGGCCTCAGCCCATGTACAAAACTCGTGAAAGGAAACATCTTCAGTTTTGTGGAAGTTCAGGCAGGATTTTGAAGCTGATGTGAGCTTCTGTTCACAGACAAAACTGGAGCCTGCACACCCGTGAGCCATGCAGAGCTGGGATGTGGATCTACTGAGACCTTTTCCCATATGGGGAGGACCCCAGGGGGACTTTCATGGCTGTGTGCTTTCCATTAAGTGTGTTGCTGTTAGCCAGCATCAGAGATGGTACCTGGGGTCCCAAAAGTGGGATGGCTGCATATACTTGGATTATGTTTTTTTAAATCCAAAGTTGAAAAACCTTATTAAAATAAAGCTGTTGGCTACTGATGCACACTCACTGTGAGGTTGCTACTTAATTACAGTTTTCTTGCAGATCATCCCATGCATGGTTGCCTTACACCAGTTAAAACTATGTCCTCCTGAGATAAATTTTTTCAGTTCTTGAAGAGAAGCATTTCTGAAATAAAGGTTGTAGCAAACTGCCATGTGGACTATTGGCTTGACTGGGGCTGGATTCAGCCCAAATACAGTTTAAATTAACCCATCCAACCTCCTGAGATACCAAAAACTGCAGGAATTAGCAGATTTCCTTGGCTTCCAGGTGGTCCCATCTCTGATGTATCACCTTTCTGCTCCTCTCCCCAAATCCTTTTTGTTCCCACTCTCATCCCAACACAGGGCTGAAGGAGAGTGACATCTTGACTCCCTTTTTGACCATCAAAGGTGCTCTATGCTGGGCAACCACAACAGATCATTGTTTGCCATTCAGAATACTCCTAAGTTAGAAAAAACAAAGTGCCTAATAAATGAGTAGCAAACAAAAAAGTACTGAAAGATGAACACCTGCAAATGATAAAGTAGGTTTCATGTTATCTTTTGTCCACCAGTATGTGTAGGGTCTATCTCATTTTGTCTGTGTTGACTGAATGAGAAATTGTGCACCATCAAGTAGGTATAGCACAAAATAAATAAATCCTTTTTTTTTTTTTTTTAACAGGCTACCTATGCATTAAGCTCAATATGGAATTTCAAGTATGTGGTGCTAGTTGTACTCAACGGCAGCATATGGGCCTCAGGGGAAAGGTAGGGGAGCACCTTTGCTGCAGAAAGATCAGTGTTAATCTTGTTACTGTCACTACTCATAAATGAAGTGTTGCAAAGGTCGTATAGATTCCAAGGAAGTATGGAAAACTGTAAAACTTTGCTGAAAGGACAGACGTATACTCATATTTGAAATTAAATCTAAAGCTAAGCTGCCCTCTAGAAGAATATATCAAGGACCTTTGCACTTCAGAGGCAGCTGGTAATGATACAGCAAAATACAATGCTACATTTATGGCTTATTTTTAGACAAAGCCTGTCTGAAAGTAAAAAAAAAAATATTCAAAAAATCCAATTTTCTGGTCTACTTCCTGAAGAATAAAAAACCCACCCCCCCAAAACCAACCCCAAAAGTATCAGTGACCATCTAATGATCCATCCCATCTCAAATGTTGAAAAGTGATTAGTGTTCCTCCAGCCTGCTGAATGTGGGCCTTGAATCAGTGTGGTATGAACAAGTCAAAGGAAATTTAATCGCTCTGGGCTACATTATATCCCAACACATGCTGTGGAAGATTGGCATCCATTACTCACGCTTAGCAGAAGGGTTTTTCAGGGAGGAAAGTGTATGCCAGGCAGACCCGGGACCAGCAGGATAGGGTGTAGGCAAGGAAACAGTAATTGCTTCCCTTCTTAACATGGATTTAAAAAACTTTTGACACAACAAAGCAGCTTCTCCAAAGGAACAGATGAATGCCCTGGGAAGCATGCTGTACCCTGGCTTTTGGAGCCTGATTCCCCCACAGCGGGTGACCAGAGATCTCTCCCAGCCGCCTTTTGTTCTGCTGCTTTAGCAATGGCTCAAAGGATCCCTGTTAATGTAGGTTTGAAGGGAAGATAACATAAATTGACATTTCAACATGTTGTATTGGCTGGAAGCAATAAGTCAAACAATCAGCTATAAACCACCTCTATATCGTAGGACAAAATATCAATTTGTTTTAGTAAAATCTGGTCTCCATTGAAAAGTCAGCTTACCAGGAGAGAAAGGAGAGACAGATACTGCAAGAGTTTAACAATCCACAACAAACTTATTTTTAAACTGTGTCAGGAACCACTTGTCAGCACCTAGCATGTGGTTTGCTATGGCCACAACTCTCACCAACACAGAAAAAAATGCACGATCAGAACAAAGTACTGCTGAAGGAAAGCTGTGACTGTGTCAGCCTTTCACTTTTTAAAGCAAAGCACCTAAACCTCTGAAGTCTTATTCATAAGCCGTCAGCCATGCACCTTTGGCTTTGCAGCCACTGCTACCAGGCAAGGCAGAACTAATCCACGTACTGCAGGCTACTCACTCATCACAAGCTTTTCATTCTAGCCAAGCTAGTTTGGACAGGATAAAATTGATCAAGAGCCCTCAGCCACACCTCTACTGTCTAAAGACATTGTTCATAAAAAGGTCTCCTAGTTTGGAGACCACCACAGCATTGAAGAAATACAAGCCGGTAAGCCCTCCGTATCAGAAACAGGTAGAAATCAGTGTTGCTCTGTGCAACTCAAGTTACGCCTATGCAAAAATATATGCAGATCAGCCCCAAGGTTTTATTCCTTCCTTTTAAAGCATTGCTCACGATCCAGTTAAAGTGTCCGGCAAATATAAAGTATTTGTGTTCTTGCCCAGTCCCTGGGAAATCAGCAGTTTTGTTATTGATTTCAATGCCAGAACAATTGCTATGAGACTTGATGGGCTGGTTAAGCAACAGGTTCTCAATCATTTCATATAAGGCCATAAACAGCTGTAATTTCAGCTAGCTGCTACATATTTGCAAGCATTTTATGTTTATATTTTAACTTTAAGGTTCTCCCCCTTTCTATCACATTCAACAGCATTTCTCTCCATGGCAGTACATGAGAAAAGGGCCACGTGCCACATAGCCACATCTAATTAACGCTGGATGAGCAGCTAGTCTTCCATCTGCACAACAGCAAGAGAAATAAATCTTCATATCGTTACATATTTCTGCTGAAGAACCCCTCACCGACACCAGACAAGACCATAGAGGTAAAGGATGCTGTGTCAGGAATGGCTGGTGTGGGCTTAGAATGGGGTGGTAATGGGACAGCTTTCAAGGCTGAGCTAGAAAAACACTATTTGGAAAGTTGTTTCGACTTCATATTCAGCCAAAAATTGACTGCAAGGTTCTGAGATTTCACTATTGATTGGATTGGGTGAGCTGGGGGAATTTCTGTTCACTCTCTTATCACTCATCCGCTATTGGACCTTCAAATATCCATGTAAATCAGCTGCATTTTAAGACTTCTTGCACATAGATTATTTTACTCTGAAGCAGTTCTGGGTTTGGAAAAACTTCCAATTATTTGAATGGGACAAAACGAGAATGCAAAAGTCTGTTCAGTATTTGGAGAAATATCATTGTCCCATTCCCACGTCTGCATGCCCGAAGCAGCCCAGGAATCCAGCCACCTAGCTTTCATCCCAGGGAAGAATTAAAAGCAGCTCCTTAGAGCATTGCTTTGTCATCCACCAATTTACTACCAACTAGCATCCATCAACTCTAAGAAAGACATGAAGTTTCTCATTTCCCATGTCCTAGGCATTAGTGATTCCAGGGACCAAATTCAGCTTTTTCTGGATTCTCCATCTGGATCTGTAACTCCTGGGCTGAGCAGGGAGCGTTTCCTCCCACTTGTCACAGCACCACTGCAAGGTATGTGCAGCAAACCCATCCTGTGGCCATTGCCCCTTGCAGAAAACTCATGAATTTGATAAAAACACTTTATACTTGGCTGTCCTCCAAATGCCCTGCCACAGAGCATGATAAAGAGGAAAAAGAAGTTATAAAAGAATAAGCAGGTGAGCTTTGCCAGGGAAGGATCTTTGCTTCCTTTTGGTGTCCAGGGGTGGATAATCTGCTAACAGTCCTCAAACAGCCACACATCAGGGTCCTACAATGAAGGCAAATGTTTTTCGGTTTCTTGCGTGGGCAATCCTGATGAGGTTTTGACAGCCATGGCAGGCTATAGTGGGAACTACGATTAACTTTGAAGAGAACAGAATGGATAATTTAATGCCCCGTTAAACTAATAATTTATTTCTGCATTGCTGGACTCAGGCAATGTTGTTCTCATTCCCGCTCAGCTTTCCATAGCCTCGTACCCATTACTGTAGAGCGGTATTAATTAAACACAAATGTTCTCCTCGTCAAAGCGCTGACTAAGGAACATCAAATCTTGTCTCCTCAGATGCCATAAGGGGCCCATTAAGTTACCTAAACACTTCCAGAAAGCATCGCAACGCACTGCAAATTGCAGCAGTATGAACAGGCACTCAAGGTGCTCTTATCCACAAGCTCCCAGCCCTGTTGAAGGCCCACCACGGTGTTTTTATAAGATCTGGTATGGGCTTGCTTCCCCTGACAACATCAAGCCACAACACACTATTTCTGTCCACCTTTGAGGCTGACGAGAAACAGAAGAGAAACCTATATCCTCATAGCATAAGACAGACCTTGTACCAGGTAAGGAGATGTTTCCTCTTCTGAACAGGCTGCTGGGAAAAGCCAGGTCTGTATCAGCTTATCCTCTGCTGGAGGTGCCCCTATGGGAGGACAGACATGTTTTAAGAGGTGAAGGACCCACATTTAAGAAAGTACCTCTTCCTGGCTTTGAGGATCATGTAAAAAGAAACAGAGAGCCCTAGATCACAGCCAAGAAAAGGCAACAGAGCCAGATCCCCCAGCTTAAAACTCACAGACAACCAAGAATGAATGAACAGCCCTGCCTTCTTTTATCCACGCATGACCTTTCACAGTAGGTAATTTCCAAACTGCTTTCACCTGCAATCAGCTCCTAATCAGGAGTCCTGGCCTTTTCTCCTCTTCTGCCAGAGAAGGTCTCCCATCATTTTCAAATAATAGAATCATTTAGGCTGAAAAAGAGCCTTGAGATCATTGAACCCAACCGTTAACATAACACTACCAAGTTCACCACTAAAACATCTCCCTAAGCACCACATCTACATGACTTGTTGCACAGCAGGGCAGTGAGGGCCACATGAAGACTCCTGAAGCCAGGGTCACATACCATGGGGGCTTTCATGGTCTCCTTGCCTCATCCTGGGGAGAATGGCACTCCAGGAGATTTAATGGTGCAGAGAACATACCTCTGGGAGAGTAAGAAAAACGCTGCTCAAAAGAGAAGGCAAAAAGAAGAAACCCTTGAGAACATAATTCCCTGAAATAGCAGAGCTGATTAGCTACAAACCCAGCTTCTTCAGCATAAAAAGTTTCAGCAGGCAAGCTATCAGCCCTGCTTTGGGCTTCAAGAAACTCTCCAGCAGTTCTGCAAGGGGCTCAGGAGCACTCTTAGCAGAAGAGCATCTAGTTTTTCTGAATACCTGAAAGGGAAGGCAGCTGCAATCTATTTAAACCACATGAGCAGCTCTCAGGATCCTTGGCAGGGAGCCAGGAGTGCCTCTCCCACAGGTAACTGCACCTGAGAAATTTCTCAAGACTTGCAGGGAAGTGCCACAGAAAATTTAGGGTCTTGGTCCCAGGAAAATTACCCCATCGATTTTGTTTGCCAGAACTATGGACAGTGAAGGGGGTTTCCCATAAATCTTGTTCATTGCTACTGAGTCAGCTGATGTCAACAAAAATTACCAGCCTTTGCTCCTGAGCACACATTGGGACCCAAACTCAGCCACAAATCTCCTCTGGTCCTGCTTTGCGCTCAGCTCCTTTGGAAAATGGGAGTAAGGTTTCTAAAATGAGGTTTACAGTTTCTGTTGCCCCTTTCACTTTACACAAACAGATTAAAACACATTTCTGAGTGTGCTTATAAGAACAGACATCACATGTCCTGAGAACAAAAACAGTTCCTAAGGTTTCCTATCAAATAATGATGGCAACAGCTCCCATACCATAAGGCACGTGCCAGTTTTTTGCTACTTCATGCCAACCTTTATCTTCTTCTTTTTTTTTTTTCTTTCTGTAGATGAGCATCTTATTAAGTGTGTATTTACATACTTGGGAACCTCATGGTGTTTTGTCCTGTCACTCGTCATTGAGCTAGCTTTTAGCTGAAAATATTAATCAAAAAATGCTTCCTCACTATAGGCATGTGGTTTCACACCTGAATAGCAAGTAGTTTCATGCCTGAAAGTTGTTTCAAGTCTTCTTTTAATTTTCAAAGGCGATTTTCTAGTTCTTTGGAATTATAAAAAGAAAATTAGGAAGATCTCCCTTCTTAAAAGTTTTTTAATGAAAAAATGTTCCTGGTGGGATAGATAGGTCAGATGAGAAGTCCTGCCAGCAGAGCAGCGAGGAAGCATTGACTCTTTGCTATCCTGGGCTCCCTTTGGCCACTGCACCCTGTTGGCAACTCCTCCCCTTTCTCCTGCTCCTCCAGTACTGCAAAACGTTGGGGATGAGCCACCTTCATCTCCTGTCCACACCCCCCCACCACACCCAGGCAGCTCTAGTTCTTCTTGTTAGAAAGCGTTTCTTTGTCCTTCCAGGTTGTATTTCCCTTCCCCGAGAAGATATGTGTGTAAGCTTGCCTGCCTCATCTCTTTGTGTTCAATCAGAATTTCACATCCCAACCCTGACAGCCAAACTGAAAACCTCATGTCATCTTCCCACTCCCAAAAGCCAATGTGCCCCTGTGAAACCTTGCAGGAGCTGAGCTGGCTTGTAGAACAGTCATTAAATGCTCTGGGAAGAGCTTCCAGAGGCGGAGTGAGCAACTGGGAATATAATTCTCCTTTGAGAGCCTCTCCCTCCATCTGAAGTGGATAACCTATCTTGTCAGAGTCTGAGGACAAACATTTTTCCCTCTAAGAGCATGGACATTCATTGCCGGTAACAAATACATGGATCTGCTGGCAGGCAACCATATAAATGACTATTATAGCAGCATCCTATACATCCCTTGTAATAGAGGCTCACAAAAAGGCTTTGTTTTTTACATCATTTCACACCGTCTGACATAACAGTCATTCCTGGTACTATTTTTAGTAAACTAATCTGTGTTTGGAGGCAATTTTTCCCCTCAAATACTTCTGGGTGTTTGATAACTGACACAGCCCCCACAAGCTAATAATTTGTTATCCTTCACTGGAGAAGGTCACTTATGACCATTTTAGCACCTCCCAGTACTTAACTGTCACAAAGAAGTGATGGTTCTTATTGAAGTTCAGCAAATAAGCTGGCATTAAGTTTCCAAGACCAATTATTTGAGACTATTGGTTTCATATTGGGTCACAGGAAAGCAACAACTCCTGGCTGGACTTTGGAGCATGCCAAGGTGCCAAGGTGCAGGATGAGCCTGTGAGAAACCAGACAGAGACATCTATTTCATCTGCTAGAGTCTTTGTCACACCACTAGGGTTCATGCCTCAAAACATTTTCTCATTTCTGTAAGTATTGCAGCAAATGAAAACAGATTAATGCAAGGTGGGTACTAATGGGTGTGGATTCGCTTCACACCCACTTCACGCCATGGATGGGGAATACAGTAGGTAGCATATTCTGCTGCATCCACGTTGCTCTGCAGCCAGGGCACCGGCATCTGATTTTAAAAAGCAATCAATTAAACCTCTGCAAAGCTCATACCATTGTACTTCAGCCAGTCACGGTAACTAGAAACAGCTCCTAAATTATAACTCAGCTGCCTCAAAATGATGGCATAGCCCACCTTGATTTAAAGCCCTGGAGTGAGTAAACAGCTTACCTGAAAGGTTTGATATTCTGGTAGTCCTTCAGACACTCACCATTAGAGTCTCGATCTTATTTATCCTCTGAGTTTGTCTAGCAATTGAAAGAAATACTTAGACTATTTCTGAGCATTTTTTCATGTGGTGCAAGAGAAATTGGTCCTGTAACTATAATAAGATTACTTCTTACCAAGGACCCTGTGTAAAACCTCTGTGACATTTGCTATTATCCCTAAGAGATGTTCATTTCACTTCCTATCCTGCATCCAAAATGACGGATCATTTTAAATATCCATGTTAACTTGTATACATATTTTTTCAGGATTTTAATAGGATTTCTCATCATCTGTAAAGCACCATGAAATGTAATATTTTCCCCAGAATGGGCTGTGAAATTTGTCTACCTTATCAGCAATTTGTGTAGAATTTGCTTCTTGGATTAAGTGTTTGACTCACTGAATGCCTCCTTCCCACATTCAGTCTATTGAATTGGCATGTTAGAAAATACATGGTTCATCCTCTTTTTTTTTTTTTTTTCTAAATGGTAGTTGTAGTCTCAGAAGTGATACATGGCATTTTATTGTGCATGCATATGTTTACGTTTAATTGCTGGAGCTGAAGGAAGAACATTATGTCTAATTCTCTGCTGGAGTGACTTTATTGCACTTTATGCACAAGCGCACAGCTACAATACCCAGACGTCTAGAAGCCCTGCATATTGCTCAAGATCCTGAAGCTATACAAACCAAGGGAAAAAATGGTCCCCGCTCAGGGATTTCATAAACAAAGCAAAAAATAAGGCCACCAATTGGCACAGACCGGCACTTTTAAACAGGACAGATTCGGTATTTGTGACTAGGAGCCATGTCAGGGCCCGTGACCTATAAATAGGAGATTCCCCCCACCCAGAAGGTATCCCCAAAATGCAAAATACCAGGTTATTTGTAGATTTGGGGCTTATTCTTCTTCTGAAAGAGCAACCTCCAGGAAAAAAAAGTGTTGTGATGATTGCCCCAGACTATAATTTAGTCTTGTATCTGCAAGTTTCAGGTTTTGTTCAAGTACATAATGGTGCAGTGGAATGCTTCCCAGCAGTCCCCCAATGCACACTCCTTAATAACAGAGAGATCATTTATTGGAGAGAATGAGCAGATTCTTGCATAAGCCTCTTTTGTATGAGAAGTTTCAAGGATATGAAAGCAGCAATTATCCTCACCTTGGCTAATACAATTAAGAAATTCTGAAGTGCTGAGAAAACTCTGGAGCAATTAGACTGCTGCACTGACTGTCAGGCAAAGACATGGACCGCAGAAGAGCATGGGCAGGAGCAGACATCCTGAAGACAAGATCCAGGAGAAAAGGGTGGAAGATCAAGTCTGAAGAAGAGGAGACAATATTACAATCCTTCCGTGACTGCTATTGACAGGAAGGAAATGATTTCTTCAAGGTCCTTGTGAATGTTGGAACTATTGAGAGGTTTAAGCTTATGTCAGGGGGCAGATTCCTAATGATGAGAAGGGAGAGCACGGGGTAGCTGGGGATATTGAGGAGCCTCCATCAGATCCACTTCTGGTAGATGTTTGATTTGACAAACCTTAGCAGAGAGGGAGTGGGTGACCCTTGAGAAGGCTGTGATTTCAGCATCCTACTTCTTGTGAGCATGATACTCTTGGAGGGCATTTCAGCTGTGGACGAGGCTGTTACTGCTTCCAAAAAGGAAAGGTAATGGAAAGGCATAGGAAAATTAACTTCGCATTTCTCAGCTGATGCTTTCATGAAGATGATGCTTCTGGATATTGTATTAGTGCTTCTAATAAAATAAAGGATTTGACACCATGTGATGACACTGTGAAGTCTGTATGTGCTTATGCCCTAGTGACTTATAAGTGTCTTTAATTACCAGAACGAGGCCTCCAAATCACATGGCTTTAAGAGAATATATAGCATCACTTCTAAATCTACCTTCTGGATGATAAAGCCCTGTTTCATTGTGCTGGGATGTATTACCCTCAGCAGTGTTTCTGCACCACCATGCGGGACTGGGACAGACAGTTTGAGCTACAGGGAGATGGGTGAGCTCTGGCTGCAGGATCCATGAAAGCCTGCTGCTCACAGTCTTATATACAGTCTTATAACAGATAACAGCTGTTATCTTTTCTAGGACCCTACTGTCACTTGGCCAGGCAGCAACATCAGTGGCTCCTGCAGCTGGCATGAGACAACTTTGCGCTTGGAAGCCTGAGGGGCTCAACTCTTGCTGTTCTTGCTAATAAGTTTCCCATTGCTAACCCTTCCTATCACACAGTCAAGCCTTCTCAGGGCTCGATCCCCAAACATGGAGATAAAACTCTGACTTGCACTTCAAGCCCTTTGGAAAAGAATTGATATCCACTGTGTAAACCAAACAGTATTTCCAGCTCATTTTGAAAGAAAATTCAGTGAAAAATAGGATGAGTCCTGTCTTTCTTTTGGCTTAGTTATATTTGATTGCATTTGCTATGATGCACATGTAGTTTCAGATTTTGCCAGGGAGGTTAATGAATGCAGAGATTACCGTGCAGGGTCACTTAGCACAGCCCATCAAAGGACACCCTGCCCTGGGCTCCAGTTCTGCTGCTGGCACAGCCCAGCCAAGGGATGCTGCTGCCAGCCTCGGGAAAGGTGTCCATCCACCTGCTGCAAGGTTTGCCTGTGTGGGCAACTTGACCCAATGCTAACCCCAAGTTTCTTTTCAATGGAAACTTCCTCTTGTGCATGGAGAACTGGATAATACTTAAAGAGTGGGGATATCACCCTGGCCTCCAGGATCCATCCAGACCCCACATACTGAGAGCAGCTGATGCTATGCTCCTTCCCCAGCTTCCCCGTTATCTCGGGGATAACATAACTTGTGAAGAACATCACTTCATCATTAGCAAGAGAGACCCAAGAGGTCTGAAAGTTTGTCCTGGATAATCTCTCTCCTTGTTAACAGTAGACTTATGCAGGCATCGGTGATTTACCTGTAGTTAAATGAGTAAACTACTTAATTTACAACATGGGATTTATCTGGGAAAGAAGGAAAATAATTTCATGCCTCATTGTTTTTCTGTGATCCCATTACACCAACAGATGATGCTTCCTTCGTATCAGTCAAATATGAAAGTGAAGGAGCAGAGAAGGGATTGCTCTCGAAGCCCTGACTAAAAAAGGATGGAGAATTTGGCCCAAGCTCAGTTTCAGTGCTAGATATCTTCTTCCCTCCCCCAGAAATCTGATGATCTACAGGCTTATAGTCACTGCAGCTGACAAACTGGTGGTACCTGCGCAAAATGAGGACCCCCCCAAGCACCTCCTCGCTCCTGCACCACCACAGGTGAGGGCTCCTGAAGTATCTAGGGGGTCCTCCTCCACCATGTGCAGGCGGGCGGGAGCTGAGCAGCACTAAAGACAAAGGAAAGGCACTTCAGTAGCCTGAGGACTACCCACTTGCTAAAGCATCAAAGGCGTACTGCAGAGTGGAGGTGTGAGAGCTTTTCACAGGAGAGGTTGTCAAGATCTTTTTATAGATGGCAATCAGCACAGAGAGGTTTCGAGCAGGTTTTTCCTCCCGTACAGTTATACAAATAGTGTGCTAGTCAAGACGAGGAGTCAGTTCCATGAGCAGCAAAAATGACTGAAGTCTCCTCTTCTCTGTTTTTGTGTGCTGCTGAATTTGCTGGAAGCCAATAAAAGGTGAGCCCATGCTGGGAGCCTGTCTGTCCCTAGGGACAATCTGTCAGGAGTGCTGCTTCACCCAACCTCTTCTCCTAAGGCCTGGAGAAACCATGAGATGTGACAGAAATCAGCCAACGAGTTCAAGTCTCCCTAAGGAACAACCGAGTGGTTTCATAAGGACAGAAGACTTCTTGTTTGCAAAAATCATATCATCAGATGTTGCACAAATGCTGTAGCTGAATGGACAATCTCTCTTTTGTATTAGCTGACATATTGCATGATAATAAAACCACTTTGTGCATCGATTAGCAGAAAACGTAGCCTTAGAATCTATTTTAAGAGATTAAAAATCCACAAGGCACCTAGGTGGTTGACACTTAACTTATCTTTGCAAGACAAACAACACTGCAACCTTAAAATAGTTCATGAGCACTTCACTCTGCACGTTTTTTCCACTGCACCCAGATAGGCATCTCCTCGACAAGTGTGCCAGGGTCAGCCAAGCCCGATCTCATTCCACAGTGCCCTGCGCACCAAGGCTGATTCACAGCTTT
>NW_009258281.1:1049410-1059035 GCF_000687185.1 Egretta garzetta | reverse complement strand
AAGCCTGAGAACTCATGGACCTCTCCAAACTCAGCGCTGCTCAGAGGAGCTGGTGGCCCTTGAGTGACACCACCACAGACACTTTGATCTGTAGGCACAAGGGAAAAAGAAAAATAATTTAAAACCAAAAAAATCACACCTGCCACCCACCTCCACCCTCATCCACACAGGCATTGGAGATGACTAAGATAATCCAACGGTCCTCTCCAATTTCAATGAAAAGGTTTTAGTCTTCAGTGTGGGCACCATGAAGATCAGCTGCTTCTTGGTGCAAGAGCCATTTCCACTATGAATCACTGTTTCCTGATTCATCAGCAGCTGGGATTTCTGTCTGCAAGGATTAAAAAAAAAAGAAGGTAACACAGCCAACCTTTGATTTACTGCATGTCCCTGGTATGATTTTACCCAACCCACCTTCTGGAGTCAGCATCCTCTTTAAAACCCATGGCAGGAGGGAACAGCCATGGCCATTGCTCTTCCTCTGCTTTGGCCAAGGCAGTGGGTGAGGCACCATTTGAAAAAGTTCCCAAACCAGGGCCTAATGCCCGTGGTGACTTACAGCTTCGTTACACAATTACACAATGTCACCTTCAGGGCTGTAACAGCCACGCTGGGAAAGTCCCGCAAAACCCAACAGTCATCTCAAAGAGTTGATCTACAACCCGAGGCGCAGACAGAAGCCTCTTTCTGCAGATGTGGCCTTGTCTCCTGCTCAGCTCCATTTACTCTGAGATTCCCCCAAGATATTATGAATTAAATTATATGGACCTTTTCCAGTCCAGCAGAGGAAGACTTAGAGCAGCAAACCACCTGGATATATTTTGGAATTTATGTTTTACTGCAGTACGCAGAGAGAGGACAACCTTGGTCTTCATTTCAAACCTGTAGAGCTAGCTAGGCAGCTAAGGTTTTTCTGAGGTTTTTCTATGAAATTTCAGGCAGAATTGAGACATGCTGTCACTGCAAATTGTCTCTGAGGGCTGAACTCTCCCATCAGACTCAGAGGAGAGGTGCAGCTGTGCCTCCTTTCTGATGTAGTCCAGCATCAAAGCCCAACCCCACAATGAAAATCAAGGGGTCTGGTGGCCCCACAGGCCAGGTGCTGCACAAGCATCCAGATGAGAACACCAACCCTTGCCTATGATGTTTTGAGCTGTGACACTGTTTTTTGCACCCCCTGCTTCCTACCCTCAGTCCTCCATAGTGTTTTCTGCAGACCATGTTTTACCTGTCTGATCTATAGGACAAGTTTATTTAATCTGCCTGAAGCCAACAGCCTCGGCCAGGCTCACTGGAGGCAACAAGCTGTTTCTGATTAGAATGGCTTGGAAAACCCAGTGAGGAAGGAGACAAAACTTTGCAGCTGGTTCAACACCTGCAGCCAATTTCCGAAGTTTCTCCAAAGTGAATAATGGGTTGGATAGGAACTTGTCAGGGTTTTATCTCATTTATGGGGGGTATTTCTTCCTGAGTATCTGTGAAGAGCATTGGAAGGACTGATATTCCCTAAAAAAAACCCAAACCAAAGTCAACAAGAAAACTCTCACACACATGTCATGACACAGGCATGAGGGCTCTGTGGCCTAGTTACAATCCTTGCTGGCATTAATTTCAGTCTGAGTGCAACAGGGACCTCTGTTTCCACATGAAAGAGAGAATTCAGCATCACAAACCATGCAGAACTGCAGCCACTCTCATTTTCCTTGCAGAGGTGCCCTGAGTAGCATGGCTTCTCAGCTGGAGGCGGCCTGGAGGATGACCACAGCTCAACCTGCTTTATTTTGTCCCCAGAAGCTTGCACTGAGTAAGTTTGAGTTCTTGTGCTGGAAGAGCACTGTCCCCGCTGTGGGATTCAGACCTGTCCCTTCATGCTGGGGAACGGGACACTGGGACACAAATAATACTCATGGCTCTCTCAAGGAGTTGAAGGCAGGAGTTGCTACTCCTGAACCCTGCCAACCTTTCAATCCAGGCTGTCTAGGAGGAGGCCCCAGCAGCGGGATCCTAAGGAGGACAGGAATGTAATCCTGGGCTCTACCAGCTAATACACTTAAGCCATAGGAATTAACTATAATTTACAAGTCTTTAAAGCATGCACAAGAGGACAAGTCTTTCAAAAGCACCTGAGGCTGTTCTGAACAAAGTCTCATTGACTTCCAGTAGCACTTCTGCTGCTACGTGCCTTAGGTGTCTCCAAAAATCCTACCCAGAGACGTAATGTGACATAGGATGGACAGGAGCGTGCAGCTCAACCTTCTGGTTTCTGCTCTTGACTACCTTAAGCACAGCAGTTTGACGTTGCGGGGCTTCATGCAAAGGCTTTCCTTTATTTCTGGTGCATCTCAGAGCATGACTTCTGTCTTGCAAGCTCTGCGCTGGTGTGAACAAAGACAAAGTCTCAAAAAGAAACTCGGCCACCATGGTTCCAAAACTTTCTGATTTTGCAAGAGTTCAATATGAAAGTGATCATAATTCAACCCAGGTTACAGGTAAAGGGCCTTAAGAAGAATTGTCCACTTGCTGAGTTGGGCTGGCACCTTAAAGAGGCCACTCTTTAGCAGCTGGGCAACAGTGGGGCACCAACTCAACCTGCCCTCAGCCTTGCTGCTGCCTAGAAACATTGAATTTTGAGTCCCAGGGTGCAAGTCTGGAGTAAACTTTACCACTGCTCCTCTTTGGTGTAATCAGTGTGGGAAGGGATGAGTACTACCCCCCTTGTTTGAAATGAAACGCCAGGGGGCATCTTGAGGTGTGGGTCTTCAGCCACATTGATCCTCATACGTAAGACAGAATTACTTTCACTTGCACAATTCTTGCAAAAAGAAAATTAAATGTTACTTGTGTACCTATTTCAGCAGGTATCTGCTGATGGGTGAAGTGCAGGTTTCCAAACAGCACTTGAGAGAGCTTTCAGTGCAGTAATGCCATACTAAAAGAAAAAAGGAAAAAAAGAGGATGCTGTAAGCAGGACTTACTTTCGTAGCCTTTTCACTCCCACCCCCGCTCTGCCGTTGCCAAAATCCTGCTTTGGCTCTGGCTCATCACAACATGCTGGGGACAGCTTCCTCGCCCCCCCCCCCCCCCCCCCCCCGCCCCTGCCCTCCCAGCCAGAAAAGTGCCAGGTGCTCCAGCTGGGCAGGGGGACACGGGGCGTCCCAGCCGGCCACGCTCCGCTCTCCCAGCAGCCACATGCAGCCGTCGCTGTGCATCACAAGATGTCGTTGCTGTGCCGCTTTCATCCTGCCTGCCCATCCCCGCTTCCCTCACAGGGAAACGCAAACTCCCTTCCCATCCAAACCCAAACTGGCATGCTCCAGGCCATTTCCTCAGGAGCCCCCCATGCCTCTAGTGACATTTACGGGCAGGCATCCAGAAGTGCCCAACAAAACAACACGCTCGGTGTTGCCAAAGCTACAGACCAGACCCATGCTTGTCTTTTGCTAAAATACTGGCCTCGGAAAGAGGTATCCACGGTTTGCTCATCCCAGTGCAGAAGCAAGCAAGCATGGGTCTCCTCCCATGCCACGGCCACAGTGTGGATGCACAGGACCTGCAGCAGCACCTTGAGACACAGCCTGGGTTGTACGTGGACTTCATCCTGCCCGGACCTTGAGTGCAGGGCTGCCTTGGACATACATAGCAAGTGCAGAAAGACTTGGATGGGACTGCAGAGATTGTGTCTTATGTGGAAAGAAAGGTTTAGGAATAAAACCACGCCCCTTATTGCTGTAGGGTGGGTGCCTGTGCTTGTACAGCACCCATGGAGAGGGGCAGGGGACCGCTCTTCCCAACACCATTCTGGGAATGGAGATTTTGAGAGCTGTGGCTGATTCTAGCTCTTCATCAGCCCCTGGGCTTCATCAAGCCAGGCTAGCAAAAGCCTGGAAGGAGGAGAGGTGCCTGCAAAGCTTAGCAGCTGGCCTAAGTTCAAAGAAGAGAAGACAGGATTGCTGCATGCACTTCAGCAGAACTAAAGTCTCCCATAAATGCCACACCACCTTTCACATCTGACCTCTGGATAAAATCTCCTGTCTTATTCCATACTGTAAATTTAAGACATGGAAGTTGCATTTGGAAATGCCCAGCTTAGCACAAGCTCTTTTGGGGATGCGGTGCCATGATGTAAACTGAGGCAGGTTCAGGAACCCCCAGTAAAAAGACGCAGGTCCCCTGCATGTTTGGCAGTGACCATCCTTTCAAAATCCACTTGTTCTTGGGGTATTTTGTACACTCCCGAATAAAAACTGCACTGCTGAAACCACTGCAGATCTGACAATATTTGGGATATCTATTACTCAGATGGATTTTTTCCCCTCTGTAATATTCATACCAGAATTCCTTTGCAAGAAGCACCTGGCAGATGGTATTATTTACTTTTAGAAGAACTTGTGTAACAGCTACACTAAAGCCCATCAAGAATTTTTCCACAAAATGGGTTTCAATTACAGAAAACCCCGCTTCCTCCTACGATGTCACCAGCTTTAACTCAGGTCAGGGAAGTTTTTCCACATGGATCTAATCCACAGCCCTTCAACTCCAGCCCAAGGCCTGACTACAATTGCATTGGACTTCTACCAAATTCACACCAAGAGGTTTTAATAAGTTTTTTAAAAACAAAATGCATACAGAGCCTCCGCTGGGGGCTTTCATGGTGGACAACCCTTAAGGGCCAGTACAGGGTTTGGTTGGTCTTTACATGCTACCTTAAAAAATAAAATCAGGTATATTGGAGTCAGGATATTGCTTTGACTATCTATCTATCTCAAGCATCCTTTAGTGAATTCCCCACCAAGCATTTAGTGGTGCCACAACTCAGCTCACTTGTTTGTAAAACTTACTTATACACAGTGAATTAAAGAGTGTGAAACTTAAGCACGTTCACGTGGTTTCTGAGATTCCAGTTCCCTTTACACAGCAGGAGGAAGATCCTTACCCTTCTCACTCCTCTGAATCCCCATTCAAAGGAAATAAGCAGCAATTCAGCATCCTTTTTTACAACCCGCCAAAATCCTAGAGGCGCTTTACATCCTTGGTCCCCCCTCAGGCAAATGGCACGAAATAAAACAGCTCATAATCCCATCCATGGCCCAGCATGACAAAAAAGTCAGAGTCCCTCGCATTGCAGCAGCCATCTCTGAAGGCTTTTTTTGAAATAAATGAGATTCCCTCACTTGCTTTGCCAGAAGCAAGAGGTTTGAGACGTTGAGCGGCAGAAGCGCCTCTGCAAATCTGCCCGAGCCTGCCCAGTGAAACACAGGGGACCCCATGGACGTCCTGGATGTGCTTGTTTTTTCTTTTTTTTGAAACCTCATGCAGAAATATGAAGTCACCCCAGTACATATGTTACTACCTCCAGATCAGAGGAGAGCATGTTATAAATACTGCCAGCTCCTATTAAGGGGTTTTGCTTTACTGAATCTGGCAAACACAAATAAACGTTTGCGAGCTGAACTAGCTCCGAGAGCTTTAGCCTTTGGATTACTTACTAATGAACTCCCCATAGTCCAGCCATTTAATTTCATTAAATTGCCAAGACAGTTCCAGTTAAAGGCCTGGGTCAAGTGACATACTGCTGCTTTTTCAGAGACCTCATTGGGAAAAAGCACATTCCTTTGTTTAAATACATACAATTTTATAAATATCTGCATTGTGCAACAACCCAAACAGACTGTTTTTCCCTAGCATATCACTGGAAGACCCAGCAGGAGTCACAAGCAAGGATCATGCTTTTGTTTTTTTGGGATTTTCTGCTTCTGAGGCCAGAAGGTCCCCTCAGACCCTGCTGACACAGCAATACTCTCCCAGCCCCAGTTAACTGCTCACAGTTCCCTCTCCCCTCCCCAGATGCAGGGGCTTCAGCCCACAGAGGTAGGATATTGTAACAGGGACTTGCACCCTGGTTCAAGGAGAGACACTTAACCCAGTGGCTGATTGCAGTCCCCTCTTGCTGCTTTGAACAAGACGGTTTGGGCTCTTCAGTCCATTAGTTTAGTCCTTTTTGAGAGGTTTCAGGCTGGGATGGAGAAAAAGGGAAACCAGGCAGGCTCCGGGGGAATACCGCCCATCTCATCCCACTCATGGCAGCAGGACAGCCAGGTTCAGCTACTGCATCCTACAACGTCAAACATTTTATGTGCTCACACACAGCCCACCAGCAGCAAAGGAGGTGCCCAGTTCCACCCCAACCCTCATACCTATGGCTGGAGGCAATGTGTGAGCTGAAACCCACACTTCTGGAGCACCTCACTCCCATCTCCCTGGGCTGCTGAAGCCATTCTCGCTGATCTCACAGGTTTTGGACTCAGCCCACAATAATCTGTGTGATCAGCAATCCTTCGGCAAGAGAATGGGGCCACAAGCCGAGGATGACTGAGGGGAGTGAAATTTAATTTACAGAATGGATGGCTGTCAGCGCCGCATCCTCCCAGCTGCATCCAAGTGGGACTGCAGAACGCTCCGGCTCCAGGCGAGAGGCTGCCGCAGCGCCGGCTAGCCCCAGCTGGGCATGCGGCCCCAAATCCACTTACACTTAATGATGCTGAATTGTCTCTTCTCACTTCAAGCTCCAGGACTTTTGCTTAAACCAGATTCATTTCTTCTTGACCTGCTTTGTTGACCACAATGTTGCATCTCCTGTCAGAGGGGCAAGGAGGTAACAATTCAGCACAGGCACTTTGTCCCCCAAATTCACCCTTGGCCAGCAGTGACCCTTGCACCACGTTGACTACGAGGTGCAAACTCATCTTGCTGGGATGCTGTTTCCCCCCATCAGCTCTTGCTGCAGCAGCTGGCATCAAGGTGAGACTGATGTTTCAGGTCTCAGCAACATCAGGCCAGAGAAAAATAGGGTTGAGACACTGTGGGGTATCATTAGACATGGATAAATGTAGCAGAGAGGCATTTATCCCAATGCAGTAAGGGAAGCACTGAAAGACATGATTTAATAAA
Organism: Egretta garzetta; assembly: GCF_000687185.1. Classification (NCBI taxonomy): domain Eukaryota; kingdom Metazoa; phylum Chordata; class Aves; order Pelecaniformes; family Ardeidae; genus Egretta; species Egretta garzetta. The sequence goes on along the minus strand of NW_009258281.1, from coordinate 1,052,087 downwards.
AGAGGTATAGGTGTGATTCCCCAATGCCTAATTTCCACACTGAGACCTGTAGGTCTCATACAAGCCCCACCAAAAAGTCAAAGAAATAGCCAGCAAAGTCAACATCAGCCAGACCTAACCACTGACTCTACTGACTTCAGCAGCCTTCAGACCAGCCCCCTTTTGGTTAACACTGTTGATCCAGAAGACTGAGTTAGATACTCAAACTCTTGTGGTGCTTTAAGATGTGGGTGTAGAAGGGTAACCTTTAAAAGTGTTTTGTTTTTTTCCCCCAGACTACAAAAAGGAGCATTTCAAGCCTTGTACATCACAATACCCCAATATTTCGTACCTGGAAAAAGATGGTGACCCTTCCCCAAGGGCACCAGAAAGGATTGTGGTACATGAAGTTGAGCCTTGGCTGCCCCAAGTAACACAGGTTGTGTTTGCAGCAATGTGCATGCCCACTGCTTTGTGAAAATGCAATATTTACAGCTGGCAGAAGGAATCTTGTGGGGCAGTTTTCAGAACACAGAGGAGGAGGTCACTTCATGCTGCTGTGCCAAGGCGAAAGGCAGCAGCAGCGTCCCAGGCACTTACCATCAGGCATTTGCATCCCGGCTGCCTTGGAGGCTTCTCAGGGGTGAGAAGGACTTTTTCGATGTAGACATTCATCTTGTATAACTTCATCTCATATGCTCAGGGGAGAGAGGGGAAAAGAAGGAGCCCCCCAACTTGCAGCAGGAACCTTTGCTTCATTGAGAAGAAAAAACCATGAACATCTAAATTCACAGTAGACATTTCTATTAACAGTGATGGGGTTTGGATTTAGGTTCAGACGAGGAGAATATCACTCTCACAGAGCTCTGCAGATGTTAATCTTTCTCAGAGCAGTTAATCCTGTGCAAAGTGCCATGCATTGTGGAAATACAGAGAAAATAAAGGATGGTCAAGAATAAATTACAGGGAGATTGAGCGTGTCTTTCTCAAAGATATACCCTAGTTCAGCCACAAGTTATTTGGCTGTGTGCAGGAATCACTGCGTAAAGCTTTATGTCCTGTGCTATGTAGGGAGTGAAGTGAGTTGGGCAAGGTGTTTCCTTCTGCCATACCAAGACGTAGTCTGGGTACAGCCATGTCCTGGCATGGAGCTGCTGCCAGCAGCAGGAGAACCCCTGTACATTCACTGTCAAGAGTCCCAAATGGAGATCTGTCCCTTTCAATTACAAATGGAGGGAAAAAAATGGAAAATAAAATAAAATAAAAGTCTCAGCTGTTGCAGATCCCTCTTGAAAGTGAAAACTCAATAGTTGGCTTTTAAAAAATGAAGAGGTGAGATACAGAAGCTGCTGCTGTGCCCAGCTTCCATCCCAAGACCTAACGTGGGGCTGCCCACTCTTGTGGGGTGTTGCTTGTGATTTCAGCAAAACTTCTGGAAAAGTATGGCTTTGTGCAAAGAGGGCCATACAAGTCCCAGCATAGAAAATGGCTTGGATTCATCATTCATTCAAGATATATTGAGAAGGTGTGTTTGGGATTAAAGTATTTTTCAATCCCATTGAGGTGTGTGTCTGCATTACTTTCTTATTTACAGCTTTCAAATATTCATAAGAAAAGTGTAAGTATTTGATGTCTGAAGATGACCATTTTGTATTCACACCATGTTTGCATGAAAAAAATTGCTGAAGCTCTTGTGTTAGTCATCCTAATACCCTGTCTCCTAAGTTTTAGTCAGTCAAACTTGGAAGGAAAACAGCAGGAAAGGGAGGAGCTTGGAGACTGCTGACAATAATTATTTGGACATGGAGAGACCTCCATACAGAGTCATAGATATAGACTCTTTTAGTGCAGTTAGAGAAGAGATTAATAGCCTTAGAGGGATATAATAAATGATCAATACACTGGAACTTGGCTACTTGCACCAGAGTAAAAAAATACCTACTGTGCTTTTTTTCTCCCTCTTCCTCTCTCTTCTTTCCTTTCAGAGAAGGCAGCATTTTTAGGAGGAGCATCTTGCACCCTCTGCAGCATCCTGGGGTGCCTGTGCCCTAAGAACAAAGGGAAAGGCCTGGCTTTGCCACCCTAGCTTGACAGAGTTGTTTAAGCAAGGTCTAGCAGAAGTAGAGAGACCGTCCTCTGACACATGTCTATACAGCCAGGAACTACTGTCCATAAGCTATGAAAAGTCCCTGGTCCATTGTTCACCAACCTGGGATTGGATTTACTTAATTAAAAATAGTTAATGGAATGTTAATGGCACTTAATTGTATTCATTGCACTGGTTTTGCAGCGATTTTTTTCCTCGATTCACAAAGATGGGATTAAGTGCTAATGTATTGCAGGCTGCTGAAACGTATAACCTGCGGTCATGATTTTAAACACATGTAGAGGTGCTAATTGCATTCAGTTGACACAACTGTAGATGGGAAGATCATTTTTCGCACCTTATCAGCGCTGGGGAGGCGCTAACTGCATTCAGAAGACGCCACTGCTGTTACAAAGGTAATTTCTTGCACTTCATCAGAGCTTAACACATGCTTAGCAATGCGGTTAGCCAAAAATATCATACCATCAGAGTTAATGAGGTGCTTGCATGTTTTTAACAAATGGGAATTGTAAAAAAAATTTCACTTTTTTTTTTTTTTTTTTTTAGAAAGAGTAACAAATTCCTGCAGAAGCCACATTGTTGGAGTTGGGG
>NW_009258281.1:983589-1049142 GCF_000687185.1 Egretta garzetta | reverse complement strand
CTTTCCCTCTCTTTTCTTTCTTTCTTCCTTTTATTTTTTTAAAGGATATAGTAGCTATAAAAGTTTTTGGATTGACAGCCCAAAAGATTGAAATTCTCAATTTATCCACAGAACAAGGACCATGCAGCTGAGGTAATAATCCTTCCATATACCTCAGCCCTGACCAGGAGTGACCAGACAGAGGTTGGGGCTTAATTTCCATTCAATCCTTGGCCTTTGTGCTGACTTTGCCAATGAGGAGAGTGATTAGTGCCAGCTGAGGGGTGGCTTTTGTGAAAGAGATGCCTGCCTGCTATGATCAGTATTGACACCAGACAGAAAATAAATCATGTTTCCAGACCTCCACAGAGACAGAACAATAGAAAGAACTACACCCAGAATAAACATAACAATAAATTTCTTTTTTTTTTTTTGCACCTACTACCTGAAAGCTCACAAGCTTGCTGGTTGACTGTGCAAAGACAACAAACTGAGATAAGTGCACATTGCAATAAATTGACTTTACCTGTGACCTTTCTGTGTGCTTAATCCAATGTCCTCTAACAAATTTTGTCTGTGCTAATTGATGTTCAGGAATTACCTCTATAGCATAGAAACAAGGGAAAGCAAAAGGAGATTTGTTTCCTTCATGTCTTCTTTACTAAAAACTACCTAAAGTTCTTGAAGTCAACTTATGTGAAAATATCATGATAATCCATTTGAGTCACCCAAGGAGTTTGGTCTGACATGGGTACAGAACAGAAATTTCACTTTTTTTTTTTTTTTTTTTTAGAAAGAGTAACAAATTCCTGCAGAAGCCACATTGTTGGAGTTGGTGGTTGCCTACCTCAATGCAATTTCTGAGCGTGCTGCTAAGGCTTTCTGGTGGATGGACACCTACACCGACCATTTGCAGTTGTGCGTCCATGACCTGCAGAGCATCCTGCAGCAGAAAACTGCAGGTAATACAGCCCCTCTCTGGTTTCAGAGCCTGTGAGGATGAAGACTGAGACATCAGAAAATACTCCTGGGCTTCTTTGAACCTCAGCAGAGATTCAGGCAAGGCTACCTTGCTTACCTTGTTTGGTTCTCTGTTGCTCCCAAACTCGGGGTAGTCTCTGAGGCTGCCATCCAGGCAGCACATTTTGGCTAATGCTCTTCTCTCTCAGCAATCCTACTTTCCTGCCACCATGTCCACCAGGATCCTGGGCAGCCAGCCTGGTTGTTAAACCAAGCAGAAGCTCTGCTTCTTTGCGGCTTGAGCAAGGGCAATGAGACACCCTCCTGGGCCTCACCTAACTGTACCAAGAAGATTTGCATGGTGTCCAGCATTGCCTCTATGGCAATAGCCCACTCCTTTTCATCTTTTGTTCGTCTACTCTACGGTCTCCAGACTACCTCCAGGAAGTGTTGCTGATGAAAAAGCTGAAGCTTTTTGCCAGGTAGCATGACCCGGGACCTTTTGCTTTCCCCTCTCCAACTTTGAGACCACAGCTGATCAGGTTCTGTTTCTCACATCACCCCCAAAATTAATGCTGTGGTACTCAGAGGAGCAAGCGGCAAGACATGACTGTTTAGCCTTCACAGCCCAAAGACCATGTACTGCATTCCTAACTCGGTGTCGGGTCCTGAGTAGAAGGATGCACTCCTGAGAGGAGCTTGCGGGAAGATGAAGGGAGGACTATCAGCAGTGCGGGCAGAGCAGGGAGATCTGGACAGCAAAATCACACCTACGCAGGTGGTGCTGAGTGTTGGTATTTACATGTGTCCTTACATGACTTTACTGTATGTACCGGGCTCAGCAGTTTTTCAGCCGGGCTGCTAAGCAGCACTCCCACCTTGCAAAAGCAAGTGGTCAACCTAAGCTGTAATCACAGCAGTGAGTGCAGCAGAGACTTGCCAACGATGGAGTCAGTACCTTCAAGAGAAACTATTTAAAAGCAAAGGAAAAAATGCATCTCTAATCCCCAAAATACCCACTTTAGGGGCTTGCCTTGAACGACATGCTGGTATGATGTTAACAAGAAACAGAAATTTTAACTAATAGAAGCATGACTATTCCCCTACATTACCTCCAAAATCCTTCAGCAAATAAAGCTAATCTGAAGACATGAAGAAAGATTCGCAAAGCAAATTTACCCCCGTAATACACATGTGCCGCTCCCAGGGAGAAGCGAGGGAGATGTGAGCAATCAGCCTGAGCAGATTGCCTGTCTGACGCCGAGGCACCGCAGCTCAGCAGCGCTGGACGGGGATAACAACCACAGCCTCCAGCCTATATCTTTTTATTTTGCCTCCTAAGACTTTCTCAAGCTCTCCTTTCAGAGACAGGCAGCATGTGTCTTGATCTCCCATTGTTTTCTGGGGTTGCTTTCTTTAAATACCCCTTCTCTTTGTGCAGAAAGACACACAGCTTTCCCTAAACTTAATAATACGAGTGTCCCTGGTCGCGCATTAGAAGTTGGCTGCCAAACATGTTTTTGTAGCTGCCCTACTGCAGACTAGAGGGCTGAGCCCCAATTCACACTGACAACAGAAGAAAATTAGCACTTGGGATGACTTTCTTGCTCAGAGTGGCAATTTCATGCCAGTTCCTTTTCCCTACCAAAGCTCCCATTTGTCTTGGGTCCTACCAAAAGACGTCCTTGTGGAGCACTGATCCAGTCCAGCAGGTAGATGCAATAGTTTTCTTCCAAATACTGGAAAATAAGAAAAAATCCAGCAAAATGCTCCCATTGTTCAAGCAGCCCCTTCCCTCTTTCTCAGCTCCATCCAATGAAAGGTTGTCTTGAAATGTGCCCCATGTGATGAAAGGTTATCTTGAAAAGCAGCTGGGGATAAAAAAAGCTGAGCACGTTAACCCCAAGGCTCCAGGTATAACATATCCCAGCACAGACCAATTACCTCTGAGTGCATCAGCCTGTCCAACCAGCTGGTTTGGTGGCCAGTGGACCCTCATCATCACGCCCTTGGCCACCGCAGCTGCCGTGCAGAGCCTGGGTAGCAGACAATACAAGGACCAGCCTGTTTGCCAGGTGAGTGGGCTGGTGCTTTCCAAGTCCAGGCTTGCAATCACAGCAACCAGCTTCCTGACAGTGCAGTAGTAGCAGGTTTAGAAACAGGAAAGCAGAAGGTGGGATCCAGCATTTTGCCAAAGCCGAGCACAACGGCTTCAAGAGAAACAAATCTCAGCTTGCCCAAGTTCTGGAAGAAAGATTAACTTCAGGAGAAAAAAGGAAAAGAAAAAAGCCTTTAGAGGCTTCATTTTGTCCTTCTCCATCATGAGTTCCCAGCTGGAGCTGGTAGCTGACCCCAGCAATGTTGATGTTTAGGAGCAGCTCACCCCCATGCATCTTCCTGCTCTCCCAAGAGTCCCTGTGCACCCTGAGCCATTACAGCTAGCAGTAACCAGGGCATCCCTCCTGCACATACCTCGCTGCTTCTCAAGTCTCCAGCGTATTATTGGAATTGTATATAATATAAAATAAACAGTCCTAAAGACAGAGGTTTGAGTGTGGCCATGGGTAGATCAACATTTTTTTGGTTATGTAGTGCATTAAGCAGATAGAAGAGATTTGCTCTGTAGCATAAATTAACATGATCCTAAGGCAGCATTCATTTGCATTCAATGACACACCTTTTTAGGGAAATACTTTTCTTATTAAACATGCTTTGGGTGGCAAAGCTTGACTAGCACCGCATTCGTGACTCTTGAAATCAGATGCAGATGGAAAGATGCTGACATCCCAGGAATGAGCCAGGATGCTCGTCGCTGAGTCTACCCACAGCAAGACACATCTAGTGGCTGCTCACTTCTTCAGCACCGTAGGAGACATCACACTTACGTGGAACCTGTGAGTAATCATCTATGACAGCTGGAGGGCTTTCCTCGTCTCCCAAAATGAAAGGTCATTCTTTTGTTTTCACCCCTGTCAGCACACAACCTGGGAGGACCCCTCACCTCTTCCCTCTGCTATGGTCCCATAGGTGGTATCACATTGGTCACACAGGTACACAGAGCTTCACTTCCCCACCAGCAGTCTCTCTGCAGGTCAGTGCCTTTCCTGGCATTAATCTCAGGAGAAAAGGTGTCTTCTGTGCTGGAGTTTGGGAATTACATGTTCAATTCCCACCTCTAACAACAAGTGGGCTCTGGTTTTGGGACAATTACACAATTTGACTAAGGTTCTTTCTCCAGATGTAAAATGGGAAGAAACCTACTTCTTTCCTGTATTATCTTTAGCCACAGCTATCTTTTTATATCTTACCTTTATCTATTTACAATTGAAAACAGAAAGCAGGATTATGCCTAAAGCACCTGCAGGCTCCCTGGGCAGTCCAACCTCTTTGGGATAATTAACGAGGCCATCACAGAGGCATCCACGTCCCTGGCTTTGCTTGGGGTCTGCTGGCATTTCATTAACACCAGTAGTAACTAATAAAGCAGGGGGAGCCGAGGACTCGTCCTCCAGGGGAAGAAACACAACCCAGCTGACTGCAAGATGAAATTTACTGCAATATGAAGGGATCACCATGGAAACCTCTTTATTTTATTTCAGCCAATCTTTCTGTGCTGTCACTAGCAATATCACCTTCTCACTAGCCATAAAGAAAGGATTCCCAAAGAGGTTTGTAATCCTTGCTGGCTGGCCGAGCCATCTGCCAGGAAGACATTTTTTTCTCCAAAAAACCCATTTTCTCTCTGTTTTCTCTCCTCACCAGGTGTGACTTCACCAGTAAAGGATAAGGCACCGCTCCCGTCCTGCATTGCTCTTCCTGCAAGGATGCTAGATTTTAACTTTGAGAATAAGAACAGGGGCAAGCAGGAAAACCTACTATGTTATTGCCACCATTTTCTTCTGTCCCCATACCTCCTGCCAAAGAAAACTGCTGTTTCACCATACATCTGCCCTGGAGCACCAGCCCTTGAGGAGCTGCACATCTCAAAAGACATCAACCTGCCATGCCCTAGTGCTGAATTGAGCACTGACAACCTTTAGGTGAGCAGGGAAGCAGCATAAAATCAGCAGCTTCTCCATGGAAAACCTGAAATGTGGAGGAGTCCCACCAAGCAAAGCGCCACTTGAATGTTCTTTGCAGAAACCTAATACTTGAAAAAAAATTAAATAATCCATTTTGGCTTCCAGCTGTGGTGATAAAGGTGAGGAAGGGAACTGCTGTCTCTTTGGAGAAACTACATTTCCTTACACAAATACTTATCAGAAAACAAGCTCTTTGCACAGCACGGACCCATCCTGGTCCTGTGGCTGTAGACAAGCAGCAGTTTCAAACTTTACATGTCAAAGTGAGATGAGCTTTAGCTTTGGAAGATCATCATGACCTGAATTGCAGAGGGACCTAAATACGTCAGCCTTTTCAGACACTAAGTTGTGTCACGTCTGGGTTTCCCTTATATCCCATACAACGAAACTCTCCACTTACATCTGCAGACATCAGTAAAAAGACTTCAGGCCACCATCCTGCTCATTCAGAGGTGTTTCTGAAAATATCAGTGGTTTGGGGTTCTGCTTTCCCTCTGGGGGTGCTCAGGATGTTGTGAAAGATCATCTCCCTTCCAGTGGAGCACAAACTCTGCCAGTAAAGCCTCCCATTCTGGAGAAGATATCAGCCATTCCCTCTTCAGGCTTGGATAAGCACAAGCACTTACTTGCAAATGAACACCCCGCCAGACCAGCTCCCATTCCCAAACTCTGCCAGGTGGACAGTTAATGACCGCGTCCACCTTGCAGGGTGCCCACATTCACCCATAGCAGGTGCCATTCTGAAGAGAAGTCTCCTGTAGCTCCTGCTTATTGCATTAGCTGCCAGGAAGCATGCAGATCTCGGTGACCTGATTTGCCCCAGAAAACACAATTGCCTCCAGCAAGGAGGGGTTCATCAGCAAGAGCAGCACTTGAGCAAGGAGAAGGCCGTGATTAGCGAGCATCCCCATGCCTTCTGCTGTAAAATTGCCTTGCCTCTAATTACTTCATGCCAAGAAATAGCCTCCGATATATCAGAGGAAGCAGAATCCTGAAGAGAGCTCGCTTGCCAACAAAGCCCTTGGATAAGTTCAAAGAACAGCAGCTGCTGAAGAAGCATCACCTTGTCTTTTAGGCAAAGAAATACTATTTGCAAACTCTACATATTCTCCAGTAAATTCATGGCAGAGAGATTACAGCTGCAATATGACCCAGGACAGAAGAAACTGAAGTCCAGAGCACTCATATGGAGTGGCACATGCATTCTGAAAAGGGCACTAACGAAGAAATTAGAAACTTACGCCGAAGTTTTGGAAAACCTGCAGATTTTCAGTTAAGTTTTTTTCCCCAGAATAAATAAGTTATAATAGACACATTTAAATACAATGAACCTGTAAGCCAGCTTCCTTTCTGAGCTTCAGGGTAGATGACCTCCTAAAGGACCAGCCTCACTAGCCATGCTGAAGAAGAGGTAACTAAAGCAATTGCACGGGCAGGTGGACCACCTTGACCCCCACACCTTGCAAAGATTCATCATTTCAGATGTACAGGAGGTGTTTCAGTTCGTATTTGCTAAATAGCAATTTAATAGCCCAACTTCTCATGATGGATCAAGTCATTGTGGTTTGCAAGACAGGAATGTCATCCCACTGAATGAATAAATTTAGTCATCCTCATTCCCTATTGGCTCATCTTTAGCTGCGTTACAAGGTACAACCTGGGGCATTTCTAGATCTGCTTCTTTAATAAGTTCATTTCTCAGTATAAACACTGAAGCAAAGCAGGAATTCCCTACCTCTTGTCACCAGGAGCATGTCCCAGGCCCATCCTGGCTGCCAGAAAGGAAGGATGGGGAGGAGAGATGAATAAACAGAAAATGGTGGCATACTTAGGAAAATGGCTCAGGTTTGCCACTTCTATTCCACTACTTCTGTGTGGCAGTTTTAGGATGCTCCGAGTGTTAGTTCTTCACAGCAAAGACCATCTCCCACCGTAATTTGGTACTCTGATGCTAGAACAGTCTGTTCAGAGGCAAGGCCATTCAGTACTTCAGTAATATAAATAACAAGATCTCAATTCTATTTTTGACATGATGGTATTGTGAATGAAGTCGAAGAATTGTTTTTTCCTATGAAGCGCAGTAAAATACTTTAGAGAAAACATTATAATATCACACACAGCAAATGTCTGTTGAAAGAGTTCCTTACAGACAAGCTTTAAAAATTTGGCAGGCACATGCTTATCATAAGATCAGGTGTAGTGATGTCCCCCCAAAAACCTTTTTTCCAATAGAATAAATGTTTTGGCAATAAAAATTTTAGCAAATAACTTTTGACAAAGAAGCCCAAACAAGCCTTTACAAATCTGACATTTTGCAGAAACTGAAAATTTCACTTGTTGTTTTGTTTCAGAAATTTTCTTCATGGAATTTTGCATTTTGGTATGCATATATATGTTAGATTTTACCACAATACCACTGCTGTGGAAGATGTCATGTAGGAACTTTTGCAATGAAAAATGAGTATTGCATAACATGGGCCAACGTAACCTTTCAGGAGATTCTGACATAAATCTGGATCAATGTATCTTGGAAAACTTTAAAATAATATTTTGACTCCCCAGTTTACTGTGTGCTCAATGTTTTTTATATACATCAATCACTGTGTTATAGAGACTTCAGAAAGAGAAATCAGCAGAAAGAAATGGAGCCAGATTATGCACTTACTACTATACTTACACCACAGATTTACAGTGCTGTTCCTATAAGCTTATTTTGCCATAGGTTTCTTTCTGTCTTAGAAAGTGTAGAAGTAGTTTGTTGGGGAAGAACCTGAGGATAAAATCTACAATAAAGCAATCCATAATAAAAATAAAATATACAAACCATGTTTTAAAATCAGTAAAGATTGCATATGTTCAGGAACCCTTCATACTTCTTTTTAAAAATGGAAAAATGGTGGAAATGTTATTTGTTAAATGTTTTATTTTAAAAATATTTCTTAAATTATGCCATCGCGGTTAATCTATCATCACCAATCTGGATGCTATAAATTTTAATAATTATTCTTCAATAATTGAATTAGTAATTCAATTATTAATGGGAATCTTAATAAGTATTAATATTTTCATCATTTTGTCTAAGTTTGTCTGTTCTTCCATCTGTCTAGCTGTTTTGCGCAAAGCTACTGTAAAGCCACTGGATGAGAGCCCAAAGTGATGCATTTGGCGAGGGTGGGTGAGAGCACATGATCTTGTGTCTACTCCAAGGTCACAAGACACCAAAGCATTCAACTGCGCTCTTGGCTTTAAGAGCAAGAGTGGCTCACCAATGGCAGCAGAACTACCTTCGTGCATTGGGTGTTAGAGCTCAGTCCAGCTGAGTATTTCCAAAATTTTGGAAATATTCTTTCTGCTTTCATTAAAAGGAAAAAATTGCCTGAAATGCTCTTTTTGGGTATGAGGGTCACAACCTTGTACAAGAGCTTGTTCAGAAGTATGGAGGGGAGCGTGGAAATGCAGTGAATCCTTAGCAGGCAGGTCAATACTTTTCATCTTGCCTTTGCTGTCTTCATCTCTGCCCATTTAAGGGCCACTCCTGAGATAATGCAGCCAAAAGCCCTCTGAGGGGCTCTCGGCTGGAGTGCTTGCTTGCTAAGGGGAGCTGTCACGGAAGGCTGTGTTCAAATATTTGCCCATTTCTCCTTTTTCTGTCTCCTTGCACATTCCAAACGTTGTAGCAAAGATCAAAGCTTGCAAATTGGTTGCTTTCCCCCAAAAGGCAACACAACCAGTTTGGTTTCCTGGCTAATTTTATCTCAGGTAGTTATTAGGGGAGATGTGGACTCTGAGGGGGAAATTTGGCACTTTGTCATACTTTCATAAAAGAAAAAGAGAAGGCAGCTCACCAAGCACATTAGACCAGAGAGAGTGAAAGAAAAGTAAACTGTGCCTCACCATTTTTCCAGCACTGCCCCTTCCTAGCCTCCAAACATCTTTCCCATTGATGCTAAACTTCATCAGAAGCAAGTGCAGCAGCCCAACACCCACCAAGCAGGTCTAGACATTGACTGGGAAGTACACATAAAACAGTAAAAAGTTGTTCAGATTATAAATTGCTGGTACTTCTCACTTAGGAGAGAGCCATCTCATGACATCTCCCATATTACCAATAAACCCTCTCCTGTACTTGTGCCCATCACTTTTTCTCACCTTATGCATATCTAACTAGACTCGGAGGAACTGTGCTTAGCTTGCATTTAGCATTGAAATTTGTTTGTTTTATTTATAAGCTGTTTGTACTCATAGAATCATAGAATTGTTTAGGTTGGAAAAGACCTTTAAGATCACCAAGTCCAACCGTTACCCTAACACTGCCAGTCCACCACTAACCCATGTCCCTAAGCACCTCGTCTACCCATCTTTTAAATGCCTCCAGGGATGGGGACTCGACCACCTCCCTGGCCAGCCTGTTCCAATGCTTGACAACCCTTTTGGTGAAAATTTTTTTCCTAATGTCCAACAGAAACCTGCCCTGGCACAACTTGAGGCCACTTCCTCTTGCTCTATTACTTATTACTTGGGAGAAGAGACCAACACCCACCTTGCTACAACCTCCTTTCAGGCAGTTGTAGGGAGCGATAAAGTCTCCCCTCAGCCTCCTTTTCTCCAGGCTCAACAACCCCAGTTCCCTCAGCCGCTCCTCCTAAGACTTGTGCTCCAGACCCCTCACCAGCTTTGTTGCTCTCCTTTGGACATGTTCCAGCAATGCAACGTTTTTCTTGTAGTGAGGGTCCCAAAGCTGAACACAGTATTCAAGGTGTGGCCTTACCAGTGCAGAGTACAGGGGCACGATCACTTCCCTACTCCTGATGGCCACACTATTCCTGATACAAGCCAGGATGCTGTTGGCCTTGGCCACTTGGGCACACTGCTGGCTCATAGTCTATGCTTGCATGACCTGAGGCTTCTCTGTTTTTTCCTGCTAGCTGTGGTAGTTTGTTCAATACATTACTTGGTGCTTGCAGACCTTGTTTCATCCGTACCTTTAAACCAACACAGTCACAGCACTATCATGAAGACCCATGCCTTAAAGTTATAGAGATGCCTCACTTCTAAAGCATCACCCCTCAGGCATCTTCATGTACCCAGGAGTACCCTGAATACCAGGCTGGTCAAGACACATCTGAGACCTAACTCTAGAGGACTTTGAAGGCACATTGCACTGTGGTTCAGCCTGTCTACAGCTCCCATCTATCCTTGCAGTAAGTATGTCCTCTCTGGGAAAGGCTAAGAACAGATTTCCTGCCAAAGTCAGTCTTTTCTCCACAGAGACATGTGGGCTTGATAAAGGCAGCCAGACACAGGGCACTGGGAAGAGACAAAGACAAGCAGAAAAAAAAAGAAGGGAAAAATTATCACAGTGTGCAACTAGCCAGGAGACACTCACTCAGAGGATGTCAAAAGCTTTAGAGAGGACAGATGTTATCTCATCAGATTTAGCCATCCAAGAGCTGTCTAGTGAGAGCTGATCAGCCAGAGACCATTGTAGAGCACTGCCTACAGTCAATAACAAGCAATAAGCCTCCCTAGGAGAAGACTCACAGCATCCTACGAAAAGGGTGGGGTAAATTATCCTTAGGAGATGCCTCTCCCTCTCTCCACATTGCCCACAAGAGCCTAAGCACTGTGCTTGGGTAGATGCTGAAGCTGCCATTCTTAAAGAAAGGTGAAGCCGATCTGTTAGAGGTTCAGGTCAGGTTAAACAAATAAGAGTTCTCCAACTTGCATGCAAAGTCAATGTAACATTGTTCTCTCCCTCCCTGTCTGAGGTTAGTCTGCCAGACAGACAACCCAACCACTGCACTTCCTGAAAGAGCTTAGTGGGTCCCTGCCACAGGACAGCTGCAGTCACCAGGAGATGAGATGGTAGACAAGCAGATTTATTGGCAGGTGCTTTCCTTGCACCAAGAGTGACTTGTTTTTATGTAGCATAAATTGCTCCACTTACACCAGACAAGGCTAGATCAACCCAACAGAGATGTCCACACAACACTTACATCTATGTCACCAGGTAAGGTATTTCTCTTTAAAACCCATCCCAAGTGTTTAATTGTCAGATGACAGCTTGCAATGATCTGAACTTGGGTTCTTGCAGATCAGTAGGAGGTTGCCATTAAGCTCCCTGAAGAGTAAATTTTCTCCTGGCTTTAACTCTCTGTTGCCAAAGACCATGTAAAGCCTGCACAGCTGAAGTTAGACAACTGGAAATTCAAGGATTAGGAGTTGTCTGACAAATTTATTAAAGCGTACCCAGCTCTGTCACAATTTAATGAACAGATTATGCATTGGTTGGACATATAAATAGTAGCCATGGAGAAACAGTCCCATCTCTCTCCAGAATAAACAACATTTCACAGTTTTAATTGTGTCCTGATGTTATAACGATCACAACTAAACTGGGTAATCATTCATTAAACATGAGCTAAGTCCATGTCCTGCTATAATTATCATTGTTTCCTGAAAATATAACATGTAGTACAAGTACAATAAGTGCAAATTGAAATACTGCTTTTGGAAGGTTATTTATTACTACCTTCAGCTGTAAACATTTATAATAGAAATTTATTGGTCCATGGTCTCTTCATATAAATATTTTATGTTCAGCCTCAGGGATCTGCATCTTTTCGTTTAAATGTCTCAGTCTTGGTGTCTGCATCAGCAACATAATCTCAGGAGAGAAAGTTTGCTGTCCTGTATTATTTGGCCATCCTGCTGTTAACATAAGGCAGTGTTATGTGTGCTATATATTACCTGTCCATAGGTGCATGCAGATGTGAGGTAGCAGCAGGCTTGTTGCATTACTCTGGCTTATAAATTCGTTAGCATAGTATGTGTAGCATTTCTACAATGTGCAATGGGGCAGCACGGAGTCATTACTTCTTTTATTGTAATATTTCTGCTGAGGTTCTTCTACTGAATTGAGGAAAACATCTGGGGCAACTGGAAAAAAAAAATCTGTAAACATCAATGAAGAGGGAGGGTTCACTGAGAAGACACTGATGAGTCTTCAGTTTCTCTGTTCTTATTTCTACTCCCATATCAATAGGACAGCAAGTAGTGCCCCAAAGTAAAGAAGTAAGGCTTGTTTAGCTAGTGGGAAACAAGTTTAAGACCTGGTCTTATAGGTCAGCTTTACAGGAAAGGCTGGGAGCCAGCTAGACATGGGACGCTGCATGCGTGTGTGTGTGACAGCAAGATGATTAATGCAGGGTAGCAATTTTCAGCAGCCCTGATGTGTGCCTGAGTATATGAATATGTTCATACTGCAGCACGCAGGAGAGGTGTCTCTTGCCTTTACTCCTTCCAGTTCAGAAACCCAATGCCCTTAAGGAAGGCATGAAGCAGACAGCAAGTCGGGCTCTGCCTCTGGTTCAAATTCAGCTTGCTGCCATCGCCACATGGCTGAGCAACTTCAGCAGCTGACGCTGAACGTGCTCTCTATCCCCTTGCTGGATCTTATCATCCCTCCTGCATCAGGTGTCAGGGCTGGGTGGCTCTGCGCCGTGCCCAGAGCTGATGGAGATGTACAGATAGCGATAAAGAGGTGCCCGTTCAATCCCAACCACTAAATTATAATAAATCATTTGGGTTTCCATGGCACCCATCCAGAAAAGTTGAAGGAACCGAGAATGAAGTAGCTGAACTGCTAACAAAAATAATGTATGCCTTTTAATGATAAATTACAGTTTCTTCAGTGGAGGGACTGGAAGAAGGCCAGGTCCGTATCAATCCTTTCAAAAGGAACTAATGGTTCTCCCAGGACTCCCAGTCCCTCCCCACACTACCAGGAAAAATAGCAGCAAAGATCCTTAGGGAAAGCTGTAGAGCCTCTTATGAATATAATATGCGAAGGGTGAGCCAGCATGAGTTTTGCCAGGGAAAAAAACACCACTCCGTCCTAAATAATAAGAATTTACTGAAAGGAGAAACAAAGTAATGGTTGAGGCATAGGCAGAAGATATCATGTGGACTCTCAAAGGAGCTTTGTCTTAAGTGCCCCAGAAGACTATTAACCCTTGGAGCATGAAACAGGAGTGCATGCTTTCAGCGCTCACTTTCAATTATCTGCACCGAGGGACTGCTGAGCATGTTTGCCTCTGGATTCCCCATTTTCATAAATGGATAAACACAGAAGCGGGTGCCTCTCTCTCCGGCGCCTCTTCTCATCTCTGCCTGCTCACAGACTTTCCATCTGATATTGTTTTCGTTGCTACCGGTATAAATCAGGAATAAAAACAGAGGAAAACCTGCCTGAAAGATTATCACCAGTCCCCAGCTCTGCAGATAAATTCCCCGTGCAATGAAATGGGACTAAGTCCCTACAACCATCGTGTGGGGTTTTTTTTTTTTTCCCCTCTCGTTTAATTTCTGAGCAGTCCTTTATCACAGAATTTTTAACAGCCCTGGAGTACTCGGTGCTACATCACTTATAGTATGTAAGCGGTATTGATCTCTTCTAGTTTATCCTTTTAAGCAGTTCCCATCAAGTGCCGGGAAGTCAACCAGTTTGAGCTGTGTAGCCCATCTACAAAACTCACGATGAGACGATCGAGACTACTCGGAAAATGGGGGTTGGTTTGATTTTTTTCTAGAGGGAACTTGAGTGCATGTAATGCTGTTAACGCACTATGTTTGCATGCCCTTAAAAATCAGTTTATAGCCTTACTGAGTGCCTCCCAATATTGAACATGTTTTATAAGTAGTTGGCTAACTAGCTGGGCGTGCTGTAAATGCTGTAGTAAATAAAACAATAAGACTGTAAATATCAGCTCTATTTCTTAGTCAGGGATACTTTTTCAGCCATGTAGTAATTCCCAATGTTAAAAACCTCGATTTTTACTTTTTACACTACACTGTGACTAGAATTCACACCTGACCTTGTTAAGTCATGCTAAATACCTCTTACCTGTTTAACCTCATTATTCTCCCAGGAAGAGTGGACATGATTTGTACTGAGCGCGGTAGGAATGTTTTCTGAAACTGGAATTTTTTTTTCCCAGGCTTCTACATGCATCAATAGCATTAAATCTGTTGCTTCTTGGTTTAGGTCCAGGTGACACTAGAAACTTATGCTCATTTGATGTTGTCGCTTACTGTAAGATCGCGAATGTTGGGGCACTTTTCATATCACCAAGCCTTTCCTGGGCAGAGGCAATTTTCATGGCAAACTCATCTCACTCAGCTGGAGAAAGCTGTGCCTTGTAATCGGTATAAAAGGCATCTGAAAGAAGGGAAACCGGTAAAGTGCTACAGGCAGCTGTTCAGATTAAGCCTTCCTAAAATTCTGTGTTTATGGCACAGCAGAGGTGACAGAAAACAGACGTATGTCCTTCACTCCAAATCCATGCCTCTAAAATCTGTTGGCTTAAAACAAGTGTTCACAGAGAGCAGGAATAAGAGAGAATAAAAGAGAAAATTTCATCTATGAAATAGTTTTAATTTTGTAATTTTTTTTTAAGTATTTCAGGATTTTTCTTTTTCTTAGCACAGGATGGGAGGAGATACTGACAGGAGGAGAAAAGGCACACTCTTCAGGGAGCAGAGGCTGAACTTCTGCCCAGCCTTGCAGTGCCCATGCTATGGAGCAGGACATCCCAATGGAGCAAATCCATCCAAAGCTGGTACCGGGAGAAGCCCTTCTGCCTGCCTGTGCATGCACCTACCCCAGCAGCATTTCTTCAGCAGAGACACCAGGCAGCGACAGACCCCAGCCCCGCCATGAAGAAACCCCAACCCAGCCAACCAAAACAACTCAAAAAACCTAATGTGACCATGGCAGTCCTTCCACAGACAAGTTTCCTTCTTCCAGTATCAAACGCATTTTTGTCCTCCTAACAATGCAGAATTTAGTTCATTTTACACTGCTGTAGGGACAAAAATATCGCTCAGATGAACAGTTACTGCAAGCCAGGAGGGTGAGTTGGGGCAGGACAGCAGTAGATGACTCCAGGTCATCAAAGCACACACTGAACATCACACATCCATCGCTCACGCCATTAAAATATCCCAGCTCCGCTGTACATGTGACTGCCATGAGATTTGTGCTCTCGGGATGGGCGCTCACACAGTGCTGCTGAGCAGCCCCGTCATGTAGCTCCACTATTGCTAAACCCAATCCATAAATCAAAATGGGAGGATATAAACCAGGACGGAGACATGACTGCAGAGTGCCCGAGATCTGAGATCAATATTCATTTTACAAACCTCTCCAGAAGAGTTCCTTAATTAATTGTCGAATTAAAGTCAAAATTGACCCCTCAATTTGTTCCTGTGGCCTTGAAATCAATTTTCTTTTCTTTACAAATCATCATTTTAGGACTGCTGAATGAAACAACACCTTTTTTCTTTTTTAAGTATAAAAAAGTACCCACACTGAATACATTCTAAACAGGACTCACAAGGCATGAAGCCAGCATCTCCCACTTTAATCTAAAACAGGGGAAATATTTTCCCAATTACAAGCCAATATGGAGAGTTTACCCAATTCAGCTTGCATCCCCGCGTGCACACACCGCTCCTGCCTTCCTCCCCACCAGGCAAAAGCTGATCCCTAGAGCCCCGTTTCTTGGTCCACTTATTAAGCCGTGTCGTCAGCACAGCAGGGAGCTCTGATTGCAACAAGCAGAAATGTTTGCACGCTGCCACAGCCATGGCTTCCTAACCAGCATTTATTTTCTTTTTCTTTAGCAGATAATCTTAAACAACAGCAGAACCGCAGGTTACCGAGTCCGAAGACTCCCTTCTTTTGCGCAACTGTGTACCTGCCATAGCTTCACAGCCTTTTACTGAATTTATCCTCACACTGCGATCCACAAGGTAGGGAAAATAGGATTCAAGAGATGAAGGGGCTTGCTTAATGTCACCGAAGTCCCAGCTGGTACAGACTGCAATTTCCCAAGCTCTCAATGCGAGCTTTGTAATACATGTACTACCTTCTTCCGCATCTTTCCTGGATTCCTTTATGTCCATTATCTTGCTGACACTTTCAAAGAACTGTTAAAAATCCCAAATTAGATAAAGCTGGGGTTTTTGTCCTTAGAGATGACATGCTGATTTCACCCTCCCAGTATTTTATAGCTTGGTCCCTAGCTAACATTGTTCTCTGGGAGAGCAGGTAGCTCCCACCAACCAGCTGGGGATGCTTTCTCATTGATGATGCTCTATCTTGCAGACCCAAGACTGGATTAAGACATATTATTTCCCACCCATCATACCCCAGCCATGGGAATTACCTGAAAAGCCTCACTCAGAGTGACCTGGATGGGTCTGGAGGGTGGTCCTGACAGGAAGAGCAGCCTCTGCTGGATTACGCATTGATAGCAACATGAGACTTCACTCCTGATCTTTGGAACCAAATGTAGGTCTACCACAGGCTGTCTCCCCATCTGTACATGGGGCCAACACATCCAAAAGCCCTTTAAAACCTAGGACGAGAGGCATGTGAGCTCAACATAAAGCATTTTGCTCTGCAGGAGTGTAAATTGGCAGAAAGATCACTGAAAATCAATACTCCATGGATTTTTAAAATATTATTCAGAATATACCTATTTAGATGCGCTTCCTCACTATAATTAAGAGAATTAGTAAGTAAATAGACATATAATCTGCTGGGTCAAATTTTCCAAGGCAACGGTGGGGATGCGAGGTGGGCTCTAAAGGCACCCGGAGATGTCGGCAGGCGGAACCAAGTCACCTCTTACTTGCCCAGGCACCACAAAGATGGGCGGTGAAAATGGGCAGATATTATATCTGCATTTTAATGGCACGGTCCTGTGCAATTTTTTAAATTGATAGCTCTGCACAGCATTCACAGATGAATACCATCTGGTGTGGTGATTTATTGCCCCTGAATTTCTCAAGTTACTTTTTTTTTTTTTACTTTTCTCATCTTACCTTTTCCTTACATTTTCTCGCTACAAAAACATTTTCTATAGAAATGCAGTTGAGAGAGGCATTTCCCTAACATGCTATTTTATCATAAGATAAACAGCAGCCTGTCACTAGACAGACCAACAAACAACTGAGGTACGGGATCTATTTAATATCTCTCCAATTCCAGAGGCCTTCTGGTCATATATGCTGTTCCTTTCCGATAATATAAGAGATGCTTGTAACAGGTCACATGGAAATATTAATATATGAAGATGGCATTAAAGAATGTGTTTTAATGCACATACACAAGGAGAACAAAAATGTGTTGTACAAGCATTCCTAAACCCAGTCCCTCCTAACTTTTAAATGACTGAACTGGAAGAACACAGTAAACTCCATTGGGGCTTTTACTGTAATTTTAGTGCAACCTTCCTAACTTTGATCTACACTTTATTTCCAGCTCACATCCTACCTCTTTCGCTGTACGTGATGTTCATCAGTATAGCTCCCAAGTTCTTTGTAATCCTTAATATATCTAGCCTTTTAGTGCTGCCCTGTAATGGCATTGCTCTTGAACCAGGGCCTGACCAGGAGGAACATGGGCCATGGGAGTCAAGATGGACGAGGCTGCTGGGCATCAGCAGAACTGGGAATACAAGCCCGCGTTTTGGAAAGGAAAAAGGTTTTCTAGGTGAGGTAGCACAGCTTACTGCTCTTACAGCAAGACACTTTGTGAAGGCATTGATAACTCAGGCCTATGGTAATCAAATGATTTCTTATTTTTTACATTCTTAATTTAAAGATTTTCTCTTTTTTTTTTTTTACCTGTGGAGAGCAATAAGCTAGATTTGTGATAATTTTAGGAAGCAACTGCTGTTACACTAAGGAACCTTGCACATGTTTAGGATTAGGTGGGAAAGCAAAAGCTCTACCGGGTTCACCAAAAGACATTTTTCTCCCACCATGAAAATAAATTTGCCCTAAACTGGAGTCTCCAGAGGCAGCTCTGAAGCCTCTTTGTAGCCTGGGACACATACCACATGCCTCTGCCGTGTCTGGCATGGAGCTGAGCCCCTCAGGGTCCTCCACACATCCCTGTCCCCTTCCCAGCCAGGTGGGAAGGCATCACCTCCCTGATCAGACACTGCCTGGGAATAACACCCGCGGCTGCACTCCAGACTCAAACCTCTGTGGTCAGACGCAGGTGCAGCAAAGGCCAGCCAGGTTCACAGCCAGGAGGAGAAGGCTTTCCCGGTGGCTCCAAAGGGAAGGGGAGGAAAGCACTGATCTACCCTCCATTCATACAAAGAACAAGCTCTGAACTATTTGTGTTTATTTTTTTTTTTAATATATCTACCACATTAGACAACCAAATCACCCTTCTTACCCTGCTAGGAGGAAAAGTTTCCCTTATTGTTTAAATATGTTAGACTGAATGGAAACCAGACTATAGATTGTCTGTCCTTTTACTTATATGAAAGTATAATTAAAAGTCGTGTTAAAGTTGGGAGATCAAGAGAGTTTGTGATAGATAACAAGCTAGGAGCTGTCAAAACTGTCAGACCATTAAGAAATGAAATAATTCACACCCCAGTAATTGCTTTTATGTACATTTTCTTATAAATCCAGGAGACATGAGTCACTGGTCCTTACAAAAGAGCCTTGTTTATCAGCCTTGAATACGCTATATTGCACTTTTACTTTCAGGGAGTGCTTGCCACAGGTATCGTCCCTCTAAAGATTTAAAGAAAGTGAATGCAGCCCTCAGTGTCACTGCAGTGTCCCCTGCTCCTCCCCGCCCCGTTCCAATCCCCAGAGCTGGGGATGGCTGCAGGCACTGCCCTGCCATGCTCTCCCCGGGCATCTCACTGCTGGCAGTGGCAGATTTGGTCCAGAACACCTGTAATGTGCTAAGAAGTTTTGGCTTTGCAAAACACCATGTGAAGATTTGATTTTTCTTCCTCCCACCCAGTTCTGTGATTTCTGTGATCTTCAGAAGCTGAGACAAACCTCAGTTAAATAAATTATGCAGCCAGAAATTTTGGAGTAATAGCGGGCTTCCTCCAAACTGATGTTTGCACCCAGGGTTCCACGTAGCAGCTCCTTGGTGTGCTTGGGGGAGCCACAGCAATGTATGAAGGGTTGCTGCTGCCACGGAGCATTATTTCCACACATTCAACGGAAGGAGGACTGAAGCCACCTGCAAAGTTTTGCTTCTTATCCAAAATGGGTAGTTTGGAAAGGAAGGTGGGGCGAGGGGATGGCAAAGGGGATATCGGGCAACATTTCTGACCTCCAGGTGTTGATTGGTGTAATGAGGGACACTAACTTGTTTTGGATGAGAGGGTTGACTGAAGCTGGTATTAGAGGAGGGTGTAAAATGCATTGCAATACCCAACCACTTGTACAGCATTCAGCCACTAGATGCCCCTGCAAGCCATGCAGTCTGCTGGGCACCGCCTGGGTTTCGGCAGGCAGAAGAGACAAAGCTGAGGCTCAACCCAAGTAGAAGATATATTTTTTTCTTTGCCAAGGTTTTTGACAGTGAGCGTTACCTCTTTAACCAGCATCGCTCTGTTATAACAAGGGACGTGGGATGCGTGTGCAAAGGGGCTGCAGAACCAATGCAAAACCTTAGCGGCCCTTGACCTTCCCCTGTACTGCTGTGCAAGTGAAGGCACGTCACCTTTTCCACCGGCCAGTTTGCACGGAGCGTGGAAGAGCAATATGGGGAGATGTAAAAAGCCGACAAATGCTGCAAAAGGCTTCAGATATCATTTACTTACAGTGCTGCACTATGTCATGTCAACTCATTTCCACTGATGCTCTTGATACTGCCTGTCCAGGGAGAAGGATGTTATCACACAGGCTGATCATTACTTCCAGCTCAATGGTTCTCAGGGCCCCATTTATTTTACATACTGTTAGCAGGGTAACAAAGCCCCTCCAGCTTTCATATTCACCTTTCCTTCGTAAGGCACAATTGACTGAAAAGGGAAAAGAAAGAAAAAGTGAGTTACATGCACAGGTATTTATGGATCAACATGCTGTCATCTTTAGGAGTGAGACACTCAGGTTTGGTGTATCTGTGGCCACGGCCAAGGTCAGACCAAAAGCTGGGACAGAACCTGTTCCTTTCCCAAAGCCTGTTTTTTGGGGTTGGGGTTTTTTTTGGTGGTGGTGTTTTCTTTTTCAATTCCTTTGAAGATCTCCATGTTCTCTGCAGAGATTACCTGAGTCTCATGTGCCCCCATGGGTGGGGCAAGCACCAGTTTCATTATGAATTTCAGCTGCAAATCTGGATGCACTGTTCCGAGCATTCAGAGAAACGGAGATCTGGGGGTTGGACCTGCAGCCCGATCTGTACCAACACGCACCTCCCGCAGATGGAGAGTCTGGGCAGGAAGTGCCTCATGGCTCATTTTGACTCTTGACGGTCTGTCCGAGATGCCACTACCAGGATCACCTCTCATCAGTTGCTCGAGCTTTTCTCACAGTCCCACATTTTGATTTGCTGTGTCAAAACTCGGTGGCACTGTGCATGCATGGTCTCCTCATCCCTAGTGCCCAGTCCTCCTTCTTTGCTTTGGTGAGAGCCCTCCTTTTCCCTCTCTGGTACCAGACTGAGTCCTTTTCCCACCAGGGCTGTAAAACCCCACCAGGCGCTGCTCACCCAGCCTGCACGCTGGCTCTGATCAGGAGACTTCAGCTCGCATCCTCCTTAGCAGCACTGCCAAAACAGCTCCTGCCCCACACACCAAGTAAAAATACTTGTGGAAATAAAGGCCCATGCAAACATCAGGGTAACCCATGCATGGGCTTGAATTTGTACACTACACTGGGGAGGGACCAACGTCTCTTCTATTGCTTGCTGTGTCCAGAGGATACACTTTCTGGACAACCCTCCATCCATCACCTGTGAGGCAGTATAAATGCTGGATTTTGTTTTCTGGTGGGTCTTAAAAAAAATTGGAGAGCTGAGAATGCAGCTATCTGACCATTTAACTGCAAAGTCGTTGTCTCTCAGCAATAGCCTGTGGCTCCTCAGCACTTGGACTTGTTGTACCTGGCATGGAGCAAGGCTCCCCATCCCTTCTAAACTTCCCCTCTTAAGAAGAAAAGCTGTTTGCTCTTTTCTGAGCAAAACCCACATCTCCCCACCTCCAACCACGCTCCCTGTCACCAGGGGATCATTTCCTCCTGAGGGAGTCACCCCGACACTTGTTTTAAAGGTTTCCTGCTGGCAGCAGAGGTCTGGATGCTGCAATCTGCAGGAACACAGCCAGGTCTCCCCAACATGGGAGGGTGATGGGGAGCTGCAGTGGCCCCCCACACCACAGAGACTCTGTGGCCACACCATGCCCCCTGTCTGTCCCTGCCAGCGCCTCCTCTGCGGTGTGGGCCCCCACCACCCGCCTTGGCTCACCGCCCCCGCCCCCGCAAAGCAGCCTCTCCTAAATATTTGCTGAGGAGAGATCCTTGCTGATAAGAGAGCCGGGAGGCTCTTCAGGGTGACCGCGGAAGGAGGATTAGGGCTGTCTGGGCAGGGATGGGCGCTACAGGAGGCTGTTTCCATGGGGAGCAGGAATCCGGCTCCACTGGTGGCCATCCCACTGCACTGAGCCTGAGGGATCCTGCCAAAATGGAGACACGTGTTCACCTCTGTGATTCACCCTGTCCCCAGTGTGAGACGTTGGCAAAACCTCTGAGCAGAGCAGGAGCACGGGACCTCAGGATGCCACTTCCAAAGCAGAGTCCTTCACGCTAAGCCAGCGCTTGCAGGGCAAGGACAACCTCTGCCCACATGCTCGTACAGCACCTTGCACAAGACATCCTCCGAAGGATGATTTCCAGGGTGCACTTAGAAAGGACGTTTCCCCTCCTCGCTGCCCTGCACCAAGGATGGCCATGGAAAACACCTTTGGAAGAAGAAAACATAACTATCATTCCTTCCCCCACCCTTTTTTCTTTCTGTTATTTTTTTTTTTTTTTTCAAATCTCACTCCCTGGCAGAAACTATCCTCTCCCATTTTCACGACCCGCCTTGTCCTCGGGCTGGCATTGACGGCTACAGGGAACAATGTGGCTTTGAGGCTCCCAGTGCGTGCAGGATGGGACCAGGGTGCTGAGCTCCACAGCAGCTGTAATCCCCCTTTAATTGCTGTATAAACACAACCAGTGATTTCCATGGATTGACACAGCTGAATGCATTGCCTTCTGACTCCAAGAGGAACCTTTTAACTGAGAACAGCTCGTATTTTTCTCAGATGGGACTAACATACACCCAGCTCTCAGTATGGCAGCAGAGGTGTCATAATTTACAAAACACAGTTAATACCAGAAAAACACTACTGTGGACATAGTTAAATAATAATAAAAAAAAGCACAAAATTTTAAAAAAAAATCCTTTTTCTTCATGGAAACAAACATTTACGTAAACAGTTGCAGCCACATTGCACCACTTTTCCCATATCAATAAATGAAAGAAGCACAAGCTGGGCATATCGAGCAGCCCCCGATTTTGATGGCTGTATGTACGGCAAACTGCAAGCTCAAATCACCGAGCGACACTCACCGGCGCTGTAAATCACTGTAGCACTAAAGTCAATGGAGGTAGATTGATTTCAGCCAGCCACACATCCGACTCAGTAATTCCGCAAATAAACTTTTCAGGTATCAAAATACTTTCCTGAATTTCAGGATGCTGGACAAACATTATGAAACTCAAGAGAATTTTTCTACGAAATAGCTTGAAGGCTTTTGATGCTTTTGGTTGGGTTGTTAAAATCCCCCACAGAGCCAACTACAGTCAAAACTTCCTTTTATAGGAGAAGACTAGACTGAAAATTGGAGAAAAAGGCATTTTCCTCTAGGAAGCGCTGATACGCAATTTTGGTTTTATCAGAATTTTCCACAGAAGAAAAATATTTTTCAGTAAAATATCATGACTCAAAAACATGTCACTGTGCTTCAGGTTTTGTCCCTTACAGCTTTTTGTTTCCACATTTTGTTTTGTAGAGTAAGTTTTTTCACCAAAATTCGTAAGACCTTGAAAGCTAAAAACTTTCCTAGCTTAGTACCCACACTCTCTCTGTCTACACACATCCTGGGAGCTGCAGGTTGCAACAAAACTTGGCATGGAAAGGAGAATGGAAGCAGAAGGCATTGAAAACCACAATTCCCATGAGACATGCTAATGCCATTTTGCACAAAAATACTTTGGTTTTCAGCCAGAACAGCTTGGTTGTCAGTAGTATGATATAGAAATACCAAGATTTGGGGTGGAAAGCAGATGTGAACATGAAAAAGGTCATTTTTAAGGAATAAAACCCCAACTTTGCACCAAAGGAAAAGAGGAAGCTGCACCATAAATCTGACAAGCTGTATTTCTGGGAGAGTCCTGTGAAATCTCAGCCCCATGGGGACTTTGCTATTCACCACACTGGGGCCAGGACGCCTCCTTTAGGATGTTGGACACTGCACAGCATTGACCAAAAGTGGCACTGATGCTTATGCGTGCAAACTGGCTCTCTGGGTCACGCTCTGCCTGTGGAGTGACAGAGACATCCCATCAAAACCACCTCATGACAATAGCTACAACTAATTGCTCTGGCTAAGGTCAATGGTCCAAAAAAATGTCCTCAGAGGCCCCAAACTGGCCCCCAACATTCAGACCACATTTCTACTGGTGGGTATGATAGCTGCAGCCATTCAAAGGATAGAGACTTGAAGCCCAGGGATATGCATCCCTTGCAATCCATTTTAAAACACAAAAAGACCAAACACTATTTCCCGTAAAACATAACCCAATTCAAACAACTCCCCATGCAAACTTGTGCCCAGGATCTCTCTAAGGCAGGACTAAAACTCTGGGTCTTCACCCATGCTGTGGCAAGACCAGTACAAGCACACAAGGTAGGGTATAAGGCGTTCCCTTTCCATTTGAGTTATTCCCCTTAAATGCTCCAAAAGAAGTTGAGGGCACACCTATTTTCATGAGTCACTAGGAGGAAAGCCATTGCCTGCATGGCCTATGTGACACCAAGCTGAACTAATCCAAGATTTGGCCCTTGGACTCCACAGCAGCACTTGGCTTCTGAGCAGTCAGGAAGATGGATATGACATACCAGGGATAGGATAGTAGTTACCAAGAGGGAGGGATGCAGGCTCTCCTGTAGTTAAGGATGCAGCTGGTATGTTATGAACAGGCAGATGCTGACTACGTTGCAGAAAGTTTAAAAAAAAGTTGGCATACTTTTCCTGCTGCTGCACTGAAGTTTCACTGGAAGGTTTGCTGCAAAAAACCCTCAGTGAATTCCTATTTGTGCGTATGTATTTCACACACACACAAAATCCATCAAAAACTCCCAATAACTTTTGATAAGCAAGTAGTTACCCACCTCTGCCTTGCCACACCTCGGAAGACAGCTCTGGGGACAGTCTTTGTCATAAGGGTACAAACATACACGTGTTATACCATAAAACACTATGCTCAAAACTATTATAAATTTGAACGGGTAAAGGCCTCCATCTGAATTTCTTGAATCATTGCACGTGTAGGCACAGACTTCAAGCGCTACAACAGTGCGAAGAGCAGCGTTGATTCCCACCATTCAGCAAAAAACATGACAGCAGAGAGGACCTGTATAATGAATAGCAGCTTATCTTCTGCTATCCTACAGGAGACAGGCTGTTTTGAAACATAGGTCACACACTGCTCCCAAGGAACCAGACGTGATGGGATCTGGACTGTCTGCATCTTCCATGGCCATAGAGGACAGCTCTGATGGGTTTGCTCCTTTCCCTTTTCTCTAGACATGAGGCTTTCAAGGATAAACTGGAGACTACACTGATACAGGGTTCCCCTGCACATTTCCATTCATAAGCCACTGAGCTGGTAATTTTATAAGCCATAATTAGATGTTTTCTGACACCTAATCCGCTCATATGTCTGTTTTAATTTCCCCCATCAAATGTGCAGAGGTAGACGACAGCAAAACAATACCCTCCTTATTCGCTGCTCATCGGCCTCGGGAGGAGAGCCGCTCTTGAGAGCTGCAACAGCAGGTCTCTGAGCTCAGAGAAGCGATGCACTGGGAAAAAGAATCAAGAGCGATGGGTGTTGCAAGCCCAGGGCTCGAGCAGGGCACTTGCCCTCTGCTCCCTTACACAGGCACACAGCCAGCTATTCCCAGCTTACTGCAAGGAGCAAAGTTTCCATTCTAACCCCAGGAACTGGAGAGGAGAGCATTGGTGTACAGTGCAAATTGCTGGACATAAGCAAGAAGCAAAGGCCAGCGGAAAAACAAAGCAAGCATTTCTGGCACAGGAATGCAGGCAGTGTCTAATGTTGCAGGAACTCGAGAAACCCCTCCTTTCCAGCAGGTTGTTCTTTTTTTTTTTTTTTTCAAACCAAGACCAAGTTTACAAAATGTACTTTGCAGAACTCAATCACATTTTGTGGCATTTGTAAGTTGGAGACTTTGCTCCTCGGCGTTCCTGCAGCCTTGTTCAGCCCACGGATGCACCTCTCCGTGCTATGTCCCCAGTCCATCCCAGCAACTGGGGCACATCTTTAACCACAGAGGCATTGCCCCAGACGTTGACGGCACATGTTTCAGCCTTGGGATAGTTCAGGACTGTGCAAGATAAATACAACTGTCAGTGTAATTGATGTGCTTTTTTTCCAAGCAAGCCAAGAGAGTTTTGCTTGTCTGGGTTTGAATGGCAGATCACTGCAGCTCATTTCATCGGTGCATTATCAAATTCCTTTCTTTCAGGTAAGAGGGTGCAACCAAAGCACGGCTAAGAGGATTAATGAAGATGTGTGGCACCTAAGTCTGAATTAAGTTCAGGTGAGAGCAAACAAAAATTCATCATCTAATGAACAGATATCCACAACCACAACCACAATGTGCTCACTATTTCCAGAAGAGCAGCCAAAACCTGGTGCCAGATGCCATCAGCAGTCCATATGAATCATCCCCGAGGTCAAGCTGTAGAACAAGATGTTGGTTAGCTATGGTTCTTGCTTGATAAATCACAACCTTACAAGTCCAGGGAAAGGTGGGAAAACTTCCAAATCTTTTAACACAGGGATTGTGAGTTGGGGTCTGCCATAGGGAACGAGTCCTTCTTGGAGCACCAAATGGAAAGGATGGTCTGACTAGACAGAAGTGGGGTCCATGAGTCCAATCTCATCTGCAATCTATCATCTAACCTGGGCAATTGACTTACTTTAGCATTTTTCTCTGAAAATGAAGTCAAATTCTCCAACATCTCAATGGTTAATGTCTAATAATAACCACAGGGAGTCTCGATACCATGGCGATGTGACTGTAGAAAATATAGGATGGGAGAAAGATGATAAATAAATAGATGAAGGATTCAGTCCAGAGAGAAACACAGTTATGGAGAACATTGAGGGAGGTCACTGAAGAAGCAGCAAAATTGTCAGTGGATCTAAACCAGTAATGATGAGGGGACTGTCTCACTGGTTGCTAGGCAGACAACTAGACCCATGATTAGATAGCCATATGTGGAACTAGGAAAAGGGAAAATGGCTGGGATTTTAAGAGGGTAAGACCTTTGTCCGCATGAGGTGCTACCTTTGCAAACAAGGACGCAGATTGGCCAGAGGCGCATGGGATCGGCACTTGCATTTAGCATGACCAGAAAGGCAGAGAGCTGTGGATGAGGAAGGAGGTGTTAATTTGCTCGGAGACTAGCAGGGACCCACCCATGAAGTATCGGGTTGGTTTTCTGAAGGGATTAAGGAGTCCTCACCCTTTTGGGAATTTTCTGTGCTGTTTTTGTTGCTGTCATCCAACAAAGGTGCGGCACCAGAGAGGTCACAGGAGAGGTGAGAAACGCATTGAGTGCTCTGCTTCCCCCAGGATGGAGCAACATGCAGCAACCAGACCAGGTGAGTCAGAAGAAGGGGAAAATAATAGGGAAGATTGGGAACTTGTATCAGAGCTTCCCAAACAGAGCTCAGTCCCTTATAATCCTTTATACTGATAATTGATGTTAATAGGTACTGAATTCTCTCTCTTTGATTTCAGTAGAATAAGCCATGGAAGAAAGAAAGTGAACTCTTCTTCAAAGATACAGTTTGCCCTGTGGACTTGCATGGGTTGGACTTTTCCACTCTTCCTGTAGGGCTTGGATCTGGCACAGCAGAGATGGTGACATCTCCTTCCACAAGAGTGATCAAGCTTTGGGTAGTCAAAGTCACAGCTGATGTGATCTGGTGTTGGGGACAGTCCTACAGTCCCAGTTGGATTACAGACCTCCTGAGGTCTGTTCCTACCATCACTTCTATGAGACCTTGGGGGAAGGAATAAAGCAGAAGTGGCATAAATAAATTAATCCTTCCTATTTTGAAGCCTTTTGTTACTTTTGCAAGTCATCAAATATGTATTTTCATGCAAATGAGGACAATGCCATACATGAGTGGGTGAGCACAGCACAGGCTGCCAGTTCTCTTGCATCCTCCCCCATCTCATATTAGGAAGCAATGGGGGCCAACTCTTCTCTAGTCCTTCCTAGGTAGGCAGAGGGTCCTCCTTCAAACAGTGGGTTGTGTCTTCTGGGCAACTGCTGGAAAGGATTGAGGGCTGAGCTGTGCAGGTAGCCTCTTTTCACCACTGATGGGTCAGAGAAGTTGGCATTTCGATTCCCAGACATTCTCCTTTTTCTGGCCACCTACAGGGGGCCTTTTTGTGTTGCACTCACTGACAGAGGTCTCACCAGGAATCTGGGAACAAGTGGTTTAGAAGCATATGTTGACAACCTGGTCTCCATTGCCCTGCTGCTCCCACGTTGGTACTCCAGATAATGCCACCTTGTAACCTCTAAAGATGCTCTTGTGTTGATGCCACCAAAAGCCACACTTGAAGCCTTCACATGACAAGAAAAGAATGGGTTTCGGTATGAGAAAACCAATACATGCAGCAGCTAGTGACTGGGCACATGCTCGCCTGTTAGCAGCTCTGCAGATGCCGCTGGAAATGACTGTGGGATTTTTTAAGGGCACATCAAATTGATTTGGATCTGTTAAAACCTAACACCTTGAGCTCCATCTGTGTTTCAAGTGTCCCTGTTGGAGGAGCAGAGGGAAGAACAAACACAAGCAGAGAACAGGATTTTCCTTGCCTTATCCCCACCAAGTATGTTTGTTTAAACAAGATGGGTGGAACCGAAGCCATGCATGAGTGAAACTAAAAGGAGTCCATCTATGTGCCTGAATACTTCATACCAGCACATTTGCTCAAGTACATTTCCTTGCAATGCAAAAGCCAATGGAGTCCTCACAGCTCACTCAAGTCAACACCTTCTTTCCTCTGAAAAATTTCACTTACCACACAGGCCTTTAAACTTAGTTTTTTACCCCGCTGCTAGTTTACTCCTTCCTGCCTCCAGTATTCCAGGCAGTGGGCTTACCTTCCTCACATCACAAACCACCTTTTAAAACAGACGGTATGGGGTGGGGATCACCACTCTGTGCCAGCAGGTAACGCCCCAGCCCCAGCCTGATTTGTCAGCCCTTCCTTAACACTCTCCCCATAAAAAGGGCGAACAGGTCTGTAGCTCATCCCCTGCCAATCCATTATTCCACCACTTTCACAAATCCAGTCTAGTGAATGGATTGGATGGGTAGAAAACTTTACGTAGTATTAATACACATAATTTCAGGAGTAAAGTAATTCTGCAGGAATTCAGCCATGCACAAAGCCTCCTTTACATCCCTTTGCTGTCTATGGGCGGATCTCTGGACCACATTAGATACCTGATTCATCCTTTCTGGAATGAAGGCTGGAAAATATGCTCAACACCCCTTGCAAAGAGCATCTCAGATATGTTATTTACAATAAGGGAGAGATCTCTCCAGTGTTGCTGGCTTGCAGCACTGTTAGGCAGAGGACCCTAAGCTATTTAAGACCTTTGAGGACACTGAGCCCAAGCCATGCCCATTGGACTATAGGTAAAGGGGCTGCTACACCGAACCGAGCCAGACACAGGTCTACTTAACCTGGAGTGACACTCCTGGGAGAGTTTGGTAGTAAATTGGTGCCACTTGGCCATCAAGAGTCTGACAGCATTGCTCCAACATGGCACAAAAATACTCCAGCGCTTGCATGTGCCTCCATGGCATGTCCTACCCTGCTGCTGAGCAACCTTGCTCCCACCAACAGCACCACACAGAGCTTCACAGTTATACACACAGCGAGATATCAGAAAACCAGGACTAGAGTGGATGAAGAGTTTGGAAACACGTCCTTGGTGAGTAAACACTCTTTTCCTTAAAACAAAACCAAACCTAAAACAACAACAAAACAATTTATTCACACTCTTCGGAAGATGCTAATTAAAGTTTACTTTAAAATACTAGCAGACACGAGTGTGGGCTGTAACAGGAACATACTGTGAAGTGACAGGTCTGCAATAATCCCATGCCTCAGCCAAGTCTAATTCATTCTGATCACACACAGGTCCGAAATCCAGGGAGGCTCTTGGAGCAAAAGCATGTGCACTTGTGGGAGGTGCAAGAAGTGGCTCTGGAGCTCCGGAGGTGCGAGAGTGAGAACAGGTGTGAGAGCAAGGGTTAATAAATGGGAGGTGCCAAAGAGCCCAGCTCTGCAGCAAGCAGAAGGAAAGAGCTCCCTGCTTCCCTACGGCAGCTTTGCAGAGCTCTCCCTCGTTTGCCAGCTCAGGGAAGGCACCTCCTCCCAAGGTTTGCTCTAGTCTAGAGCAATCCGGCTGCGGAGAACTGGAAGGAGCTGTGGGAAAGGCTGAACGTGGCTCGGTACTGAAGGATGAGACACCACGACTGCTTTGCGTCTAAGAAGGTGGACATGCCACCATCACGCCTAATGGAGTAACTCTCTGAGCTTTTAAGAGCTGACAAACTCCTTGCTCCTCAGTGAATCCCAATACTGCCTCAAAACTGATGAACCGGGGAGGAAAGGTTACTTGTCTCCTGCTTTCTCAAGGTTTTCACTCGTGCATGGTAGTTTAGGGACATGCCCTGATTGCACCTAGGTGCAGTGCCCAGAAGAGATCCAGGTGCATCTCAGGAGGCACTGGGAAGGCCTGGGCAAGGGGCTGAGGAGGAGGAGAGCCAGGGGTGATGCAGAGCACTGGGCTGGGAGCTGCAGCTGCCTGGGCAAGGCCTGTGCTTTCTAATCGGACCACAAGTCCTCTATGTTCCATCAGTTATCTGAAGCCAGGTATTAGGTGAAACATTGACAGAGCAGCAAAAAAAAACCCATCAGGGCAATACTGAAATAAAAATCATTTTCTTCTGGCGATGCATGTTACAACCAACTCCACTATTTCCAGAGCAACACCACTGCATTTGGGCCCAGATGGGTACAGGGTCTTAAGGAAAAGGCTGATGGAGATGGGGTCCATGTCCGTGAGCATGGCTGTACACACCATGTGCTTCACTGCTTGTTTAAACTCATATAATGTGTTCCAGGTTGGGTAGGAAAAGCTACAGAATGGGATCCATACTGATTTTTTTTAAAGATACCACTTCCTAATTTACATGGGTCTATTTCTAAAGGACTCAGGAGTTACCTTCATTTCAAGGTCCTTCAATAAAAGAGGTCAAGAACATCAATACTGCAGCGCATAGAGGTCATTGGATCGTGACTAGACAGTAGCTGGCTTATTGTAAGCCAGCTAGCACAGGCAGTGATGGCAGCGTAGCCTCCAGCAACCAGATTTCAATGGACATGATCTGATGCTACTTAGTGCCCACAAACTTACTCAGGCTGCAAAGACAGTGCTGTTCATATACTCCGAGCGACCTTCCTCCTCTAAGAAACCATAACCACTGCAAGGCTTAGAGCTGTTCCTAAACCACTGCCAGAGCTGCCTCCCCTCCTAAGGAAGGCACCTGGTTTTGCAATTCCCACGCATGCCCCAGCCATGCACAGAGGAATGTGCCTCCCTGTCCCCACATGGGAAAAATCAGCATCAACACATCTGACTTCAGGGCATGTTTTAACCCTCTGAACACCAACGCCGAGCAAAAGTGCCAGATAGATTGCCTCTGATTTACAAAGGACTGACCAGGCTTTCTGAAATTGCAAGAATATACCTGAAAGACTATTAATGGCAGGGCAAGAGGCAAACAGCTACATGGGGCCCCTGTGGTGCAGAAGGATGGTAAAAACTCATTGCGAGTTTGCCAGCTCTGAGTACAGCCTGGGGACTACCTCATGTGTGCAGCACTGCCCCACTCCTGCCTCTGTGCACTGGGGACAGCAATGAGGAGAAGCACGCTAGGTGTAACAGGAGATTGTTTCACCTGTTCCCTGCAGCCAGAATTATTTATTTTTATTCTGTTTTTCTTTCCCCTGGTCTGCCCATGCCCTGGGAAGGCACTACAGGCGTAGGATTTCACTGGGATCCCACCTGTACTTGCTGCGGCACTTCTCTCCCAAGCAGACTCTAATTAGATGGGGCCACAAAACCATATGTCAAAAGGGTGATTCCACTTTTAATTACATTTTCCAAAAGGTAATAAATAGTTCCATTAAAGCAAACATGAACCACCAGGTGCTCACTTGTCAATCCTGGTGTCACGTCACCCCTCGCAAGAAGCACTGCTTACTGCTGTGCCAGATCTGGGGAGCCCAGGCTGCCTCTCACAGCCGTCTGCCCAGCCGGTGCTCGCCGGGACCTGGCTCACACCCCCGCGGTGGCTGCGTGCACGTGGCACTCTGTGTTTCAGACGTGGCTGCTCCTCCTTTAACCCGCCAAATATTTCAGTGGGCACTGCAAATGAAAAAGGGAAACACATCCCCTTAAGTTATTGTAGGACTTGAAGTGGAAATGATGAGTCTCTTAAGAGCCTGGGAAAATCATACCCTTTATCCAGGCCTAGGCGTTGCTCTCACTGGTTATACCATCAGAGTACTTGCAGCCTGTCATCCCCTCAATCGTTCAAGAGAATCGCAACCTTAAGTGATGTCTTTAGGAAATCATCATCACAGACGCCGAGGGGAGAGGTTACCTTCCTCTTGCAACCCAAAAGCTTTGGTGTCCTTGCATGTGAACCTGAGGTCGCACTCCGTACCCACCATCCACCCCTGCTTCTGGATACAGCACTTGCAGGTTACACGCTCTGCACTATAGCAAGCAACGAACCTGAGCTTGCTCACCCCATTCACCTGTCATTAAGTTCATGCCCATATGATACATGAAAGCGCTCTTAGACCCTTCATTGATAAACAAAGTTCCATTCATGTGTTTTCTCGCCTGTGAAATCCCCATTACTCCCCGAGAGATGAATACATACAGAACCTAAAAACTAACCCGACAGATGGGAAGCAGTATAATGAAGGAGCCTTACTTCTTACAGTCTCAAGCTTTCTCCTTGGGCCTCTGAAGAGTTGGAAAACAAGGTCAGTATACATAATTTTGTATCCCAAAGCTGTTTAATAAAAACATCCCTATGTCTACCAGACTGTTGCTTAGCCGTGCGCTTGCTGACATCTCCCTAATTGGAGAGCAAGAACTTCAGGGTAGCCACTTCACGCCGATCAGAGTTTCTGGCCAGAAATCTGGGTCAGATCCAGTGTCAAATTCTCAGGAATTTTACTTTTTCCATATTAAGAGTCTCCTCTTTGAGCTGATGCATTGCATTCAAAAATAAATACTGGTAAGTAATGTCGAGTGTGAACTGCAACCCCCAGGGGAATTCTCCTTAAAAGCTTGGTTAGATCTGTCTCAAACAAACACTCCTGCACATACCTTGTCATCTTAGGGTAAGAGGGACTGTCTCATACAAAACCCAAGTGAGCTTATTTCATTTCTGCCACGAGACAGTGGTACTCAAGGATGAAGAATGTGGCCGCTCAGTCCAGAGAACAGCCAGACCGTATGGCCCGATTGTGCTGATCTTGCAGAAAAAGAAATAGGATTTACACTGTGATCCCTGAGCAATGTGAGTCACAGGCCTAAAACGCTTGAGAAAAACTCAATATTTAAGTTTAGCATGTGGATATAGTGTCTAAAAACTGAACAAGAATGTCTGCCTCCTATAGGCAGACAGCAGAGAGCTGCCATCAGCATCCACAGATGCTTCCCACTAAAACACTTTTAAATAGCAGCTTCTGTTCAGTATCCTACAGGAGAAAATACAGCTATAATATCTTAATATAAGGGGATTTTGTTTTGATCTAAAGTGGCATCTTAATTTCAGATTTAGCAAGTGGCAAGCTGCGTGTCAGATACCATCTAGACAAAACTTGGCTTAATTCAGAGTTGAAGCCACTGCTGACAAAACGTGACATTTAACCTCAGGAAAAACAAAATCTTGTCAGTTAACACCAATTTGAATCTTCAAGACCAATGCCAAGCATCTGAGAGGGTCTATGAAGGATCAGAGCTTGCAAACCTGTTGCTGCAGGCTCAGAAGAGGATGCTGCACCTGTCTGGACTGTGTTTCTAAGGACATAGATGTGCGAAAAGCTGGAACAGAGAACTGGACAGTCCATGTGTTTCTTCTCACAAGCCTTTTCCTGACATGTCATAAAATAATGACTGCAACTACGCTGCCTTCCCTGGCAGCTTTCGGGCTGTCAGAGCGCAAGGGAGACTCCTAGCCTTGGGAGAGAAGGCTTGCATGGGCTGAGGAGTGAAGTTTTCAGATCTACTCCAGAGCCCTGTGGCACTTACTGTGCACTGAAAACAGCATTTTTGTGACTCATTTATCATCTCTCCCTCCTCTCCACCTGCCTGACTTCAGGTTTGCCAGACATCCGGATTTGACCCACGCCATCAGGGCTTGTCTTGCCACGGGGGTATGAGCTCACCCTCCCTCTGCCAACCTTGGTGCCACCCCAGGCTCCAGAGTTGGATTGGGATGAATCCACCAAACAAAGGGAGGGGAGGGAAAAAGAGACCTGCATTCCAAATCTGAATCCCCTTGGAAAGGTGGGGACGAAGGAGGAGCAAGGGGCTGGGAAGTACCAGAGCCACATGCTGGGCAGGGGGCAGGTGAGTGGAGCACAAGGATTTTTGGAGAGGGAGGAGCTTGGGACTGATGGATTTTGCTGCAGATATGACAGATTTCTTCTTTGGGTGAGAGGGGAAGAAATCCTACCTCCACTAAACACTGGCCATAAAGCTACAGAAGCTGCTGGCCAAGGCAGAATAATCTTGAAAGGGGTTCATAATCCAAACTTACACAGCTTGTCCTCCTCCCTTTGCCCTGAGATCCAGCTGACAGCAGCTGATGAACAAACACTCTGCTCTTCTCCTTACAAACGCAAACCAGCAGCCCTTACACTCTGCACTGATGTTAAAAAGTCACTCCAAAGCAGGCCCAAACCTTCAAATAATAGCAAATGTGTGGACAACTGCTACAGCTGGACACTACTACTGAGGCCAGAGCAGCAGTGTCCCAA
This sequence comes from Egretta garzetta, assembly GCF_000687185.1. Classification (NCBI taxonomy): domain Eukaryota; kingdom Metazoa; phylum Chordata; class Aves; order Pelecaniformes; family Ardeidae; genus Egretta; species Egretta garzetta. Next base: position 1,014,824 of record NW_009258281.1, on the reverse strand, counting down.
GGCTCCCTGCCTTACACCCAGCGGGGGATTCTCTTGCAGTCCACTTCTCCCCTCCTGCATGTCTGTGTGTTAACAGGGAAGATGTGTCCCTAAGCCTGGGCTCCTCTTTCTGGCCAAGCCCTCCTGAAATATTTCATCTTTTCCACCTCCACAGTTTTTAGGGAATCCACACAGCTTACAACTACTTATAATATAGCTTGCTTATAACTATCTGTAGTTTAAAGTTATATAGCTTGTGACTATAAGGGCAGTTATAACACACGCCTTCAGGTGCATCTAGCATTGAGAAGACAGGATTTCAAGGTAAGGCTATTTTCAGCTACCCTAAGCAACATTATTGCACTTCGGAGTGGCATTTGTGAGTCTTGGCCCATGAAGAAACATGTGGAGAAATGCCTTTGGGTACAAAAGTACCGAGTTACACACCTGCACTGATTTCTGAAAGACAGACATCACCACTATGGCTTTTAAAGGCTGTATTATTGTTCGAGATCAAATTCCTCAAACAAGGCAAACCCCCCATCTTCTCCTTCAAAACTACGGACTGCATGTTCAAAGTTTCTATACAAGCCTTCCCATACAGGTGGTGTCCAGCTTACACATGCTATCGCCCCTATGCTCTTACTGCAGTATTATCTCCTACTTAGAATTTATTTTTCTTCAGGACAGCCTTTATCCCCAATATTCTGGTAAAGAATGGAAATTCACAGGACAGAGCAAAAGCTGCAGCCAAGAAAGTCTTTGAACCGAAGTGCTCCAATTCATGGCTTGCTTTAGCATATTCGCCCTCAAAGAATGACCCAAAACTCCCTCCATATTTCATAATCATTAGTTCCATGTCTGACTAGCTTCAAATCTATGATGTTGTTCAAAATCCAATTATTTTACATATTAGAGGCAAAAAAAATGTGTACAGCCCACATTATGCATGAAAACTCATAGTCAAAACTAATTTCTTACCAAGTTTAAACAGCCTGATGGGGGAAAAAAGCATAAAATAGACATTTTGCTTAATCTGTGACTAGGGGTGAATATTCTTAGCCAACTTTTAACCATCTGTTTCCAAGTTATGTTAAAGGACTATGAAAGTGCCCAAATGCCTGGAATTTGTATATTCCCAGTCAGAATGTCATATTTTTCATTCTTGTTTTATACACCGCAGTACCTAGTTGGTGTTCCAAATACATAGCATCCTTTACCTGTCTGGGATGGTGTTCCTCCCAGAACAAGAGGAAAAGCACCATGAAACTCCAGCTGCAGTGCTACATGAGCATGCAAGGTAAAACATTGCAACTGCACAGCATGAACAGAATCCCTATCATAAACAGTTGCAAAAATATATTCATCTTCTGTGTCAGGAAACCTCAAACACTCAGGCTTTGGGTTTATTTCAGAGCAGAATCCTGTAGCCTAATAGTGCACATCTTCTAGCATCCACACAGTCCACACGTACCGATTTGCTCAGCACAGATATTTTCTTGCCAAGGGGTGGTGAAGACTTACCTGGCCTCTCACTGTCCCTTTCAGGGAGGATGGGAAAGAAGAGTTGGTCTGGTATTTCCAGTTGCTGCAGTCAGGAGCAGGTGACAATATTCCTTTAGTAACTTCCAGTGACAAATATTTTTTCTTCAAGAACGCCTTCCTGAATATCATCTTAGATGTGTTGCTGTTGTCTGCTGGCATACTCTGAGCCTTAGAGGTCAAACCTCTTTCCATCCCGTGTGTCCTTCATGCTTGGTACCCGATGGTTCTTGCTGGCAAAGCAGAGGAAAGCAGAGGAGACAGTTTTCTTTCCAACGCTCTTTGTATCCTAAATAGAAAACATGGTTAATGTTAATAAAAACAAAAACTGCTCTTGAAATTCTGTCCTCAGCTCCATCAGAAAGGAATGAGGGAGCAGGGTTTGACAGAGCAAGTAGAAAATCAGGATCATCCACGTTAGACAGGACTGTTGGCAGCTATTTTCCTCCTAGTTTTGATGGCTCTCAGCTATTGTCATACCTGGAACCAAGTCAAATGCATGCTTATCCTGCTGTGCAAAGCTATTTCTTTCAACTTCTATAATAAATCAGGAGCATTAGCAAACTTAGACAGGTTGCAGTAAAGAACCATCCTGTATTTAAAATGCACCAACTTCCAGCTGAGATTGATCGTGCTCCCTTTTAATTTTCATTGCTTAATTTTAAGCCAGCTAAACTCTTACTTCTTCCAAGACTGCTCACGCCAAATGCTGAATTCCCTGATCATCTGGCCCCGGTGGGATGGAGAAAGCCCTTGGCTCCCTGAGCATCAGACCCCAAATAGCTCTAGGATGCCATTGGTGTTCTCAGCATCTGCTCCCCAGAGGAACTGGTCTCACCTGGGTTGCTCATACCCATTTTTACGACTCACGTGGTGAAGAGAATATGCAGGTTTATGTATTTAGAACGACATTCCCCAGCTGACTCTCAAAACCCTCATGTCTGACCCCAATGCACTTCTCTCCATCAGTACAGTCAGCCACCCCATGGGACCTCCTCCGCCCCCACCAGTCACGCAGCTTTGCTCCTGTTCTGCAGTTACAGATGAGATGCTGCTGAGTGAAAAGTGGGAGACGCAGTGATCAGCTCCACGTGGTTCATCCACCCTGTAGTCAGGAGGAGATGAGCATCCACACTGCCGAGGAGGCTCTCTGGGACTCTCATGGCATGCCAGCATTTTCACGACAACGCCACAATGCTCCTCACCATAACATCAGAGGGAAATTTAAACAGGAGCAGTGTCTACAAGGTACAGGTAGCAAAGCTTCCTGACCATTAATGGGGTCTCACTGGATCATTGTGCTTGATTTTTTATGTATATGAAACAATACTGTAAACCAATTTCCAGCCAAAACAGCTTTTTATATGTGCTTATTCCTCCCTACAAATGATGCATTTTGAAATAGTTCACTGGGGCTTCCAGTCAAGTGAGTTTGGAAAGTTTGATCAAACCCTTTCAGGGAGTTAGAGAATAATTAGTTCTGCATAAATTGAAAAATCCAGAAAAACGAAAAAAAAAAAAAAATCCTGAAGTTTCCCATTTCTGCAGTGAAGAAAAATGTTTCATTGGTGATCTAACATCAGCTATGAATAGTCACGAAAATGCCGTGCAATTCTGGAAAATGGTGACTGATACACCTTTAGCTGCTGCTGCAAGAGGATGATGAACAGTTCCCCTTCAGGATGATGGCAACAGTCCTATATTATTGCTCAGACCTGAGTATTTTAAGTGAGTAGAGAAATCTGCTGCTTGAAATAAAATTAGACATGAATGACTGAGGAGAGTCTTGACCTTTTTATGTCCGTTTTTCTGTGAAATTTTGTAAACTTTATTGGAGGCCACTTCCTGCATTCACAGAAAGCTACTTTTCTTCGTTAATACCCCAATAAGTCTGCAGAATGACGTCAAACCCAGAACTGCTAAAGAACTGCTTTTAACCATTTCCTTCCAGATAAATGTAATCATCTGCTCAAATGCAGTTAATCAGAAATCAAATTAAATCTCTTGTCGTCTCTTCAAGGGCTTTTTTCCCCCCTGAGGAGCAGCAAGATGAACAGTCACGTAACCAACTGCTGGCAGTGGGAGATGTGAACTTTGAATAGATCGACTATGTCATTCTAAGTCCTAGCTCCATAGCACTAACTTTAATTGCCAGATAATTTCCACCTGCTCGTCTAAAATTTTGTATGAATATACAGGAGATGTCGGCTATGAACTAGCTTTCAACACCATATGGGAGACTAAGTTATTCCCATTTCAAAGATGAATTTGTGAGACCAAGAAAAACAGCTTGTTGACACTTGAAAATTGACTAGAAGAGCTTTTCTGGATGCTCTTAAGCTAGAATAAGAACATGTATTAAGTCAAGTTAGAATAAATCAACTCTTATTCCAGAATGAGTGCTATTCTATTTTGCATTCAGTACAACAATCCTTGTGGATGTGCTTCTAGATACAGGCAAGTCCTACGGCTCTCACTTTCACTGACTTTACTGGGTCAAGTTCTTGAGAAAGAGACTGAAGAGCTGCAGCTTTGAGCCTTACCAGAGCTCCCAAGAGGCCGGTCCCCATTGCCGAAACCTGAGCCTGGAGTGGATGGAGATGTTCCCTGGGCTGTGAACAGGTAGGAAGAGCCACATGTCTCAAGACAACATCCTTTCAAGCATCATACCAACGGGCAGCTGCCCCAGCTCAATGAAAGGGCTAGGGACTTCAGTGAGGGAATGATGAGGATGGAGGTAGCTTTCATCTCACCTCCCATAACTGCACTCCTGGGATTTCATCATGCTTGAGATTCACTCCTCAGTGTGGCACTTCAATCTTTCAGATTAAGCATTTGAGCTGGATAACTGTCCTACCAAAAAGAGAAAAGGAGAAGGAAAAAGCAAAAAGCAAAAGCTTTCATTCAATATCTCATTCATTAAGGTATTTTCACCAAATACGAGACCTAATTTCAAACTCTGTCTGAAGATCAGATGCATCTTTTCTGCAGAGTGAATGGGTGAAATTGTCACTCAAGTCTAACTCATCCAGGAGAAAAGGTAACTTTTACTATGGAGCCATCATGCAGTGAGACTCAAAGTTATCTGATGATAATAACTTGAACATAAGCACTCATCATCCAGACAAATTATGTTAATGTTTGCAAGAAGGCTGAGAAGCCCAAAACTGTCAGACAAAATGAGTGAGACTCTGGTGCCCAAGTCCCTTAGACACTTTTGTATATCCCAGCCACGCGTAAGCACTGCCGCGTTTTTCTAGTACTAACAATCTCCATTTTAACCACCTGGTTAACCATAAGTGTGGAGGACAATCCCCTTCAGACCTCATTTGTGCATTCTTTGACATCTCTTCTGCCATCATGCACCTCAACATTCCTTGGGAAGCCCCCAGCCACAGCAGGGAGCATCACACTACATTTTACCTTCAAACGCCTGCCTAAAGTCACGCCCCAGCCTTTGCCGCACACACCTGCAATCACTCCTGTCTCAAGACAAGACCTCTTCAAATCTTGCCAAGTCCAAACAAGACAACTCTAATAAAATTCTAACATTAGAAACGAGTGACTCCATTTGGAGCCCGGCTCCTTGATAACCTCCTAACACATTAGCTCCCTTGCAGGGTCTGTTCTGCATTTCATCCACCCAGTGCAGCTGACAAGGTGATTTCATAGCTGTCAGAGCTGGGATCCGATGCCCTCGGTAAGGCACATCCCCTGGGCACTGTCTCTGCAGATACCTCTCATTGCAGCCATTCTCACGCTTACTGACAGATATGGGCCAGCTCAGTGGACACCCCAACTTCACAGGTACAATTTTTTGGGGGAAAAAACCTGTTCTGGGTAGGTAAAGCTTGTTTATTCCTAGGAATCAAACTTCAGAACAAAACCAATGTGCTTCTCATCTTTCTCCCTAATTAAAGCTTTTCTCTAAGTGCACGGGTTGCAAACAGGTTGGGGAAACCCATTCTGCCCTCGGTGCTATGCCAGATTTTCACCCTTGGCCTGACTCCTCTATCTGGAGAGACCGGAGTTATCAGCACCCTGATCTTCCTCTGACCTGTCAGCCTGCTGATACCTTCTTATAACTTAGCGCTACGCTACTGCTGACATATCTCACACGACACGCTCTACAGCCAGGTGCCTCAGTTTCCCCTTCGCTGTCACACGTAGATAATCCTCCGGGTGCAAAAAAAGAAGCTGGGTGAGAAACTAGCCAGCAAAGCCCAAAGAAAATGGAGCAGAGGAGGCCTGGGGGGAGTGGTGTACGGCAGACGGGACCACTGCTTGGATAAACAGAGGAAACACAGGCGGGACGGGACCATCGGGATGGCTCCATCACTACCCCTCGTCCATCAGCAGCCCACTGCTCCCCCACCCCGGTCATCAGTGCCTTTTGGGCAGGGCGATGCTGTTCACAAAGCCATCCCGGGCTTTGGCACAAGCTGGCGCAGCTGACACTGGCAAGAGGAGCAGCAGGGGTGCCGCAGGTTAAGTGCCACCTGCGCTTGCCAAATCAAGCTGGGGAAATTTGTATGGCAACTGCCTTCCACTTTGCTTGGCTCCAGGCAGTGCTATTAGTCTCCCCGCTTAATGAGCATTAACCACCGGCACACAAACAAACATGCCAAGCGTTTACATACGGCCCCCGAGTCTGGTGGAGCAATAAACAGATGAGCTAAGCTGCTTGTTACATAAGGATACATTTCACGCATCGACGCGGGAGGGAATGCAATTTTTCTGCCACAAAGCATATTCCGTGAGAAATTACAGGTGTGTTTCTCATGCCCAGGGAGAATAATAATAATTTTAGAATTCCTGAATTAGGCCAATCATTCATCCATGAGGAATAAAAAAAATTAAAATAAAATCCTGCCTGACAAGCTTCCACCTGAAACCAGAGGCAGGCTCTTGACCTAAAACCAGCCCTCATCAGAAAGGCATCTGAAGGTGGTAAAAGGAAGCTCTTTGGTTTTGGTAAGGTTGTTATTTTTTTTTTTAGAAGACAAATCACGTGGATCTTCAAACCAGCTGCATGGCTGATAGGACAGCCACGATCAGAAAAGGATCATTTCTTTGCTATCTACACACATAGTAAGAGAGTTTCTCCCCTAAAGTGCTTGCAAGAGGGTTAGAATATTGTTTGTAGGCCTTAATCTGAAACATCTCAGGGCCGGATCTGAATTTTTCCCTTTCAGCTCCACATAGCAAAATGTAGATATATCTGGAAAATATGGCATCGCCAGAGTTTCATTTCCCATTTTGCTTCTTTGCTGGCATCTCCAAAGGCAGGGAAAACACTAGGTAGCAAGCAACAAGAAGAAATAAAAGCATGGCAGGAAAAAACCAACAGGCATCAATTAGGCTTTTGTTTGGATTCTTTTTCCTTCTGTGGTGAATGGGAAGGGAAGAAAGAAATGAGAAAACCCCCTTATGTCAACATTTTTTAAAAGTCCAGGGCTTTAAAAATGCTGCATGTTTCAGTCCCCGCAGAATAAGCCAACCACAAACTATTCTGATACAATCTGCAAAATTATTTTTCTAGTTATTTTGATGAGTGCTGAATAATTAGCAAGACAGCACGAGAAAGTACCCGTTTCTGTTATTCCAACTTGTGTGTGTCCCGGTTCTAATACAAACCTCTCCCAGGGACCTGGCAAGTGATTTCAGCCCTCTTGTCCTGCAGCAGCGGTGTTTGCCTGGGGTGCGATGGGGAAGCACAAACCACGGGACCAGAGCACCCTTCGGAGCACTGGGGAGATCAACCACACGCTGCCAGGAGTTACTGTCACCACCTGCAAATGTGGCCTGAGCCTCGTCCCCCTTGCACAGTAAATCTCCCTGCAGACAGACTGCACAAAGGCTTGAATAAATATTATACTGATTTAATTTTTTTACCGTGAGAGTTAAACTTGTCTCCGTGTGGTGCTGTTAGACTGCTTGGTCTCCCACAGTCCATTTCAGCTCTACATTTCTGTGCTTCTAACTTACTATTGACGCTAGATAAAAACTTGTGTGGGGAGGCATGGCGGTGGAGTCACTTTTTTCACCTTTTATTATTTTGTCAGTCAAGTTTTAGAATGACCTTATTCACATCAAAAACTCCCCTAAACCAACATGGGTTCCTGGCTGGTGCCTGCATCTCTGTGCATACACCAGCATTTTCCAAATGCAGTAGCTGAGGTGATTCCTCTCCTCTTTGGGCACAGAGCAGGTTTTGCCCCTCGTACCTTGCTTTCCTCAGCACCTTTCATGACATATTGCCACGCCATCATCTATTCTCACCTCCCATGGCTCTTTGGTGAGCTTTGTGAAATTTACCTGTTTTCCTCCTCTTCTCAATTCACTTTCTTGTGCCTACCAATGCCCTCACAACAACTGCTTTGCGATTCAGCAGGGCTGCAGAACCCCAGTAGCAACATCTGCGGGCAATGGGGAGACCTGCTTGCAACCTGGCTAGCGTCCGCATCGGAGGAGGAAATTCAGCTACACACTCACCTGCAGAGCCGAGCCCAGGTTGAGTTTTAGGCAGGGTATCTGAAGAGGGTGGTACCCTCAGAAGTTGTACTATCTCACTCCATCCTCTGAGACTCAGCATCTGTACATTACTGGATGGTAGTTACTCTGTAGCATCTGTACGTTATAGCTATGGTACAGGTGGACCTAGGTAGACCTCTATCACCCTTGCCTTGTTCATTGGGTTTGCCTGCAGGTAAAAGCAGAGGCTAATCATTAAGTGACAAAACCCAAGCCTCCACGGTGGAGGTACGTAGCAGATTATACAGAGTGACAGTAATAATAATTTATTTCTGTATATTTGAGGTCATTTAACCAACTTTTGCTCATCCCTTAGATGATGTGTCTAAATATCACAAGCCCGCTCAAAATTTACAATAATGACAGGGGCTTTAAAACCTTCAAAATTTTTCACAAGAAGAGCTTAAATGGAGTCTTTTTTTGTAGCCCTACTTGTCAGCAGCCCTAGCAATTGAGTACCAACCTGTTTGGTGTCAAAATGGGACAGCACTAGTAGTCCCATCCCAGGTCTCAGAAAATAGGTGTCTGAGTCACACACGAGGCATGTTACAGAGATGGTGATCCCAGAGAGATGTGGCACTGACTCCTTGTAGGTCAGGTCCAAGGTACACTGGGGGCCAGATGAGAAGAGCATGATTTACTGGGATCGGCCAACTTTAGCCTCAGATGCCTTTCTGTAACTATAAAATGAAAGATTTTGAAAAACGCAAAAAGGTAAAATTCTTTCTGAGTTTAACCAAATTCCAACATATTTCAGCCAAAGCCCTGAGCAGACCACCTGATGAGGAGGAGGAGGGCCATGTCCTGTAACAGGAATCATCACACGCGCTCCACTTCCTCCGCTCTTCTCTGCTTGCCAGATCTTTATCATGAGAGATCGCTCATGCTGTGCTGTTTCCTCTTCTTGTTACGATCTCCTGCACAACAGGGACTTCTCAGAATTTTAATGCTTAATAATATTTTTGACCTTTTCATTAGTCCAGCTTTTGGTTGGCTTTCATGTTAACTTCATCTTATTTGGGTGGTACACATTGCAAACTGGGCAGAAATGTGCACCGATACCAATTCGTGTTAGAAAATACTGTAAAAACCAGATTAATGTACTCCGCAATTAGGTTTCAAAGAATTCAGGAGTCATTACAATTTGGGAAATGATACCACCTTTTTCAAAACAGAAGCGGTGCCAGGTGTGTCAGAGATGACTAAGTTTTGAAGAAAAACAAGACATACTTCTCATTTATTGCTAAAATCTGAAATGTTAAATAAAATAGTATTATTTGACATTGCTGGAGGCTGAGCTCTCTCTCTGGTTGCTGCAGAAGCATAGGGCAAACAGCAGCAATACAAATGTTAGCTGGTGCCGAGACTCAAACCCCATCACTTCTCACATCACCCTTCTTGATGTTTCTCAAGAAATTGGCACTAACAGTTTCTTTGCTTTTATATCTCTGCTGCCTGTTTTAATTCTGTGTTATAATACCCTTATCCAGGATAATCTGAATTTATCTGACAGCAGTATTTCATGCATCGGTGTATTAAAACACTTTCTGAGAGCCTAACCGGTTCTTTTTTGAAATAGATTCTAAACTAGACTAAATCGAGATACATTTATTGATTCCATTAGTATTGATTTATACTGATTCAGGTGCTTATTTGGGAGTAAATAAAGCAAATCGGTTTTATCTGGAATACTGCAGCTTATTATATGAACCCATTCCACCTGTTGGTGATATTCTGGCTCTCCTTCCCACTTTCCTCCACAGAGATGTAATACTTGGTCTATTATTTTACTGAGGATAGCAGTGATGGCAATCAATTATCTGATGACAATTGTCAGGATCAACTTTTCTTCTGAAGAACCCTTTCTGAAGCAGCTTTGCCTTCTCTGGGCATTTTCCACTATCTGTGTTTTTCTAGAACTGCTCTGCAAACATAAGGCATCCTTCAAACAGAGAAAGGTACTGCTTTTGGTCAAAATTTACTTCTGTAAATTGGGCTTGAACTCACACATCAGCCAAGTCCAGCGAATTCTACAGTGCCATGTCTCTGGGCTCCAAGTGGCACCTGAGATGCTCCACACAACTTTTGTGGCTGTGTTGTCTCAAACTCCACACTATTGATCACCATTTTAGCACATTCTACTTTTCTGTACATGCATACAGACCTCCAGGCCTCCTACATACCTATATATATGTTAAAAAATAGGTGTGCACAGAGGAAACAGAATAGGGAGAAGAGCTGAGGAAGAGAAATGTCCCTGTTCCTCCCCACCCTGAAATAAAGAGATTAAAATTAGTTGTTGTTGCACTATTAGATACGTACAAAGGACATGTTGGGTGCCTTTATCTTGCCATCGCTGGTTTACAAGGGCCTGTTATTCCCCTATGATGTTTCCTCTGGGGTGACAAAAATCTGTTTCAAAATGTTCCCAGCCGTGGTTTGAGGCTTCCTTGCTCAGGGCTGGCAGATTAGGTGGCTCCCCATCGCTACACGCGCTGCAAGCAGGGAGCGGAGCCCAGCAACTGGTGCCAACTGAAACAGGAGCTCTGCCCTGATCTTATCCGTCCAGTGCGTGCAACACCCTGCCTTGCTCCATGCAAGCATCCTGTTTCCCAATGCTGCCATGATCTTTGCACAAGAAAACCACATTTTTACTGTGAGGGTGGTCAAACACCGGCATAGGTTGCCCAGAGAGGTTGTGGAGACTCCATGCTTGGAGATACTCAAAACCCAGCTGGGCACAGCCCTGGGCAACCTGCTCTAGTTGACCCTGCTTGGTCAGGGAGTGTGGACCAGATGATCTTTTGAGGTCCCTGCCAACCCCAACTGTTCTGTGATCCAGAAAACTCCAGCCTGACTCAGAGCACAGCTACCAAAAGCGACTTTGGCAGTGGCACAGAGGAGATGGTTACTCCTTAATGTAACTATGATTCTCAGGGCATTAATGCCAAATAATAGCCCAAATCATCCACCAAGAGCTGAGAGTGTTGGATCCCATAAAAACTCAGAAAGGAAGATTTTATTCCTTTCCTCTTTCTGCTCCATTGTGTAGACAAAATTACCTGGAGAAGCAATGCTCTGACCAAAGAGCTAGTTACATTATTAATACTGTTTAAATTGGATGTCACATAACGGACATATTAATTATACTGATTCACAGCACAATTGTTGGGTTTTGTTTTTCCCTCTCTCCGTCCTCCTCAAATGAAGCATCAGGTAGTACCTTGTGAATAGAATATGGATATCATCTGGGGGGAGTAAGCGATTAGCAATGAATTAATTTTAAAGTGACAGGCAATAGTAAGAACATGGGAGGTGACAAGCAAAAGATCTGTGACACATAGCTGCAACTCAATACGCCAGCATAATGAAATCATAGCTCTGTACTGGCTAAGTAAAACAGGTTTCATTCTTCTTCTCCATCTATGAATGAATACATGGAAAAAAAAAAAAAATTAAAGGTGACATGGTGAAATTGTCCTTGGGAAGCAGCAGGTGTAGCGAAGACACTTCATACGATTTTAATGAAAGCAATGAATGTAAATGCAAGAATGAGAAAGGCTGTGTGCCATGTGAAGATATTCATGAACTGATTTGCTTGCCTGTTTTGCCATTTCCCAAAAGCAGAACCTGATGACAACCCTTACTAGTTGGATGTGCACATAATTATACCCCTTCTTTCCTCTCCTTGGAGCTGAAACTATGAAGTCAACCAAGCATCTCGTCACCTGCACCTTGGCAGCCCTCCAACCAGTCTCTTAAACTGGTCTGGGGAGGAAGAGAAAACCCCTTCTGTTAGTCCCACTTCATAACCATGTCTTCAATGGCAGTGTCCATGGCTTCCTCCCAGCAGCCTATCCCAGAGGGTCCAGTGTCCAACCATTTGATAAACTTACTGACAATTGCCAGAGTTTTTATTCTCCCGTCTTTTGCCAGACTGTCTGGTGGCAACACATGAACAGGATCGTCTCTCACACTGCTGGATTTGTTTGCACACGGATTCAGGGAGAAGAGCATTTTCTGAGCAGTCCCTGCTACACTGTGTAGAACATTCAATAAAATGAACATTCAAATAGGAAGCCGGACTGCTTAACTACATATGTAGCGGATCTCCAGGAAACTATCTGAATTAACACCAGTCAGCTCCAGCTGATAAAAACATTTTGACAGATAACAATTCACTAGGAAATGGCTTAAAAGTACCAGCCTAATCCCAAATAGATTAACAAACAAGCTTGCGTTGGCTGTACCTGCTGGTGAGCTGAAACTGAAATTCAAGAGACAACATATCTCACTGCTTTGTCTACCTATATTCAGTCCTTATCTATTTTTTTGAGGCTCAAAAGGCAAGCACTAGGAGATGGCTGTGTTTGCTAAAATATTGATTTCATAGAAATTGCTCTGGATATGCAAAAGAGATAACACAGTTTTGTTTTGGTTTGTTTTTAAACAGGCAAAGAAAACAAGGTCACAAGTGTCAAATGATATTATTGTTTGTTAGGAGATTCTCAAAAATGCTGAAAACCCAATAATTTATATGAACCAAACACACCAGAAACACATTCCTGAAGCTTTGCCTATAGATAATTTATCAGCTGATTAAGAAGAGAGATTTCTCTCCTAATTATGTGAGCGTGGAGCACTTGAAAAGTTTTCACATTAAAAGAAAGCAAATATTATTCATGAATCAAGTCTCCCTACCCCCATCCCAGCTCTGCTAAAAGCAGAAAGTTAAGTGGGTCAGGAGAAGGGTTACAAGTGATGCTGCAAGACCAGAGATAAGCCATCAGGCAGTTGGAGGGGAAAGCATTTTATCTAGAAGAACAGGCCTGACTTTCGTTCCATCGAGATAAGCACTAGAGCTTCTCTATGTGGGGAAATAGCCCAAAATAGCTGTTGTGGAATACCCCTGCCTAAATACCTCCCAAGATAGATACACGGTGCTTTGCACTAAACCCTCTTTTTGGTCCAGTGCAGAATGGGGTAAGTCAAGTGGTGCAAAGGCTCTGAGAATGATGATTTAGAGGGTACCCTGAGAGAGCAGCAGCAGGAGAACCACTGTGCTATAAAGTCACTGTTTGGCTTCTTCCACCACCATTTTCCCCTCAAAAGAAACTTCAGTTAGGGATTCTGGAGGTGTGTAAGCTTGGCAGTAGAATGGGGCAAATGACTAAAGATAAAATTGCATCAGAGGTCATCCATGGTTTATTCAGCCTAGCTTAGGCTTGCAGGGATCGGCCTGAAATAATAGCAAAGGCTTCCCTATTAACAGCCTGGTTTTCAAAGAAGTCTTGGCAATGCAGAAATACATATGATGAAATGAAGTATGTGGGCAGCATTGTGGTCATCTGAATTTGGCAGGACAGAGGAGTCAGACATCACTAAAAAAATTGGCAATTTCATGTGAAGCTGAATGAACTGGCTAGAGATACTATTTTCAAAACTATTCCTTCCTTAAGAGCTTAAGTTTTCTTTTATAACCAAGTCTGTATCAAACACAGAAAGTCCTTCACCCTTCATCTGTTACATAAAGCTGTCTCCTAAGAGCAGTTGAAGTGTCTTGTATGGGGTGCATCACACCCGCTTAATCTTAAAAACTTCCTTTCCAGCAGATATGACCAGCACAGAAATGGTGTCCTATTGATACAGTTATCACTTTCCCCCTCTCTGGAGAACACGAAAAAAACCAGTGCTCACATATTAAATGGATCACAGCCCATCTGTGTATCGGAGAGTTTTCAACAGGAACTGCGAATAGGGCATCATCCAGCTGCAGTGTTTCTAGCAAGGTCCCATGTAGCGGTTTTGACCCAGATCACTCAATATCTTATCAAAAGATCTAACAAAACCCCCAGAGAAATAGAGCCAGTCATGTTCACGGATGAGGCAGATCTGTGACAGCTCGATAAAGATTAGGATGTCAGTTATCCAAAGCCATCTGGATCTCTTGAGTAGCTGGACTCATTTGACCAACATGTGTTTGAGCACATCTCAGCTTCGGATCAGACATCCAAGGACCAGTTGATGTTGGTCCCATTTATGAGGAGGAGAGGTGTATTCTGGAAAGCAGCAATTCAGCCAAAGTTTAAAGCTAAACACAGGGTAGAAGTGCAATGCACAATTGTAAACACAGCTCACTGCTCCACAAATACTGAAAAGCCATTTATGAGAACACAAGGATATATATCTCCGGATTTTTACATGTCTGTATATACTTGTATACAAGTACATAGGGAATAGTCCCCAGAAGAAGCAGCAAGACAGGTACTGGAATACTGTCTCCAAGTCTGGTATCCATGCTTTGACAAATAAAGGAGTCAGAATAGCATTACAAAAATATCTTTGGACTTCTGAAAATGAGAAGCAGCACAGTATCTTTTTATAATTAGATGATAAAACCATTATTGCTAGCTAGGACCTATTTTTGCTCTGTGCTAGACCACCACCTAGCTCTGAAGGACTTCTAAGAACTAACGTAATGCAAATAATCAATATCAACCTGGATTGATTTAAACCTTGCTGTGTTCTAATGTCTATTGACAACTTCTGTTTTCTTACTGGAAGAAAGAGGGGAAAAGTTGAATGCAAATAAAGAGAATATTTGACTGAAGAAATTAATTTTTAAAAAGAACTCCCAAGAAAAAGCACTTTAAATGCCTTATCATGGCCACACAGCAGCAGCATAACACTCAGTATGTACTACAGGCATTTGGACCGTGCATTCACTGCTCGGGAAACTCAACCGTTGCCCAAACACCACGCATTTCTGCCACTTCACTAAAAGGAGAAGCTTTTCAAGCTGATAGGACTTGAGTTGTTTTCAGGTCAAGCCATCGAAACATCTCTTTGATAGGTAACAATATACAGAGGTATCCAAGGGCAAATATGTTCCACACTTTTCATAGTATGCTGGCCAAAATGGTCAAGTGTGGCCATCACTTTTGAGTATGCAGCATGAAACACCTAAACTTTAGTTTTCATGGAGACCAACGGCTGATACTAGTCACAACCTCAGGCACAAAGACTCTACGCGCCTTGAGCTAAGCATCCAAAAAAACTAAGTAAAAAACCTCTGCAGTGACTGTACTCCTAGGTGTCTGGATTAATCCATAAATAGGCTGAACTGACAACTAGACATCGAGTTGCACTAACACAGGCAGGTGCTGTCTCAAAATTAACCATTTTGGTGGTCATGTCTATCACCAGAACAGGTACATGCGAGAGGATACGTGCAGATGAGAGTATATCTGTAAGAGCATGCACAACAGCCCAGAGAAGCACTCGCATCTCACAGAGAAACAGGGTAACTCAGCTTAGGGCAACTCAGCTTAGCTCCAGTAAGGCTGCTCAGGCCGCTGAGATTTGTAACAGCCGAGGATCTGGTCCCATAGGCGACGGACCCCCTCCTGCCTTATACAGCAGCGTGTCCTTCCTAAGGTGGGACTGGTTCAGAAAAGAGTTTGGAGAGCCGGAGCATCTGCGGTACCGCTGACAGCAGGCTGCCAAGATGCCTCTTCACAGCTTGTGTGAAAATACAGCTGTGTTTCAGGCATGTCTGCTATGGCTTGCGTGGAACTGAAAACAGCTTGACAACTTCACTCGAGTCCAACAGCAACCACAGAGCTCTCTTTTGCAGATTAGTCCTGTTTCTTCACCATCATGAATCACATTCAGAGGCAAACCTTTAAACTTGTTTTATTAAAGTCAGTTATCGAGAGACAGCCAGTGGCAGGCTACCACAGGAGATGAATTTGAAAAGGGAGGCCAGTCAGATTTTGCAACTAACTGATAAAAACAAATCAACCGCAGAAAAAAAATCATCTACTCATTTCAAAGAGCAAAAAAAAAAAAAAAAAAAAAAAAAAAAAAAGGCTTAAAAAAGACTTTTTTTTTTTTTTTCCATCTCAGAGATTTCTGGGAGTGCTTTGAATGCTTTATTTTAGCAAGGAATAAAAGTCCCTGCTACTGATAGATTGCAGCGTTCTCTGTGCTGAAGACAGATCAATACTACAGATCACAAATAAAATAGTCAGAAGGATTGAAAACAGGATTTACAACTGAATAGCTACCACGCCTACATGAAAATAATAATTTACATTCCTCACCACACCCTATAAACTACACACAGGCAGCCTGAAACAGGAAAAGTAACAAAAATAATGGGAAAGAGCAGCAAATAGTGTCTTGACATTATTTGAACTGATATGAAAACAGGAGTTGAGGGCAGGGAAGTATTTCCTCTTGAAACCAAACAAAATAACCCAGAAACCTTTGGAGGGTTTAGAGTTTCAGGCTTTCTTATTGAGAAAAAAAATCCCCAAATCCTCCCAAATCTATGAAAAGCAGACACTTTCCATAGAGAATGGGTTCATTGAAAAGCAATTTTCTGTTAAAAATCAGTTTTGACAGGGTAGTTTCATCTAGGCTTAGATGTTGGATGCCACAGGAGCGTTTGCCAGGAATAAAAATAGGCATTTAGCTCTGAACGGCCGGGTTGCCAGGGTTAAAGACTTCTTCTTGCCTAGGGAAGAGGTTCCTCTGTCCCAGGGACGGCCGGTGACAGATCAGAAGGGATAGAGGTTCATGATTTGTGTGGGAGTCTTGAATAATCTGTTCCTATTTTAATGTGAACATGGGTGGTAACATGGAATTACAGCGTGTGGAGGCGGGCTGGTGTGCGCTGATTAATGAAAAATAATGAGATAATATTGAGCATTTATATAGTCTCATTAGAAAGGCTCGGTTTTTCCAGTGACAGAAATCCCTGGGAAATGTCGTATTCTGGGACTCCATCCCTAATCTCTGTACCAGGAATTAATAGGACACACACGGGCTATTTCACAAGCATATTCCTTTGAAAAGAGCTTTCATTCTTAGCCTTAAATTTTAAGCAACCCAAGTACTTACGCAGTAATCCTTTCAACTCATATTTCATTGAATCCAGAAGTCACTGCGGCTCCTAAGGTACACTGCTGTGAAAAAAAATAAACACTGATAATTGCATGCTGGAAATTATGACATGCTTATACGATGCACCAAGAGAAGACAAAAATAAGCACTGAAGGGCAGAAGGGTAAAGCTGGGTTTATTAAGGACTAACTACATTAGGATTGACTAAAAAGCAAAAAGAAAAAAAAACCCCAAGCATGTTCAACCTGCAATCCAAGCAAAATTTATGTTTAGTCCCCCGATTATTGCGAGTTTCATAATGTGATTTTGAGGGCCTACCATCGCCTCCCATTAACACAGTTCGGTTATATACTCTGCGGTGTCCTGGCGGGAAATGATTCATTGGAGGGCTGGGGTTTGACATTCGAGCACAGAGATGGAGAAAAACGTACTTTGATTCACCACATTTCAAAAACACTAATTCACCCTCAGATGAAGCTTTAGTAATTTCTTGAAAGTACTGCATAAAAATAGAAATATTAGTGTTATAGAAGTGGAAGCCAGGAACCAACACCTAATCTTTAGTAATGGAGAAAATGATACTGGTTTTGGTAAAGCACTTGTCAGAACGCCCTGCTTGAAATTCATTTCTGCTGTCACTGCCTGCAGGTGACGAGGGGAATTTCATCTCAATGCCAAGGCGCCAGACAGGCAGGTCAGATACATGTCACCTAGCCAGCTACTGGATTGATCCAGTCAATCAACACGAAGGGTGATGCTACAGTTTAGAAGACCCGCTGCAATGGCATCATTTGATACACTAACAGAGAAAACCATGAAGTATTTTGAAACCAGATGCCTCCCATAGACCAAATTAAGACTTGGCGATGACAGCATATGCAGACACTGATCACAGGAGTAATTTTTAAGCCTCTGTTGCTGCAAAGCAGGAAAGGGCTATTTTCAAGAGCAAGAACTTCCCAGAAAAAATTATGCCGAGGAAGGATTAGATGTGATTCCCTGTTGCCTAGATAAAGTTGAATGGGTGAGGTCAACCTGCCCTGTGCTTGCAGCTGCTGATAGGGTGTTCTAGAGAAAAAGGCGATGGTACACCATGGTGTGACTCTCACCCAGACACTTCAACAAGCTCAAACAACACACTGGCTCTGAATCATGGCCAGGAGATTTCTAAGACTCTCTTCCTTAATAACATGAGGCCATGCACAGAATCTCACTCCTGCAAATGACTCAGCAGCCTTAACGATTATCATTTAGTTTCTGCCTACGACCTCCCTCCTCGTCTTCTCAGACCCTTATCTGAAGTCAATGAAAAGAGCATCACCACCTCCAGTAAGTTTTGGGACAGGACCTTGAGTTGGTCAAACCAGTCATTTATCTTGAAATGGCAGAATGATTTCTCCTCTGTGCATTAAATATTTGGACTGTCCCATTAGATGAATCTTGGGTCTTTTTGAAGCAACCCTAGTAACCTGGCAATCCTGAGCAAAGGAAAATGGGAAATTCTGCTTACTGGACAGAAGCATTCCTCAGAGACAACATACATCAAACATAACTTAAAGGAAGATTAACTTTTATTCAGGTGATATCTCAAGGAGTTTCCATTCTCATGTCAATGATGAACACTTTTATTACGGGGAGAGACTGGTTAATCTTTAACCAGAAATTTACAAGAGATTCTTAAAACAAACAACAAACAACTTACAAAGCTTCACGAGATCTTCCTTTTATTCTGAAGAGTTTGTACCGTGAATGCTACCAGATTGATAGCTGCATTACGAAAGAAAGAACAAGTTAGGTGACATGAACCACCCAATAAATCCCTACTGGGAAGATCACCACTGAATACAACAGAGGGGAACTCAGGCAAAAACCCATGCTGAGGGAAGGGTTCAGAGGAATTGTTTATGTGGTCCAAGTGTTTTCCAGAAAAAGTTGGACCTCTGGCCACTAACTCATTTCAAAAACATGGCAGACCAAGTGGCAGGTGACCGATGCCACCATTTTACATCGTAGGATCTTAGGGAGAATACTCCTCTAAATTCACACTGAAGCTGATGAAAAGAATGTCATTAGCTTTAATAAGTATTAAAAGTGGATCTGCGTCCAATTTGCCAGTCTCACAACTCATAACCCATAACGCATTCAGTCTCTCTAGTTAATTAACAGGATTTGTTATAAGGTAGAAATGCGATTCCTTTGAGGTGCCAAATTGCCATGTGTGTTTCCTGCTGCAAGAAAGAAAAATGTATGCATATACAAATGCTTCCAGAAAGCTTGAATGGAAAACCCTTTCATGTCAGAAGTTTATTTTTATTGGTAAAATATTAAATAATATACAGAATTAAAAACTGCACTTACACTTCTGAGAAGAAATAATTCTTGGACAAATTATATGCTTGTTCCTGAGATTCCCTACATTTATTCCAGTAGCTGTGCACTCAAGACAGTACAAACCTTTATAATATAATCCTTTTCACAAAGTATTACAAAGTTTCTGCAGCTTCTTTTATTTATACACACATACAGACTCACACTCTCACATGGCTGTACAACACTCACACATGTACAGAGTACACACATACAGATGTGGAACCATATGTATGTATGTATACTAAGAAAAAAAATAATAACAAGTCCCATAGTTCAGTCTATAGCGGCAAAATTTTTTTAGCAGGGGGATACAGGTTTACATTAGGGTTGCTCACATGCACCACTGTCATAGTGATAATTTCTGAACTCCTTTTATAAGAGCATGTTCCAATGATCAAATAAAGCAATGGGACAATTCCCAGTGTCTTCACTGGCTTTTGGAATAAGCTCTCATTTTCTTTTTGTTGTTTGTTTGTTTTTTTAATTGAATTTTATAATTTAGAAGTTTCCTCAATTTGAGCTCAGAACATCTGCCACAGAACTAAAAAATCGTAACCTGGTAGAAAAGTGCTGGATTAGTCACCCAGCTTGCTTCAGGAAAACAGCACTAAAGCAGGCAGAGTGCAACTCTGTGCGTCAGGGAAGATGCCGTGACAAATTGGTCAGATCCCATAGCCTGAAACTACGCTTACAAAATGGTGCGTGCTTTGCTGTGATCCCACTGCTGCAGCGCAGTCCCTTTTTGTGGAAGGACCTGAACAACCTGCATGAGGTTGCCAGAATTTGGCCCTAGGAGTATGAACCCACGGGCAACCACGACAGTCACCCACTGAACCCATTTTTCTTCTTGAACTCAAACTTGAGGGTCTGGGAAATAATTTTGGCAATCAATCAGAATGGGATACAGTCTTCTTACCTCTGTTATTATTAAAAAGAAATATCTTAAATACAAATTTAAAAGACAAAAGTGGCTACTGTGCATGCGCAGTAACTGCCTTTCAAAGAAATCTCAACGGGATTTTTTTTATTTTATTACGTACATATTTACAGAATAGCGGCTTCAGTCTACTGGGGGAAAAAAAGGCATTAAAAATACACTATATATAAATATGTATGATATGTAAAACAAGTCCCATCTAAACTTATATAAGACAAGGACAACTCTAAAGAAGCTTTTCTGGTCTCTCAGGTAGATAAAGGACACGCGTCCTGTAATTCTTACGCAGGCAAATCTCTCCCATCAGAGTAAATGGCAGTTTTGCCCTAGCTAAGAGATTAGGCCTAATCCAAAATCCATCATCAAAGTCAACAAGAGTCTCCACTGAGTGGGTTTTGGATCAGACCAAAAGATCTTTTTTTTTGTTGTTGTTGTTATTTTTGATAAACATCAATATTAAGTGCTTTTCTGAAAAAGAAAGCTGAAATTAGAAAAGAAAAGGAAGGAAGAGGCAAGAACAGGTATGTCCTTAATTCACACACTGGATGTGTTTCAATGTCAAATAAAAGCAGGAGTTAAGTTATGGGCTTTAGCCTTAACCTACAGTTTCTCGCCTTTTGTCAGTCACAACCTTAATTTACATAGTTACTTGAACCTTATCTTTCAATGTATTTAAGAGCATTTTGTTTCACTGATTTGTGTGAACCAGGGAAAGAAAAAAGAAACCATAAGACATCAGGGAAAGTATTGCACTTGAACAGAAAAATAACCCAAAAAGGTGAGTTTGTTGGTGATTTTTTTTTTTTTTTTAAACTAACATAAGCAAATCATCCACGTCTGCAATGAGTGAGTTTAGAAAGCAGGATCCAAGAATGAAGCATAAGAAGCAAATTTGGGGTTGGTAACCCCCACCCTGGAATACAACAGTAGTAAAACTTTTTTTAAAGCGTTTTCTTCCAACAGGAAAAAAAAATTATATGACTTTTTTTACTTTACAATTTTAAATCTTTCTAAACATTTGCATTAAAAGTTTCCAGTTTCTCATAAAAAGATATACATTTTAGGAAAAAAAAATACAACCAGAAAATAAAACCAACTAAAAAGGAAGGCAAATATACAGTATTATAATTACATCACTGTGGAGTCATCTCAGAAGGTACCCTAGATCTTTAAAGTGTTACAAAGAGTACGTACCTTAATTTTTTTTTTTCTCAAATCAACTATCTTTTTTTTCTTTTTCCTGTTTTTAATATAAAACTACACTTGAGTACAAAAATATGTAAACAGACTGTACAGCCAATGAACAAAAAACACCCCAAAAAACAAACCCCCAAACCCTAGACAGCCCAAAGCTACAGGAGATAAAGAGCAGGCCCAGACTTAAAGCTCAGAGAAGGAAAAGGGGGAGAGAGAAAGAAAACCACTGAAAGCCAGAGGAGACTGCTACATGGCAGAGGAAGTGAACATGTTCAAGCTCTGAGGACAATTCATCAAATAATTGATCACAGTTTCAGAATCTGAACGACTACAAAAATAAGCAAAAAGTCCTTCCCTTGTTACAGTGTGTTTAGGAATGAACATCCATTTCCAGTAAGTAATGTCAAATCCCAGTAAGTGCATAGTAGGGGATTCAGTGACCTCTACCCCTTCAAGAAGCTTTTCTTATTTGATGTCACTTGAGGTAAAACTAAATGGCCCAATTTACTGCAAACTGGCCTCCTTGTGCCAATAACAGAGTCATGCTCTCCACTACGCCTTGTGGGAGGCATCTGTATTTTATCCATGATTGATAATACAGACTAGAGGCTACTGGTATTCACGTACCGCCATGTGCGAGGGATTAAGGCTGCTACACAAATGTAAGTGAATGCATCTTCGCCGCCGAGCCCTGCTGCTGAGTGCTGATGACAGAGACCTAACCGGAGCTGCTGTGCTGCACCAGTTAGCAAATAAGGCCCTGATCTCACAAATAATGGGAATTATTAAGCACATGGTTAACTGCAAAGCTCCTGTGCACTTCCAGATCTAACCGAAGGGGTGTCAGGAGGCTAATCATGTGCTCAAATGTTTTCTTGGGCTGCAGTGCAGTGGCCTAAATCAATAACTGCTGCAGGAAGGAAGCATAAGCCCAAGCTTTGGGTCAAGCTGCTCTCTTTCTCCCAACAGAGTACACATCATACGAGCCCCTCAAGACATGATCTCATTAACTTTGTCATCATTCACTCTGTGAAAATACTTTACATACTCCTAGTGAATACGTCACAGTATATTTTTTGTAACTGTAAGTAATATTAGGTTTTACCACAGCAACATAAGTCTTTGTTGAAATGGTCATTTCTGTCCACTGATTAGTAAGGTCCCATGATTTGTATGTAAAGGAAAAGTTTTTACAGAAGGAGAGAACATGGGCAGTTATCTTCCCAAACGAGGACCTACATGAGCATACTGATAACCACCTTTCTGAAGGATGGAAGCAAACAGGAACCAGGAATGCTCGCCTGCATGATCAACCATAAAGCTAGGCAATTTAAACAGATACCAGTTTTATTGTTATCGTGGCCTGTTAAGCACGCAGCATGGCAAAACGTCAGCCTACCACCTCCTCCTGACTGTCCTCTATTCACTTCAGAGCCTCAGTGGAAAAGAAGGACAGAAATCACACACTTCCAGGCATGGCTGTGGGAGGCTAAATTAGAAACCGGTGATATTCTCCTTGGCATATACTTCAGGACAACTCTTAATGGAGTAAGAGGAAGTATATTTACTATGAAGCAAATTCTGCCTCTTTTCTACCTAATTCCTCCTCCCACATACTCTCTGTGACTGCTGTGGGCCCAGACCCCAGCAGAGAGGTGCCGAGGAGCTGGGCTCAGGGTCTGACCAAAAGTATGCTGGCCTAAGTCATCTCCCTTGCCAGCAGGCTTCAAGCCGAGCCCATGCCAGCATGCTTAGATGCTGCACCCGTGCAGGGTAAATAACTAGATCTGAAACTAGGTCACCAACCTGCCAGGAAAGTACCGAAACAACACTGCACTTTTCACCAAAGCATTACAGCTAGTAAACCCCCATAACATCTTCTACAGATGGACTTCTCTCATCTCTATGTCAATTATTAGGGCAGCAGCAGCGTGACAGTCAAACTTGCAAACCATTGCCAAAGGACTTCTGTTCTCGCCAGATTTCTTTTTCCAGGTTGAAGCAAGTGGCAGATGCTTTAAAGTCTCCTCCCGTTCCTCAATGGGACCTTAAAAGCACAGCAAAGTCCATTTTCAAGCATGCTTTACTTAAAGCTGTGGAGGCGAAGAAAAGAGGAGATGGCTGCCCTGGCACTCTGTGGGGCACTGTGCAGCTGCGGGCTTTTGCAGAGAGTCTTGACGCTGTTCTGGTGACGCTGTGTTGGTTGGGACCAGCTCCGAGACCAGCTCTGGCTGGATAGCTGGAATGCACTTTGCTAGGGTAATTTTCAGCCCTTCCCACTCCTAAAAGCCAGCTGACTCCAGGAAATCTCACAGCAAAGTACTAGGATGGTCCTCTCTCCGGGTCAAGCTGCCACGGAAGGTGCAGAAGGGGAGAGGGATCTGCCTCACTGTGCTGTAGGAGAAGGGATGTTTACTTTGGGTTGGTTTTGGTCGTGCATTCTGAAAGGGTATGTGGTAGGATATCATGAATGACATCATGAACTTCCAAAATGCATTTGAAAAAGGCACATATACAATAAAGCATATATCTAATTATATGATACCGTATATATAAATATACTTTCTCAAAATCTCCAGCTGCCCTAGACCGCAGGCCATTACTACCATCCATTTTTGTTTTTAAGTGATACTAAGCCAAGCTAAGATGCAAATTTCTAGCGTCAAAGCCGACTATCATCACACTTTTCCTAAAATCCCACACTGAGTTTAAGGGACTCGGGTATCAGTGCAGCCTCCCTTCTCGCTCCTCATTATGCTATAATGAACAGCAAGAGTTAAAGAAAGAAATACTATCTAGCAAAGGAACTGTATTACTGCGACTCCTGTCCCTGGCTGAAATAAGCGCCTTTCCCTAAGTTATCTCCAAAGTTTCTTGCTGGAGGAAGGAGTGTCTTTCAATAGGACTCTTTTGCAAACATGAAAAAGCGAGTTCAGGACCTAGACAACAGTAAAATTGTCCCATTAAAGGCCAGTTTTGAAGGGTTTGGTTCAATTCCTGGCTGCCTCCTCTGCCTGACAGCCCCAGTTTTAGGAATACCCTTGTAAACAGAAAGAAATTTGGAAACCCTTGAAATTGAGAATTTCTTCACCTTTTACTAAATATACTTTAGTTCCACATAGCTATTTTGTGAGCTGTGTCCTCACATTGTAGAAACTACTACCATTAAAAAAATCAGGCCAATTAACAAATTTAGATTCTTTCTCTCTAATACAGACCAACAGAGGTTAACGCCTAGGCGCCTTTCACAACACATCATAGATGGAAGCACTTTTTAAGGAGAATAAAATTGTTTTAATCCCATAAGTTACTGAGTAAAGAGCTGGCTTTACTGAAAAATGCTATATATTTTGATGTGCACTCCTGACTGCTTGCAAAGAGAGGTGGCTATAAAATTCATTTGCCATAACAGCAGATATATAGATAATGCCCTTTGCTCCAAGAATATGGATCATACCAAGAGCAGAATAAGCAGTCACACTTCTATTTCATTTAATAGGCTTGTAACACTCTAAATTGAGTCAGAATCTTGCCATTTTTGATGTAAAAAGAAGCAAAAGGGTTTACTGGCAGGGATGTGTGCAGAAATGGCTTTTTTTTTTTAATGAAAATGGGGAATGCTCACAGGAAGCCAATTGTAAATTTGCAAATGCATGTTTTTAACTGGAAACCTGATTCCAAGAATTTCAAGAGAGTCTAATAAAAATCAGCCAGGTTTGATTTCCAACACCAAATACTTAGAACAAATGGATCCACAGGCCAAGGATTATCTACTGAAATTCCTAGTAGACTGTGAATGACTAATGAACTTGACAAAACTCAAGAGCTTTTCTTAGAAATCTGCAGAGAGCAAGCAAAAAAAAAAAAAATCTCTGAGGTCCCATTTTGCACATTTCTGTGTAGGGGGAAACTCCAATAATTTTTAGTAGGAAGTGAATGCCAAAATAAATGATAGTCCAAAACTTTGTTCAAAATTTGAACTAGAATTTAATCTTTCTTCTTTTCTAGCTCCAAGATGAAAAACTTCAGGAGTGTTCAGAAAAGGACATTGATAATAAAAATTAATGCAACCCCCCAGCCTCTTGCTCTACAAAAAAAAGCATTTTTTGGAAGATAACTAAACCAGCATCTCCCCTCCACCTCCCCAGTTCTCTCTTTCTGTGATACCAGGACATGGCTCACATACAGATCTTGGACGCTATCATTGGAACAAGAAGTTGGGCTTGACTGAAGCCAGCTACAAAACCACTGAGCCTCCCTGCCTGATCTTTTAAACATCTACAGAATAGACACTATAGGAGGGTATCAATGAATCCTCAATGAATGAAAGTGTACACTAACAAACTGCAGATATAAATGCAGCGAACTTATTTGTGGATACACAAGAGATTCTCTGCCTTTCCCAAACACAAGCAGTTTTTTTTAACACTTTCCCCAGTGCTAACTATTCCAAGAAACGATAGCTCACGTTCTTTCCACTGACTACTGAGGGGAGAACGGAGTGTTGTCCCCCAGAAACTGAAAGGGATTGCCAGCAACCCTTTTCTCCGGCTCAGGCATCTGTCTTCTGGAGGTCCATGCAAGCCTCATGACCTTCAGGCCCAGCACCTTTCCCTTTGCCCATCATTCTTAAAAGACCTTTGCTGCTTCAGCAGAAATCACAACCGCTTTTTTGGGGGCAACATGCTGTAAAAGCAAGCCCTGTTTTCTGAATTTCCAAGCACATCCTGATGCAGAACATGGCTGGCCATCTCTTAAGTCAATCTTCATAGCTGCAGAGAATCAGCTATATGGAATAGAAGTGGTACCCCCCCAGCATCTCCCTGGTTTTCTCCTTCACAAACTCCCTTAATTGCATCAAGCACTAGAAAATGAGAATGGTCTGGAGGACAGCAGCAGTTAATTTGCCTGAGTTTCCTCTGCATTAGGATGAAGAAAGAAGGAGGGGGAGGAACCCAACAACTTTAAGAACAATGTTGGGAATAGGTCTTTAAATCTGTCTCTCCAAAGCCATATATTCCCAGCCTTGATAGCTCTCACATTACACAAGATGACATTTCTCTCCATATTGTATTATAATTAATAGGCTACTGCAAGACTTTACCAGCTCCTACTTAATAGCATTTCAGTGCTGGGAAGCAGTCATCAGGTAATCTGGCCATGATCTACTGTATCCTTTCTAAACACAGGTTCTAGCTGCCAAGAATGTCACCATAAAAAGATTTCAATCAATACCACTCAGCTCCTACTTTCAAATGCTCCAGGTCTAGGAAGAGAAGAATTAAAAAACCCCAGTACCCTCAAAACGAACAGCAAACTGGCATATGCATCAAGTACGCAGATTGAAGTGTGCAGATGGGAATTCATTATGTCCTGATCTTGCTCTCTCTTTTATACTTTAGCAACTTTATACTTTGGAAAAGGTCTCACCGAGCGCGTGGAGACCACGTGCACAGAGGGGGTGAAACCCATGCAGATCTTTCCACTCTCAAGCTGTGCTCTTGTTGCCAAACAACATTTCAATTGTGATTGGTACAAACAGTTGGGTTTCAATGGCAATCTGTCATGTAGGTTTAAGCCCAGTTTTTACTGATGCAACCTGCAACTTGCTGGGTGGTTGCTGGCTTTGTTATTTATTGGGAGAGAAGGAAAGGAAACAAAACAGATTGGTGTTTTTTTTCTCTTGTCCGGTCTGTAGTTCAAGGACTTGCTCTGGAGTTTGTTTCTCCATTTGTATTGCCTGGAGTGGAATTAATAAATTAGGAATAAAAGTGAAATCTGCAAATCCAAATCAAAGCACAGCACCTACATCTCCATGTATCACTTTCTAAAGAAGTAGGGACGATCATATGTGATCTGTTTGTCTGCAGGGGTTCTGTGCTCTCCAAGATCAAAGGCTATCCAGCAAAATCTGCAAACACTTCTACCCCTAAATTAAAGCAGAATTGATGACTCAAAACCAGAAGGAAGATGCTGGTTCAGCAAATTAGAAAATAAGATGTCAACAAGAGAAAAAATGGTCAAGGCTCGGATCCTGATGTAGCTGAAGTGGTTGGGATAGTTCCATTAAATTCAATGGAGCTAAGAGGATTAATGCTGGCTGAGGACCTGGCTCCTAGCGTTTTCCTAGCAGCAAGTCTTAGTTTAGGCTGTTGCCAAGAGGTTAACACTGTGATAACAGACTGAGAAAGTATTTATATAGGTATATGTAGATATATAATTATATTTAAAGAACACTTTGCTACTCGTACTTTTGTCATTTTAAAATCCGTAAAACAAAATTATTTCAGAGGAGCAGCAGAACCTCTTGAGTAAACTACAGACTCTCTCACCCACTCCTAGGCCACTTACTGTCCTAGAAGCAAGTTTAAATGTTATTTCTAAATGTTATTTCTTAAAACGTAGGGTGCAACTCAATAAGTAAGGCTCCCAAGGGTCTCTAAGAAGCCAGTGAGTCAAGACGTAGGCATGGAGTAACAGCAAATCAACAATTCTAAAAAAGGTGCTTCATAAGTTAGGGAAAATAAAAATACAAAGCCTCAGACTTACCACAGAAGGCCCTCAGACTTATGAAACTAAACTGCTGTAATGTGGTACAGTGTTAAGACATACTTTTTTTTTCTTTTTTATGTTGTAGAGGGGCAATACACACTGAACCCAGAAAAACAGCTCACCCTAGAAAGTAATTTTGAAAGGAATATCGACTTTGATTCAAGCTCCTAAAACCCTAACAGTTTTGCTTTAAAAATAATTGTTCATTCTGCAGAATAAAGTTCCCCCCTCCTCCTCCAGCCACCGAAAGCCTGCACCTTATCTACATGTTTGAAAAAGGCTCTCCTCTGAAATGTTTCTACTATTCATCTGAAATTGTAAATGAGTGGCATCTCATCAGGACTTTAAAGCACCTAGCAGGGTTGAGCGATATCCCAAAACAGGACACGATATACAGCTGGTTGAGACAGAAATGGACTGCCTTTCAATTCCCACAGAATGCGAGGCAGGTCACTCGCCAAAAAGTGACAGCAACAACAAACCCCTCTTTTGTCCCTTCCCTTCTCTCTTTCCATTCTTAAGCTGGGCAGAGCAAATGAGGTTGGGTCCACAAAAAATAAGGTTAATAATAATAATTAAACAACAGCAACAACAACAACAGCAACAACAACAAAATAGGCGTCTTAATGTCTGAGGAAAAGTGGGATTGTAAGTGCAGTATTTCTTCATGTGCAGTTCTTCTACTTCATACGAGTCCCCTTTGGATGAGAAGGCCTAGTGGAATGTGTGCTCCCCTCGGACTATGTGCGATGAGAACTCATAGCGGTCCTGGCTTCGGTAGCCACAGATGTTGCACTCTAGCGGGTCCCGGTAGCCATGGCAGCCCATGTGGATGGTGTACATGACATGGTCCAGGAAAAGGACGCGACAGTGCTCGCACTTGAAAGCCCTAATCTGCTCCCCTTCTCCGTTGATGACCTTGTAGATATCCTTTAAAGAGCCCTTAGAAGCTTTTGTGGCATCCAAAGCCTTGGTGTCCTCCTTCATATAAGCTGGGCTTGGCTTTCTCTTGGGATTTAAGGCAGAGTTTCCTTGGTAGGACTGGCGGTCTTCGTGGCTGCTCTCTGAGTCAGTAGAATCCAGGCAGCTATTGCTGGGGGAGCCCTCTCTATCCTGGGTTCGACTCTTTGGTCTGATGAGGGAGATTGGGCCATCCATGTTGTTCTCGTGACTGTCAGCTGTTTCCCTGCTAATGGGCCTTTCTATCCTGTTAGGATGATAGACCTGAGCGTAAGCTGAGCTGATGACCGGGGCCACCTCTGCAATTGTGCTTGGTGTGTGCTGCATCAGGGGGTGAAGTGCCTCAGCTCCAAGGTAGGTGATTGCATTGTTGATGGCTTGGTCCATCATGTGAGACTGCATCAGCTCAGCCTCCTTCTCATAGGTTAGGTTCATATCAAAGGGAATATCTGGATAGCCAAATCTCATGAACTTTTCACCTAAGGGACAAGAGCAAATGAATGAGAAAAATCAACGTAATCACTCCAAGGTTTCACTGTAAAAGGGGTGGGGAGAGACAGAAAACCCCAGACTTGGGGTGAAATTCATTCCAGAGTCCAAAGTTAGCCTCCTCCTACTTGTTTACTGACCTCCTACAAAGTTTTTGTCCTGAGATGGATAAAACAGCAACCTCACCAACAGCTTTTTTTTTTATTATTCCAGGTGAAACATGCGGCTGCAGTGACCTCCAGACCTTCCACTGGGCCTGACTGTGCCCATGCTTCAAGTCAGGAAATACATGTTAACTGACAGAAAATCAGATTGAACCACCGAGGCTGATGAAGCTCCGCCAGTTTATACCATTAGACATACTCTCCCAAAATTAAGAGAGGCAGGTCGACATGTCCCCTGCACTCTGAGGTGCCTCATACATACCTTACGACAGGGCTGCATAGCGAGCAACCTAAGCAACAGGTACAGACGGCTGGTACAGTGTCACCTTTAGAGCCACAATATGTAAATCCTTCAACCATCAAAAAAATAACCCCACCAAAAAACCTGCATGCAGCCACAGAATGGAGCAAGTAACAGGAACACTGTGGGCTGACCTACCATCTTGCATTCAGGCTATATCTTTGTAATTCACTCCTCCAAAAAAATCCTACCCCAATATTTTGGACTGAGAAAAAAAAAAAAGACAACCCCCCCAGTGTCCATTTAGGCAAGAAAACAAAATAGAGAAATTGCACATATAGATTAGTTTCATTTGGAAAAAGGCAAAAGCAACTTGCTTTGACACAGGATAAATAAATACATAATGATGATGAAGCTGGCTGATTCATCACTATGTGAGTCCAAATTTACATCCCTGTAACCTTTTTTAAATCAATGGCATTACAGATATGCAAAAGCAGAACTACATGCTGGTAAATTATGCTAGTCATGGGGCTCGTTACATATCACAGCTCTCCTTCGAAGTTAACAAATTCACCACTACTTACATCAGGGCTCAGCTCAGCAGCACTGCTTTTCCAGTGATGGCTTTAGAGTGTCAGTACAAGGGAAGTTCATATAACAACACTTCTTTTTAAACAGAAAAGGTTATATGTATAATTATGTGTGTAAGATACAAGTTATATATATGCTCATATGTGTTCACACACACAAGTATTAGCTAGTTGTTGACAGTTGACTTTTAAAGCTGATTTTACAAAGTCTGATAAATAATTTTGGTTGGTTTTCATTGTCTTTGTTACTTTTGCCTGCCTCGGTACATAAACCCAGACTTTTCTTCAATAGCATAAGCTAATAAATTCAAAGAGTCATTACATACAACTGGTTTGGCTATCCAAGAATTAAAGAACTCAAGAATCTTCTATCACCTTTTGCCAAAATTGCTTGGAACAAAAACGTGTATAAACCACCATAAGAAAGAAACAGAACTGTAATCCCAAATCTCTTCCAAATAGCATTAGTACATTTCAACACAGCTATCACTCAGCATTTTATTTTTGACTATAATAATTCATTCCACTTCATGCAGCTTATCTTAAAGTGATGCATAAAGAGAGAAATAATTTTACATTACCCATGGAACAATCAGGTTATCCTTGCAGATGATGCATCACTTTTGGTTGGGAACTTAGCCCTGATTAGCAAGGTAATTAAATGCAAGTCTAAAGCGAAGCTCGTGAATATTCCTGCTCTTCTTCAGCAGTACTGCTCACATGCTTCTGATTAGACACCCTGTTCATGTACCTCACTGTTTCCCTAC
>NW_009258281.1:981727-983579 GCF_000687185.1 Egretta garzetta | reverse complement strand
AGAAGAAGCCAACACTGCTAATCTAGCATAACCTAAGGATGATTCTTGCCATCAAACATCCTCTTTTCATTGTTTCTGCTATGGGCGGGCAGTCTTACTGTCTGTGACGGCTGCCCTGCTGCTGATAGGATGGACAACTCTGTAATGGGAGGTGGCTCCAGCCTCACCTGAAATTGAGCAGGCCCCAGGTGGGGCCAAAGTGGGACTGGAAGACAGCTCCAGGAGGCATGCGGTGTCTTTGGCACAGTGGGAAGAAAGAAATGAAAATGGAAAAGTCCATTGGTCACTGGCAGCTGCTCTGGCCACCTATATCATTCCTGAGTTTGAATAAAGAACCGGATCTGGTGAGAGTCTGATCCAGCCACCAAACACACTGTCAGCCTCTGTAGGCCACATACATCAAGAAATAATACCTATCCTTTAAGGACTACTTGAATGAATGATGCAAACCTTATTTTGATTCCTTTTATCTTCGACATTTAGTTACTCCACCACAGACAGCAGAGTAGAGAAAACTGTAAATTGCAAGTGACCTGAATTATTCATTCCTTTAATTATGAACCAGTTCCAAAGATGTCAGAGCCTTAGAAATAGAGTGTGACATAAAAAAGTAAAATAAAAGATAATATGGGGAGGAGAAGGTGTAAAACACAGAGCTCAGAAGAAACATTAACAAACCAGCCCAACATGGTTTTCAATTTTAATTCCTCTTTAGCCAAATCTGTTCTTAAAACTAACTAATCAGATTTATCATTTTGAATTTTCATGCAAAATTATGCTCAAATTCTATTTATTCTTGCCCTACATTAGTGCAGCAGCAGAAGAAACATTCTCCACTGTGGTCATCTCATTGTATGACATTGAAAAAAACCCTCAAAACAGGTATTTGAAGCTATATCAAAGCACACAGACACAGCTGTCCTGTGATATCTGTCCATCTCGTCAAGTATCTAAAGCAACGGCAATGCTGGACACTTGGGAGAAAGCTGCAAGAAATCTTGGAGAAAGCTGTTACAGAATTTACCACTGGGTAAATTTCTTCCTGACCCCCATTAACTAGAAGTTGACTCTCATTTTGAAGCCAGTTGATCTCCATCTGTTCTGAGATGCCTGTGTATTTTTAATTCTTACTGTAACAACCGTGGTCTTATCATAAGCCACATAAATGTCTCCTTTTGTATCCTGCCAGTTCTTAACCTCAGTGACACTGTGAGAGTGAGCACCATATTCAGACTGAAAAATACGTGAATCTGCTTCATGTGATCAGCTTGAAGATGGCTGCTTTCAATTTCACTACTGTCTGCTTCTCCCGTCATTGAAGGGGAGGCAAAAAGAAGTACTCAGACTCCTGTGCATCATAATTTATACTTTCTGCCTCCACTATTTCAACAGGTTTGGTAAAGCTAGTACCTCAACAGCAGATACATAATCAAGACTCTCACTCAGAAATTAACTCTATTTGCTGTATGCTGCTTCCTTTCCTCCTGAAATTTCAGCCAGAGTAGAGACTGTGGGCCATAACCGAGGTCCCCTGGAGACTGCTGATCAGAAAGAGCAGTAAAGCATTGATAGATGTAGCATGCAAAGGTTTTAGCTTATGCTTACATGACCTTCTCATAAACACCATTAAGTTGTTCTGGACAGGTGCCACATTTTCAGTATGCACAGGAAAATTTCCTGCAAGCAAGAGAACCATTACAAGTTCTTCCTGATAGAGTTGAACAATATTTCATTGGGGAGAAAATGGTCAGAAAAGTAAGGTGCTGTTTTTCAATTCAAACACTGTGATGCCACAAAAGATCAGGAAAGGCAGAAAAATAAGATAGAGTAAGTATGAAAGAGGACACTTTTT
>NW_009258281.1:963082-981526 GCF_000687185.1 Egretta garzetta | reverse complement strand
TCCCTACAGGTGGATCTGGACTAAAACTGCATGTCACATGAAACCCTGAGTTCCTAGCCCCAGAAAAATGGAATACCAAAATGATCTGTTACACCTATAGAAGAAACAGGTTTATCCAACAACAAAGTAGTATATCCTACTGAAGAGAATAATAATCTGCTACAAGCATATTTCAGGCAAGGATTTCCAACCAGTAAATTTGTCTTTAAAGACAATAACAACATATGGTCATCTACATGTGCGCGGACAAGTAAAATAACCTTCCTGGTTTAAAAAAAAAAAAACAGACCATCATCTACGGCTTTCAAAAATAGATTCAATTTATACCATCCAAAAAGCGGGTTGCCTCAGTTGCAATGTATACTTAAATTCAGTAAACTATACTGCTTTGACATCAGGCGTGGGTACACCAGAATTTAAGGGAAGGGAGCAAAGTCTCTAGCCCTCTCAGATAAAGTCTCTAGCCGCTGCAAAGATAACCTCTGAGAGGTATTGCAAACACAATTCTGTTCAAGTCTGTGGACAACTTGGGGGAAAAAAGAGCGAGAGCTGTGAATTGCCCTTCTTCCTTTTGAGGCTGTAATGTTTCTGAGGTCTAGACACACCAATTTAAGTGTCAGCATGGTTAAATGTTTCACTGTTGACCACAACCTGCAAGAACGTACAGCACTTGCTGAGACAAGACTAGGGAAACCTGCTATGATGGGGCCATGTTTACAATCTCATAAAGTTGTATTTGGCTTGTCAGTAGAGAGTCCTGCTCCCATTTCCACCCTCTTCCACTCTAACTGTTGTCACAGCAGTAAATTAAATCAGAGTATAAATCCTCCAGTTCTTATCAGGTATACAGTAATTTGTTTCAGACCACTCTTAAAAGACAACAGTCTAAGAATTAAGCTTTTACCTCAGAAGGACTAATAACAATATAGGAAATACTGCAGCTGCTTAGCGTTCCTCCTGTGGGTTGGATTGTTCCTGATCTAACCTTGGCCTAGTACTGATATTTGGGAATGGTCAGATGACTGAGAGCAGCCAGGTCAGTGTGTCAGTGCCCCCCCAGGCGAGCTGCTGCATGCTGCTAGCCCCCTACTATTCAAAACCATGTGGGTTAGCTTAAAACCACCTTCAGTGGTGATTTAACAAATCCATCTGAATCTGCATTTAGCTGAGGGGCAATGACTTTTCTAAATGGCTGTGTTAATTGCTTACAGTCCTCTGATCCTCTCTCTGTAAGTGTCCTCAGTGTAGGCAGAATGAGTATATGACACCCTTAAAAACTGTACAATTGTCATTCCAGGGAGTGAGTGTGGAAAACGCATATTACAAGACTTTGGAGCCTAGCAGCATACACTTACCCAAAATAATTCTCTGTCCCAGCTCTCCTCCTAAGTTTAGCACTGCCTCAGTAGCAGTAAAAACAAGCTTTAAGGGACAATTCAAACTAAGTAAAATTGCCCATACTGTCTGCTGTTACAAGCTGAACAATTTTAAGATGTCAAGATGTAAATATGAATTCTGGACCTAGGATTCTAAATTTGGTAACCAAAAGTCATTCAATGCTGTTTTATATTAATGTGTTAATAACTTTATTGTGTGCAGAATGCTGCACTTGGAGCAAGCATTTCTGCCAACAGAAGTGATGTGATTTTACCTCCTCATGCCGGTATTTATCAGACTAGTTGTTACCAACTTTTAAGAGTTTAATACAAGTTAAAAGTCTTGAGATACTTGTTTTTGTTTTGGTTTTTAAACACACACACATATGGCGACAGATAATTATACGAAAGTCTTAGTTTTTATTTGCTGGGGCAAGGAGAGGCAAGGATGATAAATCTAAATCTCAAAAGAGCCAGAGAAAATTTAAAAAAAAAAAACAAAAAAACACCAAAACAGCTTTAAGGCACAGTGAAAAGCTCCAGATTTTCTAAGCCATTTTCATTATTCTGGGGACCTCACTTTTGAATTTTCTGGGTCAGTAAAATTAATTCAATAATTTTCAGGATTTTTTGCTGTGATTCATCCACCGCCATTGTTGTGCCTCCCCGTTACAACCAAGTTTTGAGCACGCTTCTTTTCCCCTTGTTCTTTTGGCTATTACAAATAACAAGTAACCTATACCTACACACTAAAAATAATAAAAGGCGTATTTCAAGCTTACCCACAAACTTCTGTGGGGTGGAGCTTTTACGCTTTCCCATGTTGCTTGTCAGCTTCTCTATAACAGCAGGTCTCTCAAAAGGCACCAGAGAAATATTGTTGTCCATCACAGGCTCTTGTTCCTTACAATCTTCCATAGGAGGTACTACATAAAACCAAAAAATCGTATCAGACAAGTCTGGTCTACACTTTGCAGACAACACAAATAATTTGAGCCCTGCTGACTGCACAACAAGTGCAACACAGAATAAAGCAAGGTGCAAGAACACACTGGGCATCAAGATAGCATTCACCTTCAAGCAGAGCCACATTTGCAAAATGCGTCTGCTTGGGACCATTTTATTTAGCAGAAGCTCAACTTTAAGCATTTATTAAAGGACTTGTTTTGTTCTGAATACTCAAGATCCCCAGTGATGAGGGGACACTTTTGAAAACTTACTCTGTAGATGACATTTTCAGTTATTCTCCCTTCAGTACAGTCACCTGTTGCCAGTGTAACTTTTTGGTTATCATTCTTTGTGTATTCCCTTAACTTCATGGTTATCATAAGGCATGCTTACTGTTCTTACTCTCTTTTTGCGCTAATCTCAATGACTAAAAAACATACAAGGCATTGATGACTTGTGTTTCCTGGGCCTGGCTGTGCATTGCCCAAGACAAAGGCTTCCAGAATGAAGGATCTGTTTGTTAAAGTGTGTTTCCTCTTTCTCTATGTGAGATTATAAAATCAACAAATGCTGTACTGGAATTACAGGATTAACATAATATGGAAATTCCCTTCAGAATCAGTCAGAGAAACTATTTTTTTTTAATTAATATTTTATCCCTTCAAACACAGACCTAATAATGAATGAATGCAAGTCTTCTGTGTCTTGTCTTCCCACTTTTTAGGATCAGCAGGGAGCATCCCTGTGCTAACTACGTTAGGGGAATACTCATACACCGTCTTTGAGACAATAGCTTCTGTCTTTACTCATTTCACTCTTTGTCACTTGTTGGATTAGGGAATAAGGTGCTAAAGCAGAAGCAGTACAGGAATTGCATGGGCTACCGACCAGGGTAGTGACCAACTTGCACAGGGTTTTATGTCACTTGCTGGCATAGCTAACCACTAAATACCTACAGAGTACTCTGGTTTTTTGAGCATCATCTTATAAACACCAAGAAGGGTCAGTGGTTCCACGCTGCAGGATCAGGCTCAGAGAGTCCACACTTTTGACATATATTGCAAATGACTTGATTCCATATGTAGCTCTTCCCACTGTTCTGCTGCCATGAATTTAATACACGACTTAATTGTCCCACATTCATCTTCGTAAGGTAGCAAAAGAAACCTTGGAAGGATCAGCCACTAGTCTGTGTGCTAATGGGTTAGTTGAGGTGTAAAAAATTATTTAAGGAGAGGAATGGATGGCAGAGAAATAGAAATGGGGATGATCTTGCAAACAGTTCCTACAATTTGTAAACTGTGAGCAACCATTGCATTCTCTGTATTAGATAAATCTTCCAGAGTAGTCATGGGTGGTACTGCAGAAATACTCTGAAACACACATCTTCTGCTAGTCCTCCTCTGGTTTCTCACTGTAGCAGCCTTTTGTGTCACAGATACCTTCTCCCTGAGACTGTGCCATAAATGAATACCACCAGCCTACTTTCCTCCCATGTAACTTTACTACCTTCAGGATCCTAATACGGAATAATCACTCCCCTGTTCTTAAACATGCAGCTGTTTGCTAGCACATAATATATGAAAAATGGGGCGATAAAAGCCTTGTCTTTGCCTTCTTTCTAGTAAGGAAGAGCAAATACCAGGCAATTACAAAACAGAGTATCTGCTCAGGTGAACTCCGCAATTCAGACATTCATAATAAGAAAACATGGCAATTTATTCATTTGATTCCATTTGTGCCTCTGCTGCTATGGAAAGCTGAGTACTTTGAGGCTTAGAATCTACCATATGCTATAAAATGATTTACTCTGCTGCTTTTTTATTTGTACAGGATGCTCCCCTTGAGAAACACAATGGTTTCTCATTTACAAGGCAGTCCTGCTGGCATCAGTGAAAGAGAGGAAGAAAAAGCATAAATATGAAATGAATCTAATGTTGCAACAAAATGGGATGCAGTGTTCAAGTGACCTAATTAATGCCCAGTGCAGACTGGGAGGTCTGGAATACTTTAATAGCTAAGGCTAAATTTTTAAGGTTATTTAAATACTGTGCTTGGTCGGGAGCTATCTGCGCTAGTTCTGCTGAAGTATTTACTGAGGATATTTTGGAAGAAAGGAAAGATTAAGTCTGTTGATTTTCACTGGAACTGGCGTCTGACTGTCGTTTTGGCTTACCAAAAGTCAACGTATGCATGGACATGCACACATACTCTGCATGAAACTCTGGATCTCTGCTCAGTGGCAATATTCATCCTCCTGCAATGGGCCAGGTTTGCACGCGAGTACCACTTCAAGAATTTCCAGCTGTTGCTGTACAGGACACATGAGGCTGGTGGTGGGGACATAAGGAGGTACATAGGGCTCTAAATCCTTCCTAGGAAGACTTCCTAAAGGTGTGCTGGCTTTGTAAGACTACTTGCCCACAAAACCAGTTGGAAACCTCCTTTCTTTCATACTTTATAGTACTTTCATAGCCATATGATTAAGCTCCAAATGTAGTGACATTTGTACGTCTTTTAACAATTAGGTAATAATTAAATAATTCTACTGTTGGGCATATGTGTGTAAAATTTCCTAGACGGAATTTAAAACCTTTTTCCATGAAAAATGAATAGTGCTAAAAAAGACATCTGCTCTTCTCTAAGTCAGGCAAAAATTCTGCTTGGACTCCTTTTAAAAGTAAAATCATCACCCATAAAAGCATTTTATTTTCTGTCTTCTGTGCTGCAAGTTCTTTTTCCCACCTCAGAACTCAACTCTATAATCCAGGGCATGGCTCTTTTGCAACTGAATCACGCTATTATTTGTGTTATGAAGGGAATAAGTTACCGGAATGTGTTTTGTTATCTAGATTTCCTACAAAAAGGGAGAGATAGAAATAGCCCAGTTTCTGAAACCATTTAAATTGCATGTAAAACCGGACAAAAGAGGTGAGATGTCACATTTGAGAAACCCAGAGTTAAGCTAAAGATCACATTTTCAATTCTAAATACATTAATTTTAATTTCAATTAAAAAATATTCAAATAAAGGACAAATAGCCCAGCCTGCATAATTTTTCTGAGGAAAAATAAAATAAAAAACGAGAAAAGCAAATCGATGACACACAACCAACAGTTATCACAAATCAGCTGCTCTGTGGTAGAAAATCATGTGCATGCATTTACTCTGTGGTAAGTGAAAATTCCTTTTTTTTGTATTTCATTGTACTTCATTACCTTGGTAGTGGGAGCTACCAAAGAACAGCTAACACATTATAACTCGCTTTGATACCGCAACTCATTTTATGCTGTGAACTTATGGCCTCAGCTCAGGAAGGTTTTTTTATTCTAAAAAATCAAGTGACTAGCCCATGAAAAGCCTATGCTTGAGTATGTTTCTGTTCAGGGATGTTCTTAACCAGCTATCAGGGTGCGCTCCTGGACTGCCCAAGCAAACGTCTACCACCTCTGACACTGCTAATGTTCTCAACTGCAGTTAACACCAAATGATGTTTCTAAGCCCTAAACTCTCAACAGAGAAATCTGGATGGCTTTCAGAACAAAGTCTTTATTTTCCCAAAGACATCAGTCTTTCAATCATACTGCTTAAAATGGCTATCTTTTAGTTTTTGCTTCTTAACTTGTAAGAAATCACACATACCATTAAAAAAGTTTATGTTGTTCTAGTGAAGAAAGAATAGGGGAACAGAAGAAGTAAAAAAGATTGCCCAGTGTGCGCTTCGCTAATAAATACTTTTGTGTGCAGACAACAGGCACTGGGCTAAGTCTCAGCTGGTATAAATTAGTATTACTCCATCAACCTCAATTTCCTTTCCTAAGCTCACAATATTGCTATTTAAAAAAAGTGTGTGTATGCAGAGATATGACAGGAAATATTCCCATGGACCCTGGCGTGAAGTATCCTGTGGGACCAGCATTTTAACGATGTTTTAAGCAACAATGCAAGAGGGAAGGACACAAGGCCATTGTGTGTTTTATGTGGAGCTGGCCTTTGAGCCTCACACAGCCTAAGGCTAGACTTCTTTCTCCTCCTAAAAAGAGCACCCTTCTCCACTCTACTTTAAGAATTTCCCTGGACTTTTTGCTTTGTGAGATGAAGAACCGGGTGTAAACCATAGCTAGCACTCGAC
This sequence comes from Egretta garzetta, assembly GCF_000687185.1. Lineage (NCBI taxonomy): Eukaryota > Metazoa > Chordata > Aves > Pelecaniformes > Ardeidae > Egretta > Egretta garzetta. The sequence continues at coordinate 975,070 of NW_009258281.1, read as the reverse complement.
ATTTCTCCCGGTTCATTCCCACAAAGGTCATGTTCTTGGCATTCAGAGACTGTCACGTTTGTCACCCCCATCACGCTCCTAGCTAGGAGACCACAGACTAATTTCTACCTCCGCGGCCAGCACTGCTTAGCCAAGAATTGCCAACAACAAAGTCAAGGGAGCTCTCTTGCAGTGCTGAGCAGGGAACAGGACCTAGGCACAAGGAGGGGCAGCTCAGCAAGCAACCGGCACCCTGCAAGAGGATAGAGAGAGACCTGAAGACTTGTACATTCCTACCCACAGCAAAACTAGCCCTCCTTCCCCTCCTCTTGCTTCCCCTTGTGACTTTAGTCAGGTGATCTACACATCTGCAAGACAAAGATAATTGAAAGTAAAGGCCTCATCAGGCCACAGCAAAAGCACCCAAGTAGATGGCTGTAGCATGCCTATAAACTGATCAACTTGAGCACAGTGCTTGAAAAAAATCCAAACTCTCTAGGGGCTGCCTCCAGTTTTTTGGAACAATTAATCTCTGCAGAAATAATTTAGACCAATGTTAAATGTTGGACATATTGGTTGAGACCCACCACAGACACCTGCATCCTTAAAGCAGGATGACAATAGGGATATGAAAATCCGCACCCCCTCCCCATTCTATGCATAAGGGTGAAGTTGTGACCAGGAGTCACACCAAAATGCATTCAGAAGCTTCAAAACACTCAGCAAGAACAAAATACCTAAAAAGTATTTGGAAAGAGAGCCAGGAAAACTTAACCCCAATGTGATGCAAAATAAACCAATGATCAAAATCTCCAAAGCATGCACTCAGTCATGCTCAGGAATACCCTTTCCATGTGTGACATGGGAGAGAAGGCAATTAATACATTTTTCAGGGTTAGACTAAGACCTAACTTTAAGCTAAGTAATAATTTCTATGTTCTTCCCTGGTGTCTCTAGAGTCCCAGGAGAAAGGACTTTGCTGCAGACCTCTTCAGGTTGGTGCTCATGACCGTCACTCCCGTGCTGAGCTTCACGGGTGAGAGTGATGCTGGGATGCAAGGTGAGATTTATTACTGGTCCCAGCTGAATTTGGAGCTCCCTGTCACTTTCTGTCCTCGTTATACCCTTGCTAAACAGTGCAACGAAGACAGTGGATCAGACAATCCTTAAACTTTCACCAGGGGAGATCTAGGCATATTTGCCCAGAGAAGAGGCACCAGCTGAATTCAAAGTGCTGTTTTAAGCTAATTTTGTTGAGAAAAGTGGTTGTGTGAACATTTCTATTTTAAGCCCAAGCGAAGTCAGTCAGGCTGTAAATAAAAGAACTGTCCACATGGGGTTTGTATTGGTTTAACTTCAGTTGGTAGAAAAATCAATGCAAGGTCAACCATGCCAGCTTCTTGGGTAGACAAGGTTAAGGACCTACTCTTCTTGTCATAGCATTAAGCAGCTTAGAAAAAGCTTTAGATTTCCTTAGAAGTACACCATCAACAAGAGTAAACCCAATTTTAAAACGTAACTGAATAATAAACCCAGAAGTTGAGTAGAATTTGGGAAGATCCTCCACAACGTGACCTCTGAAACATCCTCGCTGTCATAACTATATCAGCCTACTGTTATTTCCCTAAGGAAAGGCTGACTGAAATCATCACCCAGCTGGTTAATAAGACAGGCACACCCTTGAAGAGTGAAGAGCATGTATTTTGTTGGGAATGGAGTCGGTGGTTAAAATCCTACTCTCAGCAAAGCACTCCATCTGACAGGCCAAGCACACAACAGGTACCTGCAAATAGCAAAGCCCTGAAATCAGTCTTTCCACTGACTTTTACAACCAGAAAGTCAGGCCTAAAGAAGATAATCACTAACTTCAATGTCTTTTTAGTCTCCAGGGTATCTACAAAAATAGTAATTACTGAATAGAGCTGTATGAACATTTTGGCAACACATATTTAATACATTTAGAATGCCTTTATAGGATTCAATTGTTCATGGAAAAGTACTCTTTAAATTTTTTTGGTGATTTTTTTTCACCAAAAAATAGCCCACATTAGAAATGCTAAATAGATTTTGTTTCAGCTTATATTTTTAGGTTTTTAGAAATGACCTTTCAGAACTTTTACATAATTAATTTCCAAATGAAGCCATATGACTCCACTCAACAATGAAAAGCAAAATGGAAAAAAAAAAAGAGGAAATATTCTTTCACATTTTCATTTACCTAAAATCTAACTTTTTGGTATTTTTAGGTATATGGTTATTTTTAATCAAAATGGAAAATGTATAATTTTTAAAATTTCTTACTAAAAAGAAAATGTAAGTGCTTCAAGTACCAAACATCTAAAGACAACTTTTAAAAGTTAAAAGATGTTCAGTTTTAGAAGAGTTTCCGAAACACTAATTTTGAATGAAATAATAACAACTTTTGGACAGCTACCATTTAGTATTTAGTGCGACAGATAAGCCTGCAGCCTCGCAGTCTGAGATATTATGCTCATTATCCATACTAATAGCTACAGAAATTTTTGAAAATAAATTCACAGAGTTTGACATTTCTTGCTTTCAATAATCTTTTTGGCAATCTTAGGTCTTTATGTATATTAACACATGCAGTGTTAGTTAACATATTAATACTAACACATGTAAATGCATATAAACATTTTTTTGGTTACAATTACTTTCATCAACACTGCTGAATTCCATTCTGCTCTGAAGATTTTTATATCTATCCCCTCACTTTGGGATAGAAGATAATATTACAGGGCATAGAAAGAATGACTTCTGAGTACCTCCACCATCCTTCTTGTAATTGTCAGTCGTTATCAGAAATGAATGGGAGGGGAATCACACATTTTGTACATGGCTTAGTTCATTTTTAGGGTAACTTTGCACAGGTGACTGCTTTATTTTCATGTCTGACAAAAAAAAAAAAGTCAGCAAAACCAGTCCTGTTAAATTGGACAGAGTGAGGATTTTAGCCCATCTTTTCTCCTCCTGCCTATCCGAGTATAAGCAATCTATAAGACGGAAGTGATACAAAGCTGAAAAGGAAGGAAGAAAAACAGATGGAAAAAAAACCCGCAAGAGATGCTCCAAGTCCAAGAGATGTCAAAAGGCGTTTTCCACCCACCATGGTGACTCATGACCTGCCCGGCAGCCTCCATACTGACATTCTGCAGATAGTTGTGGCAGCGTTCCTTGTGCTCCTCCAGCGAACTGCGCTGCTTGTAGCTCCGGCCACAGTAGTTGCACTTGTGAGGCTTCCCCACTGTGGAAAGAACGAGAGCATCAGGTCAAATCCACTGCAACCCACTTTTTGCTATCAAAACCCACACCTTTGCAACAAACAACACTTGCAATGGAAAGACACCTAAGAAAGGTTACTCAAGTCCCAGACCTTTTTCCCAGCCCTATTTTCCCACCGCACACACCTCCTCCCACCCGCTGGGTACTTTGCCCCATCCGTTTTTCACACTAATGTGCAGTATCAGCAGAGGGAAAAAGAGGCGGACTTGTTGGTTGCAAAGCAAATAAACAGATGACAAGAGGGGAAAACAAACCAAACAGCTAAATCACACCACAGCACTGCCTGTGTGTCACCAAGTCTTGTGGGAAAGAAACTTCTGAGACATTTTGCCGATGGCATGAACAGCTGCCTTCACAAAAACAAGCTGCCCCAGTGGCCTAATTCTACGCCCAACTGTGGGGAAACCCATTACATGGCCCAGAGGAGTTTTTCTTTCATTGAGACAACTTTGCCAAAATTACTAAGGGAAGGTTGGAGAAAAAGAAGACAACAGAAAGTAACTTTAGTAACAGCACTGTTACATGCCAGAACTGAGCTGCCACCAGTAATTCATAGAGACTGGATAGTATTAAAATATATGTAATACAAATATATATATAAAATAATATGAAAGGTCATGTGCAATGAAAATCAAGCCAGATGAATGCAAGACATAACTCCAGGGTTTGGGGTGTTTTTTCTTGTTTCACTCAACAGTATTATGAACAAATGGCAAATGCCTCTTAAGACATGCAAAACCTGGCACCAGATTCTCATAAAGTATATTCCTTTCGTAGCATGTCATTAAGAAACCACAAGAATGGCCTAACCCAGGGCCAGAAAGCTAGCCAGAAGTATATTTTGCCAAGCCGTGCTAATAAAGGTTTTAAATATAATTTAAACTTGTAGAACATGAACATTTATTCTCTAATAACTAAGGAGCTATTAAGTCAGTACTGCAAGTCTAGTAAAACACCATTGGCTGTGATTTTCAGAGCTGGCTGAGGGATGGGGAAGGTCAAACTTCTTCCAGAGTTTTGAAAATCTTAGGTAAGAATTTTAGTTTCCGGCCAAAGAAATTTAGAACATCCTCTGTTGGACAATATACATGTTTCTATTGGGTTTGTCCCAATATTGAAAGCTTTTCACAATCATTTACTTAATGAAATCCAAGCTTTACTAATTGCAGCCAAAATGCACTGTCACCACTGGGATGGGAAAATGCAGGGGAGACTGCAAGGAGGACACCCGTAGCCAACAAGAAGCCGGACAGAGGGCTCCTTGAGTTGGGGCTGAAGCCCAAAACATCAAAGACCCAGAGTCAGAGGAATTCTCTGGGGCCTCTGCAGGACTAGCACATACCACAGTGTGTGCCCCACATCACCTATGTAATGGAAGATGAAAAAGCCTGAGCCTCCAGTACCAGAGCTGGTCAAAAAGTTTCAAACATTTCTGTTTCAGAGAAAAAAGGGATTTGGTGAAATGAACATGCTTGCAGAAAGTTTCTGTTTTTCTCAAAAAGTGTGTTAGTGTGTGCAGTTCAAGCAAGTTTTCCACCAGGGGAAAAAAAGCTACTTTTAATAAGCATCCAAACTGCGGATTTATTTCTCTTTATTTAGATATAAGGCTTACCATCAGGAAAGCACTGTGTCTTCAACCAAACAGTTGTTGTGGTCTTTATTTTATTTTGCTCACTAGCTTACACTGTTGCCGTAACTGGCAGTGGAGGCCGAGTGTAAGGCTCATTACCACTCCCAGAGTAATTGCCCTTGATGTGAATGATCTGGATCAAGCCTTGGCTCTTAAATGTAAACCAGTCATCTCATTCTGGAAGCACCTTTAGGAAAACATACTGGCAGCTCCCTAGGATGGAAAGACTTTTATCATCACCATTACAATGCTTCATCATGCATCTAGATGGCATCAATGCCTGCCAGTCTGATGCCTTTATTAGAAGTTAACTTGGTGTCTAATCAAAAAAATCCAATGAAATTGAAGGGATTAAGTTAACCGAGCTGAAGCAAGACTGAATTAGCCCCCCTGGTTTGGCTACACCAGGTTATCAAGTAACTCAGATAAACTCTAAGATGCAAGGGAAAGCTTTCGGCTATTCCAGGGGCAGCTACAATTAATTAAATATATTATTGTTTAGCACAGAAAAACATATTCCCCTACAAGATCTCAGTACAAAAACTGATTGAACAATCAAAAAAAAGTTGGTATTACACCTCTTCAAATGGTTACTCCCTGCCTTGCAACAACTTTATAAACTATTCACACACAACAAGGCTGAGCTTTTCCAACGATGGTCAGCTATCCAAATTCCATCAAATTTCAAGGTTCATGGAGATGATAAAAGCTAATCATAAAGGCACAATTTCTACACGCAATATGGGATTTGAGGAACGTAACTCCCCGAGGAAAGAAATACTCCAGCACACACACTCCTTCCCTCTGGGGAGAAGATAAAAGAATAAACAACATGTGACAAATGTTAGTCATGTTGCCTAATGCACAACTGGAAGCTGCTCAGACACAACCATGAAGAACGAAGTTTGGGAGCTCCAGCTGGGTAGGATCAAACACAACTCCCTCAGGTTCATTTCCAAATTCTGTCCCCCCTGTTTTACAGATGCAATCACATCGTAACCCCACACATGTAAAATCTGATTTATACTATAAAATTACACAAAGTGACTGTGACCTGGGTTGCAGTGCAATTGATCAGGGCAGACCACAACAGAATCAGTTCCAATAGGAGCACTTTGTGTCACCAGGAATTCTCACAACCTGTTTGATAAGAGGTGCAGCTAGCCAAGGTGGCAATTACGGTCTGGATTTTAGAAACCTTGTCGTTGTGGCAAATGTCAAGTTATTGAAATAGCTACAAATTTCCCCTCATATTCCCAAAGTAACTAGTGACAAAAATATATGTATTTGTGGATGTGAATGTAGCCAGTGGGTGTACATTTTTCTGTATTTCATATTACCCAGTAGAAAGCTGTAGAAGTGTATTAGAGAATTCCAGTGATCTCCTCAACAGCACACTTTGTTCCACATAACAAACCACATGACTGCCAAGAGAGATTTCACCCTTTGTCAAACACTGTAGAGTAGGTAAACGTTAATAATCAAAATTTGCCCCCAAAACATTTGGATTGCACTACTGCGCACAAGCAGTCTATAGGCCATTGACTTGAAGGCAAAGAGTTCAACAGTGTTATAGAGTACCAAAACCCTCTCCAAGCCCCCACTAAAGGCAGTTCTTTCCACCATGGAGCCATTGCTACTGTGAAGGCACTTGAAGTTTGGCTTTGCTTGCTTGGTATGAAGCTGCCTTCTCAGAGATCCTCACTGAAGACCATGGTACACAGACACCACATTCACTACTGCCAATGGTAGCAGCATCCAAGCAAAGTCAGAGTGGAAATCCCTGGTTTGGGGTAGTTATTCCTTCATCACCTTTTCAGGGTAAGCAATCAGATAAAAAATTACCATCACTCATTCTCATAGAAATGACACAATACAGTGAATGCAAACAAGCCCAAAATCTTGAGAAATCTTCAATCTGTTGTTGAACTGGGAAAGACCAGGGTATTGGGCAAAACCCAGCGGCCACACGTATGAAACAGCTAACTTCAACATAAAAAACACTTTATATTTCTTACTGAAATGTCAGAATTTCCACGCATTTAAGCTCAGAATCATACAGATGACAACATGGCACAGAAAACCCACAGTGGAGTCTCAGCCTCAAATGGAAAATATTATGACAGTCACAGTGAAAAAGACATTTAAATTTGAAGTACAATTTTTACCATGAAACAGGTAAACCACTCGCTGAAATTCACAGAGAAACAGCATTTGCTTGTGAAATTAAAATGCTCATCTGGAGGGAGGAGAGGGAAGAGGAGGATGACATAAAAGGCAAGGTGTTTCCGAGTTAGGAATACTTTGAGTCCTGTGAGTGAACTTTGATAGCTGAGAAGCCTGCGTGCAGTGACAATGAGATGGTGTAACTCTAAGGTCAATATTCAAGTCAGAAAGCAGACTTGGGCTTAGGGAAACTTCTTTAAAGTCATAAAAAAAGGTCAGTGAAAGAGAAAGAGCCCGTAAGGCATTCGCACAGCATTTTGTTCTCAAAAGAGACAGGAGGGCATAGCAGAATACAAAGTAAGTCAAAGGGAAAGAACAAGGCATCCCAGGTAATACCTTGCCATAAGCATATAACATGAGAAAGGTTTACGGAACAGCTTAAGAGCAATGATACACTTCGCTGAGCTAAAATCCTGCCTCCATTAAGACCAATGACAAAACAGGCACCGGTTTCAGCAGTCAGGATTAACTACTCCCACATTTCCCTATTTTGGGTACCACGTTCTCCTCTGCAGCAGTGCAGAGCGGAACTCCTTCCTGTCCACCTACCCATGTCCTGAGTCCTGCTACAGCTCAACCACTAACGTGACCAGCTCACACAGGAAAGGGCATTACTACAGCTGTGTGTCATACGTCAGCCCAATCCAAGGACTAGACTTTGCACTGAGCTTTGTACAAGACTTTTATTATTTTTGCATTATTGCCCCATCAGGGCCTTGGAAGGAAAGCCAGCTGAGATTTCTGAACTAAGTGGCCATCTGACATAGCTACTTTCAGTCTGAGGAGGTCCCTCTGATAACAGCGCACCGAGCATGACTGACTTCTGTAAAATCTGAACTACCACTTGGCCCCTAGCACCCCAGAGCTGGAGGAAAGCCCAGTACTCTCCAACTGAAGCTTTCTGAAGCAGCATGAAAGAAGTTGAGATGTTCTTCTGGGCTGATACTCACAACTTTCAGTCAGGTTGCAGAATCATTTGTCACTATCATAACCAGTATTAATTCATTATTTCTTCTTTCTTCCCTAAAAGTGGAAGCTGCTTGGGAGATGGGAGCTGTTCTGCAGTTACACGGTGCCTACCACAAAGCAGCCCTTTGCCTTGAACAGGACTTATCACAGTAAGGTCAGTTTTAACACAAAGGTAGAAAATATGATTAAGGCGCTGGGTTGGGACTAGGGAGAGTAGGGTTCAACTCTTAGTTATGCTACAAATTTTGTGACTGCCGGCACGTTATTCTGATTTCCTGTGCTTCAATTATTCATACATATGATTAAGGTAATAATTCCCTTCTTCACAGCATGTACATGAATTCATGCACTTTGCAATTCGTGCACAGAGGCTAATTTGGTAAAGCTCACACAAGCAGGTAGACACAGAAAAATACGGCCCGTATCTCTACTGAGAAATTAAGGATTTAATAATACACTGTGATTTTATTACATATGGGAGTGAACATTAAAGAGTGGGACAAGACATTTAGGATGGTGCAGAGTAGAAGATCAAGCAGGAATAAGAAAAATCAAATCAGAGAAAAAAAATAAATAGGTGGCATATGAGGCAATTTGCAAGGCATGGTGTCCTTCCAGGCCGTGAAACAGTCAGCCCAGGGAAATGTAAAATGTCCCTGAGCTTGGTGACATTTAACACCACACAAGACTGAAAAAGAGAGTGTGCAATAGTCACAAAAAGGTGGATAACACCATTAGTCACAAAAAAGCTGCTGCGGTCCTTCCCACCCGCAGCTTCCCCGAGACAAGGAAGAGCCAGGGAAGGCCAAAGCAGCACTGAGGTTTCGGCAGGAGGGCTGAGGCTGCAGAGAGGTGACACACGGTCCCTCTGGTTTGCTACTGTAATTAAACAGCACACTTAGGCTTTTCTAGAGCTGCCTAGCTCAAAGCTTCATGCAAAAATATTTACATGAATAACAGACCCCTGAACAAATTAATCACAAAAAAATTAAACTGAGACCTAAGCCCGTGCTGGCTCTGAGCAGCACGTAGCTTTGCAAAGGAAACTGCCTCCCACTCCGATGCTGTGTCTCGCTGCTGTGCTTAATGACTGTAAATGTGTTCATTGAAATTCATGGGGGCTCTTTGATTTGTTGCCTCTTTTTTTTTTTTTCCTGGGAGATTACACACACACACAAAATAATCAGTTCAGAAATAACAGCAAGTCCCACAGCTAACCCAAGATTGTCCAAGACAACATGCATGCAGAAGTCACATATAAGTCACACTCTAAAATAAGGCTCCAGGCTGCTACAACACACAAACACAAAGACTCGCAACACCCTGTGTCAAGTACCTCCACTTCTGAGTGCCCAACCTGTGACATCTTAAAGCAGTCTGGCTTTCAGAAAGAACCAAATCTCTAATCACATTATGAAAACTTTGTCTTAATCTTTTAATGCTTGCCAGTCCAAGTGGAGGCAGCAATACCTGGGGTACGTTTCATGGGATGCCAATACATTTCTGGACCTCATGGAGTTCTGATGGCTCCATTCTACAAACTTTTTTTAGATTATTATATTTTGGGCCAAGTATTAGGGTTTGTGAGGTCATGTGGTAAAGGATAGGTTCACTAGATCATGCAGTAGAGGAGCCCATACAGCTAGATCTGTGCTTAGAAAGGTTTTTGGACACCTCAAAAGGTTTAAACCCCAAAATGCAGCATTACAACAGGAGAAGCCTACATACATGCCGTTAAGCAACTAGTACGTTCTTGACTTGGAGCTTGAAATAGAGCACTTGACTCACTTCATGATCTTGTGGCCCAATGCCTCTTAGTAAAGATTATTATCAATTGCCTATTGATACATATGTGGCTGTTCAACATTTTGTGAGCCTCCCAGCAAATTAAAAATGGCTTGTCCTGACTTTTTGCACAGCGGCAGTCAATGAGAAGTTATTTCTGTTGACAACTACCACATACTATTACAGCGGCCCTATGCAGCTAGCAGTGAAACACCACTAGATACGTGTGGCACATCAGCACACAATAAAACAATGGCAAAACATTGCACCTACACACCCTTTGTTTTCTAGACATGCCTGCCTTTCTTATAAATATCTCCAGGGCACAAATCAGCAGCTTGACACCTGCATCTGCCTGCCGGTTGTTTACCGTGTTGTAAAATAAGTGGCTAGTGGTGAAATACCGTACTAGCGTTCAGTCCTCCCTTAATCTTCTGCAGCAAGCAGTATTAAACATCAGATTATATATAAACTCTGAAGACTTAATCTGTGCTACTTTTAGGCTAGAACAGACTACAAAACATGCACATGCACATGCAGAAAACAAGTCAATACAGTAGTCAGGACTAACTTTCAAGCATCTATACCTTCTCTACCTACAAAAACACAGGCCAGAATCTGGTGTAAGTCAGTAAATACTACTGCTCATGTACAATAGCTAAGGGGTTGGGGTCCTTATTTGTACCGTCAAGGTGGTTCTGTCTGCAGTCTTTCAGTACTTTAGCAGTTTATTACAATTTATCTTGCAGCTACTGGTGGCTGTTATTTAATCTGATTCATCAGATTGTGTGTATTTATTAACCGATCTGCAGGATTTTACAAATAAAACAATCTTCCAATCTGCCACAAGGGTTATAAATAAGTAGGTGGCATTTTTGTGCCAGAAGTTTAACAAACAAACAAACAAACTCCTGTTTCATTGGCACAGTCACAGAATTGGTGAAATCTCCCTAACCGTCCAGATACTAGCAGGGCTCCTGCCACAGTCTTGCAGCACCCATTTAGTAATTACAAACAGAAAAGCAAGAATCTTACATCCTATTTTCTTCCTTTGCAACACAGAAGACAAACAGTTCACTCTGTAGGTTTGTTTTATCTATATATGCGTGAAAAACGAAGAAAAATGTACATGTCTATGTGAAACCATGCAAATAAATTATGAAGTAAATCAAGGAAAACACAGATGAGGACACTAACGTTGTATTTAATTCTGAAAAAGATTAAATCCACAGATACTTTCTCCAATTCCGTGTCCCAAGAAACATATATTGCAACAGATAGAAGCTCTTCTCATATATTTCTCTTGGCTTACCTTTGTTTCTTTCAACATAAGAGCTTCACAGCTGGCCAATGGCACTCGACACTCATTTTTAGTTTATATTAATGGCAATGGAGCTCACAGATCCTCCCATACGTATCTGAAAATCTCAAGTGCAAATGTTCTGCGTTTGCGCTGTGAGGCCACTGAGCCAGGTGCACTGTCCTTGTACCATACCAATACGTCCCAGTCCTGCAGGCACCCCTGGCACTGGTGGGGTTCCCAGGGATTTTACACCAACTCTGAAGCAGTTAAATACTATTAAAAAAGGGACTCTGTTTAAATAGCACTCTGGTGGTGAGATAAACTAACAAAAACCAGGAAGTCCACAAAATAACTGGGTGTTTTATCACCTGGCCAGCTTCAAAATTGCTTAAAGGCAGCCAGGTTTACAGTGACTTACTTTTAAAGGGGGAGAGGCCCCACAATGAATATGAGAGGCAACTTCAGAAAGCAGCCTCCTCCCTGCAATGCCTCCGCACTATCTGGATGTGGGTGGGAACTGGCTTAAAACAGAGTTTAAACCTTAACTGTACATACTGGCTCTGTACTTTCCACTTCAGACCTTTAACATTATATTAAAGTTGACTTGATAAGTGGAGCGTTAATTGGCTCACACGACAACCTTCCAAAATACGCTTGTTGGTTTCTTTTCGTTTTAACCCTGCTCCTGGGACACAGCGAGTAGGAAAAATAAAAACAAGTTTAGGTTGGTCTGTTGTTCTTCTCTGCCCCATCCTGTCCACTCCCTGTCAGTGCCCCAGCTTAGCAGGACTGT
>NW_009258281.1:959400-963037 GCF_000687185.1 Egretta garzetta | reverse complement strand
ACAGACTGGAGGAGGAGAGGAACAGCTCACACAGGCAGCACAGGGTGTGGGTACCTCGGTGCAGATCAGGAATGCTGCTGGACAAACACTCCCTTGAGAAGTGCTTTTGTTTGTTTTGGGATTTTTTCCCCCCTTTGGGTAAAACAAGTGTAGATGTTGGGCCAGACTCGTAAGTAGTATCAATGGCAGTAATACCCTGAAGTCAATTTACATCAGCTGCTTACAGTTTATATTTATTCCAAGTGCTGCTCCTTTGCATATCTTGCAGAAGCCCTTTAGCAGTATAAAGCCAACAGAATCTGAGTTATTTGAAGCAAGCAGTGCCAAACACAGTGCTACCAGTTATTTTATACTATGTAAACAAAAGGGGACAGACAGAATACATGACCTTTAACTTTCACTACAGCAGCAGATAGGTTTCTTCTGCGTAAAACCATTGAACAAGCCTTTAACTAGCTCATTTCTTCTCATCCCGTGGCAATGAGTTCCACCGTTCCACCTACACACTCCTGCACGAGAAAAAGCATTTCTTTTAGCACCTGACACCTTTCAATTTTATGTCTCATATTAGGAGGCAGGAAGAACATGCTCCAGTTTCCCTTTACGTAAGTTTTGCCTTTTCTTGTCACTGTCAGAAACAAAGTTTTGGAAACAGACTATTATCAGCAAGCTGTCATGATGTAGATAATAGTGACATGGGAAGAGTAATATTGACAGCTCCTCTTCTTTACTCCAACCTCTGAAGTTAGGAGTTTTCACTTATTTTCATCAAGGCCAGCAGTGAAGGGAACCTTGCTTCCAAAAACAGGTCAGGCTGTGAAACTAATGGGCTCCTCTGGGATATGAAAATTTTTATTCATACTTTCCTTACCGCCCAAGAACCAGTGTGGCCCATGCCTTTGTGTTACCCTCATAAAGATCTGCTGTTCAAGCATGTGGTTTTGTCATGTCTTGCACAGATGTCAAATGAGGTCAAACAGAAAAAGAGCTGACTGACTCCTTTTACCTACGCAGTTTTCCCATCTCCTCCTGTTGCTCTCAGCCTGACAACATACATATTTACCACCAATGTTACAGAGGAGCTTGAAATAAGGGTGGGACTTTTCTCAAGCAGACAGTGCTGAGCCAAGCTGTGCTGCATACTTCGGAAAACCTCATATGCTAAAGGCTCCTCCAGGATGAGGCTTTTTGGGCCAGCTTGCTGCTCCCAAATGCTCTTCCAACACCTAGAGCATTTACTCCAGCTTCATCAAGACAAACTAATCTGCTGCCACCGGAGCTGGACAGACACCTCCTTTCCCACTCAAGCTCATCACCAGCACTTGTGGTCTTCATTGCTCCATGTTCAAAATTAGCCACAGTATTTGGCAAGGGAAGTCAGGACCATTTTGTATGAAAACAATTCTTAGCACATCAAAAATTAACAGTAAAGGTATCTTTTAAAAGACGATGGGATCCTTTAACTCTCCGAGAGATACGAAACTGGGATACTGGACAGCTTCTGTTCAAGCAAAACCTCTACGCCAAGCATCTATGTCTGACATTGAAGCTACATTAATCTTTTCTGGGTAATAAAATTCAGCGATTCCTGTTAGCCTCAGTATCTTTCCTCATTGTATTTTTCTTTGTAACCCAAAAAATAAATAACGACAGTTCCAGAGCACTTCCCTAAACCCCACAATTTTTTAGGTTTCCTCAGTGGAGAGAATGAGAAGGGAGGGAGGGAAGGAGGAAAGATTTGGGGGTTTAAGATGTTTCTTTTTTGGTGCGATTAGTTTTGCACTACAAGCCCTGGATAGATTCAGAAACTGTTATTGTGGCTGAAAGGGAGGCAGACAAAATGAAAGGAAATTAAATATGGGTGTGAAATTAAACCAAAAGGAAGAAAAAGAAAAGAAGGAAAGAAAAAGCAACCGCTTGCGCTCAAAGTAAAGACAGAAAAGCTGGAGAACACAAAACAGAGCTCTCTAAACACCCAGAAGTAGTTTAAAAAGGTTTCCTGTAAAACCAGGGAATTTTGGAAACTCTGAACGTACTTGACTGCATTCCTTGACAGAAAAACATCCAAACAAAAACTCATACTGAAGGTTCCACTAGGCTATTAAAAAGAGGTGTTTTCTCTGAGAGGCCTGAATCAAGAGTGGAGTGTAAAACTTCTCATTTCTAAATACCTGGGAGAAGAAAAATCTCTCCTTTTCTCATTTTCTTACATCTATTTTTTTTTCTTTGTGTGTGGAGAGTCTTGTAACTGAGCAGACAGGGTTTTAGAATACCTGGGTTCATTCCTAACTGCAACATTGATGTCCTGAATGCCTTTGACAGGTTCCTTTTTTTCTGCACTCTAGGTTCATCCTCTCCAGAAGGTGGTTGGGCAGTAAACTTTGCCGTTTTCTTATCTTGGGCTTGAACAATCTGAGAAATTACTGCCTCTCACTATGAGTTATATATTACCTGACACAAAATGGTCCTTTCCTTTCTCTGCACTGATGGTGCAATCCTATGCAAGGGACTGTACACCAGCCAGGTCAAATTCGTCCTGGACTTCATGCTGATCAAGGCAGAAATCTCATGCATCTTAACCAAAACTGTACTTGCAATGTCCTGAAGTTGGCTCATCACTAGCCCTTGGGACAAACTCATTACTTGTAGAAGACTAATGGCATGAACATAATGGATACATTTTTCACAATATAGCTAACGCAGACATTTTACTGTGGCACGTAAAAGTCAAACAAAGCACTTTTCCTGGTGGATGATCTATTCTTTGAAGCTGAGCAGCTTCATTACAACAAAACATGGCAAAAATCCATCCTTTGACGCTGCTCAGTGGAAACGTAGCTATGGATATTGAGATGGACACGATCCTACAGCATTATGAATACCTGCAGTTTCACCCTAAGTCAGACATACCAAGCTTTCCTTCATCTCCAGCTCCTGGAGTCAGTTGACTAAAGAGAAAAGTTAGCTTGCATGTTTTCTCACTCCCTTCCCACTCATGAAATAAATATCATAAGGTAAATAAAAAGGCCAATTTATCACCTTTCACTCTCCTCATTTGTAAGTGTCTATGATCTGAGGGATCCAGATTAATGATTTTTTAATTCCTGGGGTTAGAAACACATCAATAGCATAAACTCTGAGGAATCATGCCAATATCAATAGAGTTTCTTCAGATTAGTACAGCTACAATTGATATCAAAAGCTCAGTCATTTTGTTCAAAAACACTTTCGTGAGCCACTTGTTTTCCTACTGGAAATTTTTCACTCTCCTGTTGTTTTAAAATCCCGTGGAGTTAAGATGGCTTTTCTCCCTAAATGTGCTCTTACCTATGCCTTAAATAATTTCCCTGTTCCATCCTGGTGTTTTATAGGAAGAAAACTAATATTATATATGAATCACAGAATAAAGTGCCTCCCACAAAAGACATCACTCTATTAGGAATACATTCTAAGTGTCACATTCACTATGCATTTAATTTTCATTTACAGTGCTTGCTCTATACCCAGTACACTGCCTGTATCAGTTTTTGTTTTCATAACCTATTCCTGACACCTAACAAGAACTGGGAGTGCTGCTCCAGGATTTGGCAAGAAGGAACAGGTTGTGGATGAGCAGGTTTCTCTGACTCACCTGCAC
>NW_009258281.1:900857-959320 GCF_000687185.1 Egretta garzetta | reverse complement strand
AGAATGCAGCTGGCAGGCTGCCTGCTTGCAGTGCCACAGAGTTCCAGACATGCCAGTCCAGCTGACTCAGCTCTTCGGAAGAAGGAAAGGGAAGGGAGAAATTTCACAAGTGTTTCTGATACCCGAAGGAAGGGGATTGCTAGGCTCTCCTCAAGTATCTTCGAGCCCATCTTACACACCAGGGACTCAAGCGATGTCCCCAGAGGGGTATTAGAGAGAGATGCTCACTCGATAACCTTGTACAGAACTGCTTATGCTCGTATCAAATCATGCCTCTGTGGTTGTTGGAAAATTCAGCAGCACAGTTTCATCCCACAAACCAGAAATGTCATGCCTTTCCTAGCCAAGGCTAGCTGCTCTCAGACAAGCCACTGTCTCCAAGGAGACGAGCAAAATGCATGCACATGAAGGGTATCCAAGTGAGAGAGAGTCTATGGGCCATGTCGCTTTTCTATATAAAAATTTCACCATCAGATTCTCAGCAGTGTATCTTTTGCATGCGATTTATTTTCTAGGAAGAGCTTGAAACCCTTAAATAGTCTGGGCTCTGCCTACCTGTGAGCCCAGCTCTATCCAATGATACAGAACCGTGCCGTAGGCAGCTCAGAACAGCCCTAGTCCTGTTCGGCTTGGGGGAGACTCTATGCTGTCCTGGACTTCCACTCCAAACTGAAGATGCAGAAGGAAGAAAGTACCTATTTCCCAGCAAAAGGAACACAAACACAGGCTAACATGTGCTTGCGGAGCACATTCCCCCATCCTTAATACAGAGTAGCTGGCTCTCTGGGCAGGAGGAATCTCAGGGCAGCAGCAGCATCCTTAAGAACTCTGTTGCCTTACATTGAAAATCCTACCGAATTACACTGCCTCACTCATCCCTCTTGCGTATTTAATACAAAAAGAATGAACAACCTTTAAGTAGAGCCTTTTCCAAAGCAAGCACTTTGCAGCATACAGATAACTGTGTGGCTGGGAGCGTCCCAGCCAGGTGCTCTTTGTCAAAGTTTCAATAGGCAGGGCCTCAGCAGCATTTCTCCAGCTTCAGGAATGAAGATAGAGATCTTGACTCTCTATTGCAAGGCATGGAGGGAACTTAGGGCACCCTGTCTGAAATCAACACAGCACAGTTATGCAAAACATGTGTGCAACTGGCATCTCTTGTGTAATCCTGGCTGTAATCAACCTCTCTAACCACTCCAGAAAGGAAGGAGGGGCAGAGGGTGGAGAAAGTTCACACTTAGATCAAATAAAAAATGGGAAAATATCCAGAGAGCTTTAGTCAGGTAAAAACACAGTTCCCTCTCATGGGAAACCTCCAGGACAAGTTTCCTTGAACTTCACACAGGGTTATAAATAGGAGGAGAGTCACACAGAGTTCAGTACAGGTTCACTGTAAAAAAATCTAGACATTCTCATTTTCCTTCTTGAGTGATATCCATCAATATCTTAGCTGTAAGCCAATTCATAATTACAGGTTGCTGAGAGCTCAGGAGAATATATCAGTAGCAGCTTTCTGCAGCTCTGCTGTGGTGTGGTGTTAACTGGCTTATTTTTTTCCCCTTTAGTTTCTCTTGGCTTCCTTTCCAGATAGCAAAAATACCTCTCTTACACTTTAAAGCACTCATATATTATAAAAAATGTCAGTGGTGGTTCTCCATTTCACACTGCCCCATAAAACAACTCTGAGATAGCAGTGAAAGATGGCCTCAAACCACCATTTGATTTCCAGCTCAAACTTCTCAAGCTGAAAGGTCTCACAAACTCCTTCAAGAACTGACAAAGGCCAGCTCCAAATGCTGGATCTCCTTTCCTCACAGGCAATATGCAAAAGCTTTTTGCCCTTGAAAATAACTTTTTTTTCCTCCTTAGAGCTGCTGCAGTATTCTGCTGCTCAGAGTACGTGCAAGAAGTGGTCTTGGTTTTGCCGAGACGTGGCTTTGTCAAGTCAAAACCATGTTCTCATCTCAAGCGCACGAGAAATCTTTCAGTCACCTCTTGGAACTCTGTTCTGCAAAAACCACTGCAACTACCTCAGAAGGCTGCTTCTGGAGCAGGATGACTCCTGATGCACTGCACCATGTACCTCAAGCTTATTCTAATGCAATGAGACACCCAGCTCCCAAAGGCAGTCTGGAGCCTGGCTGCGCAATACCTGTGTTTACAGCTACACCTTAAATTCTGGTTTTGCATGTACATATGCCAACTTGAGCATAAAAATACTGGATTTGTGAAACAAACCCCGATGACAAGGAAAACAAGGCCAAAAGAGGTCTCTGTAGCTTGAACTTAAAAGGAGGAAAAGACCTAAGCTACTAGACCCTCACCTGCCAGCCTGTCCATAGTAGTTCTGGTGCAGAAAGACAAGTAATTCACATGAAGCTACCTTAATGCTTAGGTGCCTGAATTTGCAAAATGGGTCTCAGTATTTTTTCCTATTTCATTTTCCCATCGCCAAAAACGGGTAACAACAAGACAACAACACATACCCACTTGACACAGGCTTTGGGCTGATGAAATAGATAGGGTTCACAAAAGAAATGACACAAAAATTGCAGGCTAAGTAGTAGTCCTTTAGCATTATTAATAATCACCTTACTATTGTGTCTAAGATAATCACGCTGGTATCAGGGTATAATACCTCAGTGGTTATGGTAACAATACAAAGTTATTATTCCTTCCACTTTGTAATTATCTCATTTCACTATTGCACAAAGGCTAAGTAAAACTAAGGAGATAATATGCAATGCTATGCAGCAGGGGCACCAGCAGCACTGGAATACTCTGCTACGTACTTACGTGACTTTCATTGCAGCAATATGAATGCGCCTTGCAATCATTTCTGCATCCTGCCCTCTCACCATCATGACAAGGTTGAGAAGTACTCTCTATTTCGATTTCACTGACAGGCAACTGAGGCAGAGATGAAGTTAAGGGGTCTGCATCTGTATTGGCCTGTGTTTCCAAAGCATAAAATCACTTCGCAATTTAGGTCCCTCACAAATGAGTGAATAAGAGTAGCAAAAAATTCAAAATTAGTAATAAAAAAAAGAGATGAGAGGATTGGAAGATAAAGACAGACTAAAACAGAATCAATGCCAGACATATGACTACAGCCTACCACAGTGTAAACTGAGCACAGGAATTACTCACAGTCACAGCAGACAGTGTTAGGGAGAGCAATAATCTGCAGCAGAAGAAAGGATAGTTTAGGTTAAATATCGGGATGAGAGTCACAGCTATAAAAAGCAGACGGGAAGTGGAATTGTCTCCCCAGGGAGGCGACAGAAACACAGTCTCTCTGGATGTTTAAAAAACAGGTTAGGCATGCTGTTTAGAAGGACTGCTGCTCTATATGCAGAAGTCTTATCATATTCATCTGCTTTTTTGATGCCAGTGAATTCCTACATAAAATACTGCAACAGAACAAAAGCCCAGAGGAAAAAGAAAGTCAGTGTCTCATTTGCTCCTCCAAAGCAGGACGGCTGGTGTAAGAACTGGCATCACCTAGCAGTGGAGAAGTGTCCGTTTTCTCTCCAAATAGCAGGGCAGTAGGGCAGGACCAGGTGCGTTGCTCTGGTTGTATATGGCCTGAGGCAAGACAAAGAGGGACAGAATCTGGCTGATGATGCCGGGATGTGAATTGCTTACGTGGAAGACAGACAGAAAACACGCAGAAAACTGGACATGTGCAGTCCCGTCCCAAACACACACTTCCATCTTGGCACAGGCGTCTCATAAGTAAGAAAGGAGCTGGTCAAAATTAATGAGGGATGATCCCATGTGAATCTCACACCATGCTGATGCTGCCTAAACAAGGACCTTGTCACCCCTAAGTACTGTGATGCTATCCGACCTTCTGGATGAGGCGACAGCAGGTTCAGGAAGTCTGAAAAAAGGGCAAAGGACACCTTGTCCCCTCCTTGTGAGCACCCTGTTGCACTGCAGATCTGAAATCTGCCCTGGGGAACTTTCCCCCATGTTGAAGCTGCAGTGTTGGGGCATTAGTACTCCATCTTCTTCCCCATTTTGGGGTGCAAGACTTTCTGCCTTAACACAGAACTGCCTTGCCAAGGGTCCAGAGACTTAACCTGACATGAAACACACAATTCTGCCACCCTGCCTCATTTAATGAGAGGAAATTTGGATTATCAGGGAAAAAAAGGACATGGTGCAACCTCCCTCCTGACTTGCTCTCCCCCCTTCTCTCTGCTGAAGAAGGGAGAACTTGCTGGTAGACCTGCAGGTGGCAGAGACATGGCAAAGCCGTGTTCCACCCAGAGATATAGCAGGAGGCACAAGACTTGTCTCACAGATACCACAACAAATCTTAGCACCTACTAATCTTGCTGTGAACTGATATTTAGAATAAGGATACTCCCATGGTATTGGTGTCTCTCATTGCTAGCAGAGTGGGTGAGTCTTTCTGTATTTAGCCAATTTACCGGCAGCCCCCAAGCACTAAAGGAACCGGGCATCTCCTGCTGACACTGGGGAACCACGAGAAGCAGGGAGCCACACAGCATCTGCTCCCCTGTCATCTCAATCACACACCCCGGAGAGAGGGAAAAAAAAAGAAAAGAAAAAAAAAGCTGATACACAGTCTTAAGAGAGAGATGTTAATGAGGCTGGTACACAGGACATCTACCTTTGCTCACCAGGACTACTACTCCTGTTTCTTTGTCTTATCTGTTGGAAACAGATCTCCTAGGTTGAACAGTCAAAGATTGATCCATAACTACCACAGATAAGATGGAATCTTTATGGGATATCAAGATTTTTCAAAGTCCAACAAGCAAAAAGTAAACACTTCTTGCTTTGGGTGGAACCATATCTTTTCACAAGTTCCCCTGAAAACAAAGCCCAAACGTTCTTTTTCTGGAAAGATCATGATCCTATGGCATCTTTAAATCAAAGAAGTTTCTCAGAGATAATTATGCTCTGTAGACAAGGCTTAGCATGACCAAGCTTGCATAGCGAGATAATTCTGAGGACATAGAAGATGACCTTTTCATATAGCTGATACTAATACTTGTCACAGTAGTGCTCTGGAGGTGAAGAGGACCCCACCACTTCACAGATCAGGTTCAGATGGGGCTTTAGCAAAGCATGGGATACAAGTTGGCTCTACAGAGGATTAAACTTTAGGTAAGTATGCCTAGAGGATGAAAGACCTGGCATACCAAACTCCTACCTTTGTACAGATTTTGATCTTACCTTCCAAATATGCACATACAAACAATATGGAAAGCAGAATACCAGAGATTTTAGACACTACAGTGCAAGAGTGAAGGCCTCTAGGTACTGGAAGCATTAATGAGAAAGCAGAGCTGATGCAGTATTGTGTACACGCTAATAACAGTTTGGAATCCGGAGTCCGATAAGAAAAACACAAAATGATTTTGTGACGAGGTTAATTCCACTGAGTTTAACTGAAACAGCATAAGAAGACCTGAGAGGAAGAGCAGCTCTGCCTGATTAAATAGAGCTCTAAGTATCAGCTCAACAGAACAAATGCCCACCAGCTCATCACAACTCAGGCAAGATGCTGTTTGCTAACCTATTAGCAGAACTGGGATTTGTATGCAAAATAGCCCCTCGCCTCTTCACATACTTGCTTTGTTTTTCACAGATAGTGTCCTACTTGTTCACATCTATTTTTTTTTTCCCCATTCACGATGTGTTTAAGCCAGTCCAGCTCAGAGTGTAATGAGAATTTCAGTTACCAAGATTCTTCTAATTATGATGTTCCCATCCTCAAAAACATGGTTACAGAGTAGATACTGGGCCTTTTGAGAGTAGAGATGTTAATAGTGGTAACAGTCTCTTCAAGATGAAAAAAGCAGTTTAAAATACTGACTCTTCATTATTCTTAATAACCATCCTTGCCACTGTTTCAATTCTCACTGTCTTTTGACAGGCAGGGCTTCACGCACAGCATTGTGTTTTTCAGCACTGTGCTTGTTCATCCAAGTTTTCAGCTGGACTGAGACACTCACAAGTGGAATGACTCTCCCAAACATGTATCGAGTCAGGCACGTCATCAGAATTAGAAACCAGATTCTTTCTGCTTCTGAGCACAGTTGCACACACAGATATCACTTGTTAGTTCTGCCGACAACAGCCAGGCAATTGCAGGTGTGTAGGACATCTTGAACGGCTCACTACCACACAGGAGGAGCCGAGAAGAAAGTACTTATGGAGAAGAGATGAGAAAGACTTGCAAACCAAGAAAGATAAACAGAGTTATTAAACCACCTTTCAATGAATGGGGCATTTACTTTTTTAATTATACATACCTTTTATCTTGCACACTGTACATAGTTTGCTAAGACTGTGCTTTTGGGAGTTTTTGCCTAAGCCTTTCTTTTCAAAACAAATGCTTCACTGCTTTTCTGTTGCAAATAAAACGATACCATTAGTTCACTGCTATTGAAGAGCTGGGCAGTAACAAACAATGTGCAGCAGCAACGGGAAGACAAGGTGGAGGAAAAAGCAAATATTTGTTAAAAGCAGAAAAGGGAAAACAAATCATTTTCTAAACAGGAAAGAAGATCTTGGAAGCAAATTTTAAACTGTATTGTGAGGAAAAGCTTCTGTGTCAGGAAAAAATAATGATCTGACTACCCATTTTTTAGGCAGAAATAAGCAGTAAAACTGCTTTCATATGAATAACACTTACATACTCCCACAGTAAGGGAATGTGATTGAAGTTGCCAAGATAAAGACAGAAGAATCAGGAAGTTCCAGAATTAAGGTTGCCTGAGAAGGCTTCATGTGGCCAGTCTGTGAGTATGCATGATGAGACAGTCTTAAAAAAAAAAAAAAAAAAAAAAAAAATCACAAAAATCACAAAATTATTTGCCCACAGGACCACCCTTGCTTAGTCCAAAGGATGGATGAATGGTTCTCACTTAATGAAAACCTATTCTGTGTTTTGTTTTCCCCTTAGCAAGTGATGCTATCCCTCATTTACGGCTTACTGCCCAAGCCCTGCTCTGAAATCTAATGCACTGTCTTCCATGGGCTCTTCCAGATTGCTCATCATTGCAGCCTTGACATTTTTTAAGAACTACCAAAGCATTTATGTTTACACTAGAATTATGAGGGGAAGGCTGACTTGGCTCCATTTTAGACACAAGAGAAATTCATGTCAAAACACAACTGCTAATTTTATGTGCCCATTTGAGGATGCCTGGCTTTTCAGGGTAAAACAGCATTAGGTTGTACGTCATATCTTTCATAGTACAGAGGTCAACACCTAGGTGCTTCAATCATCAGATTGATCTGTCAGATCAAATGCCTTCCTTAAAACTTCTGCTTTTTGTTGATTAATCACCTACAGTACAATTTGTCTCATCTGTTTTGTATCTGCCTTTGTCTAGTTGTGCAATTCCGGAGATGCTGGAGAAAACTGGCACGTCTCAGGGTGAGATAGCAGGTACTCTGGCAGGTACATCAGGGAATTGTCTTTGCCTGGATGTTCTCCTCTTTAAAAATAGCAGAAGGTAGGCCAGGTGAAGCCAATACCTGCTAGTTTGTCAAGTGCATCCTGCAGGAGGAGGCTACCAACTTTTGCCCCAGCCTTTGACAGCCTGTCCTTACACTCATGTCCTGGAAGCCCAGTCAGGCACCTCTCCTGTGTGATCTGTGTTGTGGAACTATGGAATTAATTCTGAAAACAACATCTGAAAGTCCTGTAAGTACCTTGAGGCTCATGCCCACTCTTAGTGTAATTCTGTGCATGAATCTCTCCCCAGGCATTATCCTACTGATGTCCTGAAGGCATCATTATATTCCTGAAATCAAAGAAGCTGCATGTGGGAGGAAAATATAGACATAAAGTTCATCAGAACTCCATATGTCAGTAAAAGGTAAATAATCGCAGGAGTAAATCACTGCAAGATAAGTCCTTAATTATTTAGGGTTAAACAGCAGCAGCATTACAGATGCGAAGTAATATTTTGTTAACAACGCATCCTGAGAACATGGATATAGAAAAATACTATTTTGTATGAGAAAGGAAGGCAAAATGTGGATTGTGATGCTTAGAAACGTTTTCAAATAAATAGGTAATAATATTAAAAAGCATGAAAAAAAAAATCTATCCAAAGCAAAAGACAGAAGCTGTCACAAATTAATTTTTTGAAGTTAATAGTAGTTTCAGCTATTTCAAATATCTCTGAGATGCTTCTGCTAATTTCTGTTTGCAATTACATTTCCTTATTTTTTCACCTTTCCTGTCTTACTGTATGAAAACCCTGCACTAAGCACAGGAAAAATTGACTAACTGGCAATAGTAAGAGGGTGTAACTGACTAAGTGGTGACACAAACAAAGTGCTTTCAAATTCATAGATCAAACTATCTGGGAGGAAAAAAAAAAGATATAAAAAAATTCTTCAATTCTTTTCTTGCATACTCTGCCTTTCATAAAAAAAATGAGTAGTTTAAAACTATCTTGGGAAAGAAAAAAGAGTGGGGTTTTTTGATTAATAGCACACTTATTTAGGGAGCAAAAGGACATACAACATAAAAAAGGAAATTGGTCTTGCATTTATGAAATCACGTGCCAGATTCTCAGCCGGTGCAAAAGACCAGTACTTTACTTGCTTAGGGGATGTAATTCCAATCTGTATCAGCTGAGGATCTGATCCAAAGAGCTTTCCTCTTATAAATATAAAAACATATTCAGACTCACCTCAATTTAGACATTAAGCGCAGCAGACAAACTGGATTGAAGTCTCATATTTCAAAATAGTTTTCAACCTCTTCTTTCCATATTTTATCTGATATGCTCTTTTATGGTCAGAAATAGCAGAAGATGTAAACATTTGATGAAGTTGCCTAGATTTGCTATACCTTCAAGGTCTACTTATGGACTTTGATGTGTGCTTTATTAAAGCAGAAATTGCTTGAGTAGTACACCAATATGAAACTGTTTAAAATCTCTAGGGAACATCTACCTATCTTCTCCATGAACCAGGTTCACATATGTATGCATAAACCAACCAAGATTGCCTATATGACAGGGACAGAAAGACATCTTAACTTCCATGCTCATATTTCACGTTTGTGTAGGTGGGTACCAGGTTTTAGGGCAATATGCCAGGTTTTTAACTCTTTATTTGTGTGTGCTACTCTAAGAATTGTCTTGGAGAGCATTGTGGGAACACTTGTCTGTTCCTGCTGGCCCTCTGCTGAAAACTGTTGTAGCTTACTGCTTAGAGGGGTGACACTTTCTCCACTGGAAACAAAGAATAAAATTACAAATTGAGCACAGCCAAACAGAGCTAAGTCAGGGAAGGAGCTCCAGGGGAACTCGTGTGCCTAAGCAGCTTAGGTGCCTTCTGAAAATCCCACACCTTTACATTTCCTCCTCATGCGAAAAGCAGAAACATCAGCCATGTAATTTTCACACAGGAAGAACGAACAATCTCTATCAATGACTGTATCTAGGTAACAAAATCTATATTCATATTATGAAAACAATCTTCAACCACAATGTTCATGTTTTGTAATGTGGGCTATTTTGTGTCACAACTCCCTTTTTTATTTTAATTGTGAATATTTTTATCGTGTTTTCTTTTTTACTAAATTTTGAGTTGAAGCTACGGTTTTGGTCAGATGTGTGAGAATTACAACTCACGGTTCCACAGACGTTTTCCCTTCTGACTTTCAGATCAAATCCTCTCGGCTGACAACTCTCAAGCGATTCTCGCTTAGCCTAGTCCCACACTTGCACTCCCTTGGAAGCTCATGCTTTCTGTCAGCAGTACATTTGCATCAATACAGCCTCCTTCATATTCCAAAGTCTACCTGGAGAAGCTAATTAGTTTATCCTTTCTGATTCTTGGGAATGCCAAGGCAACTCTGTATCCTAAGATATGGGCAACCTAATGCCCATAAAACAGAAACCTCTACTGAAGTGAGGCTGACCCTGTAGGAGAAATGCATATGGTCAGGAAGCCCCATGATTACATTTTCACATGCAGAATTTCTGTCTGTGTCTGCATTTCAACCACTGTGTTTCAGTAGTCACACATTTGCTAACACCTCAAAAAAGTTCATCTCTAATGCTGTCACTTGTAACCAGTCCAATTATCTCTGCTCATTCAACAATGAAAAACAAAGTCTCCTATAAATGGCCTGGACACAGAAGTTGAACAACCTCGGAGATAAAAAAAACACAGCAAGTTAAGATCTTACTCAAGAGTCCTACACAAATGAGTAAGTGGGCAGAATGTGGCCCCTTGCTGTAGTGTACAGGGACTAGAAACACATTGGATGCTGATCGTTAGGGCTATCAACATGACTACTAACATGCAGTTATGCGACAGGTTACTTCTTTTGAACATACCAAGAAACTATATCAAGTAGACCTGATATAGACAAAATACTATCAAGTAGCAAGGCAAGACAAACTCAATCTCTCTGCTCTAGGGTGAGTGCTGTGGCTGCCATGGATGCACATCTCACTTTACAACGAGATGTAACTGAATCAAAAATGCAATTAGGACTATCTTTAAAGATGAACAAGTACGAACTCCGCCAGCATATGGCATTTATTAGATGAAGAAATGGTTATGAACTGCAAAGCAGGCTTCCAAGAGCACACAGTTATTCTTTGTGGTCTTTGGAATTTCACAGCCACTTTGGGGCCGAGAGTGTCAAAACAATCTGCCAGCGAATCCCACATACACCCAAGGAGACGTTCAAAGGGAAATGTGATAGCATCAGCAGAGGAGCTCAGTTACACAAAAGGAGAGGTGTGGCTGAACCACAACTTTTCTGATTCACATCAAGGCTTTCCCAAAGTTCAGAGCTGCGCTATCTAAAGATGATGGTACAGACCCAGAGCCACCAGGAACACACAGTTATTTTCACAACCAGTAATGACAAACAGTAACGACAAAAGAAAAAACAAGAGGGAAGAGAAGATAAGATGGGCTCACCAGAGTGCGTCCTGAGATGTCCTGTGAGGGCGTCCCTCCGTCGGCAGGCATAGCTGCAGAAGGGACATTTGAACGGTTTCTCCCCAGAGTGCAACTTGATGTGCCTCAGCAGGTTCCCCTTCTGGGTAAAAGAAGCTCCACATTGGTTACAGTGGAAGGGGCGTTCACCTGGAAGAGAAATAGAAGGGAGAGACCTGTAAAGAACCATCAGAAGATGCATGGAGCCTGTTATCCCTCTCTTTGTAGCACTGCCAACTTACATAGGTACAGTCCTCACCACCACCATCACCTGGCACTTGCTAAAGTTGGAGGCTGTTTCTTTTGCACAAAGGACAAAGCCTCCAATAAGGATTTGGAGCTCTTTCCTCCTGCAGTATCAGCTTCAGGTGATTAACGCAGACTGATTTTCATGAAGTTCTCTTCCTTGAAGGTTTTATCCTTCAAAAAAGATGAGCTTTGCTCAAAATTTAGATCCATAACCATGCTTTTGTGGTATTTATCTCTATGGTTTTGCACTTATTTTTAGTACAGATCCAATTCACGTGAGTATTTAACTGATCATAACAACTGGACTTGGACAGATGTTAAGGTCTTTGCTTCAAAACAAATCTTTTGCTTATATTATACTTTAATTGAAATCCCTTTTTGAAGGCTGCTTTGCATTGCTAGAGTAGTATGAAGAGAATCAATGCAAATGAGGATCAGGCCCACAACCTTTGGGCAGTAGCAAACACTGAGAAAAATCTTGCACCAATTAACTGTGAAATAAGCAAATGTGTGCTCTTAAGTAAAGCTAGTTGAAAATACTTGCTTTATGGGGAAAAAAAAATAACAGAAACTCTACACCTTACTCTCCCTCTTCGCCCCATGCATTCACACACACGCAAGCAAAACTTACTTTGATGTTAATCCTTCATATTTGCCCTGGAGAATGGGGATTGGGTCCATAGCAACAAACATCAACAATGTTTTTAAAATTATTATTTGGAGGAAAACCTCTGACAAACTCAGGGGTTTGTGAAATATTATCAAAACCATACTCTATGTCAACATTTGTTGAGGACACTCAGTCTGTTCCAACATTCTTGGGCAGGCAGTCGGGTCTAACCATCTACTTATGACCCACCAGGTACAGTGCAAATCAATAGGACAACAAGCATATACTTATGCTGGCCACTTGTCTAAGCGCTTTACTGCAGCTGGGCTCTAGAGACTGAAATGTTTTCACCAACTAGTGCTCTGGTTCAACAAGGTCTTGAACATCAGGTTTCAGATGTAAGCAGTCTCGTTCATGTTTTCAGTGCGCCACCTATTAAGGAGCAGGTCAATGCCTGGTGGGACTTTCTGAGGTTGAATTCACTGGCCTGAAGCATAGTTCTTGTGAAAAACCAATGCATTCTCTGATCTGTCACATGTCTCTAAAGCCTTTTTCAGTTGCTTTAAAATTATTGCTCCCCTGCTGCACAAAATTAATGCTGTTTTTAACACGGTAGTTCATGCGCCTAGTGTAAAATCTAACATATGTCTGTTGTTTCAAATGAAAAGAGAGGGAGGAAGAGAGCTCTTAGAGATGCCCACTAGCAATTCTTGATTCAGTGGTTTAAATCACTGCCAGCATTACTGTCCTACCAGGACAGCAGCAGAAGGCATGTGTGCCATATATATGCCATACATCTGCAACTTCACATGCATTAGCTGGAAATTACATCTGAAACCACTGCAGATGCACTGAAGAAGATACTAAGCTTCCTACAGTCTTGCCAAGAAGATTATGGAGTAATGATAAAAAAAATCAGGGCATAAAGCTCATCTTCCAATACAGTGAACATGAGCTCACTGGAATTGATAAAGAGTTTGTGGCTTCCCTTTTAAACTCCCACACTATACTTAAAGGATCTGATTAGAAATTATCTTCTTCTATATCATTTCAAAATGTCCATAACAGAGATAAGTAAAGAGACTGCAGTAGAAAAATATATGGGTTTTTCTTCTTTTCTGTTTTGCTTTTGCTGTCTGAGAAAACAGGCAAAACCCCTTCCTTTGACACGTTTCTCAGTATTCAGGAATGATAGCTTCAGTTTCAGGATGACAACATTAAAGAAGGTAGGAGTTTCTTACCAAGTCTAAAGTCTTTCCTTTTACTCCTGCTGTATTTAAAACTATGCAGTTAATATGTTTTATTCACTACATCACCTGTTTATCTTTGATATTTTGGAGGCCACATATGAGCAGGTATTATTCCTCGATAAACTGGCAGCTGAAGAGATGCTGAAAGCCTTTGGTCAGCAATTCAAATAATCCCTGCACTAAAGTTCAGTGGCAAAGATGACAGGGAAACACTCACCACAAAGTCACCAGTAGTTTGTTCCTCTCTTGTAACAGACTGAATCTGCTACAATAGCACATTTTACCTTAAATAACCTTTCTATTTATTTAAAGCCAGAATGAACTCTTTTTTCCTACTGGCTTAATTCTGGGCAAATAACTGCTTTGATCTGTTTATTCTACTTTTGTCCAATCATTTGATTCCTGCTCCTTGTTTAAGCTGCAGGCTTGTGGGATGACCGTTAATTTTAGTCACACCTTCTCGCAATTGATTAGCAGCTTTTACATTTAGCACAGCTAATCTGAGAGACCATTATCCAATAGAAGGGTGCACAAGAAAAGTAAAGACAGAATAATAAGAAGATTTTGCTGGTTTTCCAAGAACTCTGCTGTCTGATGCCCATTCCAGATACAAGCAAACCAGACTTCTTCATCACTTTGGTGCCTCGAGAAGACTGTTTTCCAGTTATTTCTCCTGCTGCCTCTTTCCTAGTAGGTTTGAAAGCAGTTCTCAAGTGTTATTATTTCCTAATAACAAAATAAGAACCTTGACATTCTTATTCACTTCCCTTGAAAATTAAAAAGGTTTTATTCATAGGCTGAAATTAATCACACTTCAAACTAAACATCCACTCATGAACAGTCTTCACCTGACTACATTTCTTCTGTACATGTTTTCCTACCTTCGGGGGTGATGGCAGCAGAGACACACCAGAAACTATAGACCGTTTAAACAAGTGGCATACACGACTACAAAAGGCTAATAAGAAACGTGATGTATATTTCACAATTATAGCTATATATGCATTTACTGTTTGACTCTACAAACTTATACTGATTCATTAAAATAAGAACTCCTTATAAGAAGGACATCAACTGAACTGTGACTAAGCAAGCTTTTTTGCATTTCAATGCTGGAAACTATATGACTACAAAATATTTTTTGTCTACTTCAAGTTTCAAACCTTTTCACTATTTTAGAGCTAAACCTGGGCAGAAAAAACTCAAAACCTACTGATTAAAAAAAAAAAAAAAAAAGTTTCTGAGTGGGGAGAGGGGAGGAACAGCTAACCAAACAAAAAAGATGTTTCTTTTCAACTCCAGATTTCAGATCTAGAGCCAGAAAAAACCCAAGAATGCCTAAAAAGCCTCGTTCTCTAGCGGAGGGAATTTAGTTATTTAGTTACTTCAGGAATGGACAAGGCAAGGTAAGCTGGAGCTGCAAAGTATTACCTTTCGTAAAGGCTTAGTAAGAGGACCTTGTGCCAGGGAACAGCCCTGATAATTAAATTAAATAAGTAAATAAATCCATGGGGTTTTATCATCTTACAGTTAAATAAAGCACTAATTAAAAGGTATTATTTAAAATATTTACCTCTAAGTTACAATAAAATACTGCTGAAACGTCACAGTTCATTGTTTAACATGCATCCATTACAGCTATGTCTCCTCCAGGAAAAATAATAATGAAATATTACTGCTCTTTAGCTACACTGGTATCTAAAGTACACAAGTTAACTTGTTGCTGTGTAAACAAATACTGAGATGAAAGGTGAAGTGGACCAACAGAGTTAGGTTTATTAGCAAGACATGGTCCTTTCATAAGTATCTTTAATACATAGCAGCTGGCTGGAGACTTCATAGCACAAGCTACGAACGCTGTCTAGCTGATACAACCTGAAACCAGGAGAACGAACTGTTTAACTTCCTCCTAATAGCTTTCACATTTTACCTTGTATATATCAAATGTTATTTCAAAAAGCAAACCAACTCCTTTTTCTGCTTAATTGGAAGCTTCCCTGCACACTGACTCTCCTTTACTGCCTCAGCACGGAAGTGCTGTGCAGAAGTTTCAGTATGAGTTATCCTTCTTCGAATCTCATACAGGTGCAAGATACATCAGTGATATTTTCTGTACCAAAACAGAAATTTAACTGAGGACAAAGAGCCCACAGACCTCACAACCAAGAAGACTTAGATTTTCATAACCCTTAGCTGGTTACTTTTGTCCCTTTGAAATCAAACGCAGTAACTAACAAAACAATACATAATAATGTTCTTGTTAACAGCAAGGCCTGGTTATTTCTACAGCAGTGCTCAGGTCCTTTCCTGGGAATGTTTTAATTACATTTTAAGAAAAAAACCTGCTAGTTTTAAAGTTTCTTCACAATAACAAGAAAAGCCAGGATAGAGTCCTTCTAAATATAAGCACCAGGTCCAATGGGACTACATTTAACATCTGTCCTGGTTAAACGTGTATCTAAGACCTCAGCCTTTTTTGTTTGGTGCATACTCTTGATATGCAAAGGATAACTTAGGTACTTCTCAAACGGGATTTTTTTTTTAACCTCTTAATGTAAAATTACCGTGCCCACGCTGCCATCAGAAAGTATTTGCTCATACTAATAATATAGATTTTCACCCTTCTGTAGTAGGCTTTTTGTTAATATTCAGTTAAAAAGGAGCGTTTCTCCTGACTCATCAGATGCTGCAACTGCTCTGATTCTGCTCTGTCCCAGAAGCACAAATGAAGTATTAGCTGCGCTACCAACACGTTGACAGGCAGCAAGCTGCAACCTGTCTTTGCCCAAGCAAAATACTGAGCAGCAGACTTTGCTCCATTTCTGTATTTGTTATTCTGGGGGCTATCTAGTCTGCATACCTAATTGCTGTTCAATCAGATTCACTTAATGGTCTGCACATCACTTGAAATCAGTGATTTTACTAGGGAATTTTGTTGGGAAAAACCTACTTCCAGACAGTGCAATTTATTATAAAACAGTAGTGACAAATTTCTCATGAAAAATTCCTGGGAAATCCTGGTTGATTTCCAAGTGTCCTCTGTACACAAGTTTATGACTCTGTTCTTAAGAGAGAAAAATCCTTTAAGTGAACTGGTAAAAATATCAGAAGAGTTTAGCTACTCAGTACTGCAAGTAAAACACATCCTTATGCAGACAGTGATTTTAAAAACCTACGCTCCCCTTCCTTATGCTTAAGTAGAAAATGAGACTTTTAGAAACATTAGAGTTAGGAACGTAAGTAGAAAATACCATTTTTAGAAATTTGGCCCTACAATTTTTGATTCAGTACCAAATTGATTCCTAATGCAAGAGGTAGGAGCCTGCACTAGGTTACAAATTACAAATTAAACCAAATAAAACCTTTCTACTAAAAGAATAAGACAGGCAGTCCAACAGAGTTCATTGTAATGTGTTAATATGACCATTCATTTAAATTTGTTCCTGGTTAGCTGCTTTAGCCATGGAAGTCTTTTATACTGAACAGCACAACTAGGTTTTCCCTCACTTATTAATGGTGTCCCAAGAACTTGAACTCTGCATTAAGAAAAAAAATTAAATAGAATTCAGAGTTCTAGTGTTGAATATGTTCAATTGTAATTCTATGGATGCTAAAGCAGAATGTGAAGTTCCCTCATGTTTGCCTGAACTACCTTAACGTATCTCATCTCACTGACTTTATGGTACTAAAATGCACATGGAGTACAAGCAAAGATCTGAGACCCTCCTGTGGTTAGCACCCCAAAAAAGCCTAAAAATAACCTGCCAGCAGCCTAAAGTGATAATGGGGTAAGACTGCTATCCCCACTGCCTTCTGTGTCATGCCCTGTACCTGGGGATCCAGCTTTGCTCTGCCACTGTCCCACTGAAGCCAGAGAGAGAAAGCATTTAAGGTCTGGAAGTTCTTAAAACAATGAGGATGATCCCATTGCTGCCTTAGAAATAAAAAGCGATTCAGAATCCAGCAGTGGATTCAATAAAGGACTTGGACATTGTGGTGGAGAAAAATCACAATTCGCAGCACAAGGGAGAACAACATGTGGACCTTGCAGATCACAGAGGCAGCAGTACAGCTATACCAGCAAATGATTTCTGCTTTGCCAAAAATGAGGAGCGAGGAAATTTTAACTCAGGCCCACTAGCAGAAAGCCTTATCTTCTTCCTCTCCCCTTCCCTCAACATCCTTAAGCACAAGCCCCTGGAGTATCCAGTGGCAATATTATGTGACCAGTCATCTCCTCCAGTAACAAAAAACTCTGATAAAGTTGCTGCAAATCAGGGCATGTGCTGTGGAATGTGAAATTTGGACCAAAAGAAGATAGTATGGGCAAGGAGCAAAATAAATCAAACCTGACACGTGCTATTTTTCTGACATGAGGACGTGGCATGTGAGGGAGAGGGTGGGGTGTTACCCTGCTCACTAAAGCAGGGACTGCATCATGCTTAATTCCCACACTGAGCGTTTTATTTATTTTCTGTCAGTGATGACAAATAAATAGAAAGGCCTTCTCCTGATGGCCAAGCAGATTACAAAAACACTTCACCTGAATTATCAGCATTTCAGAGAAATGTGTTTGGCGGTATCAGATGAGCAATGCCGAGGGCTCCATGACGTAGGTGCCATGGGCCAAAGCATCACTTACCACGTGAATGAGGCAGCACCTGTGCGGATCCGAAGGGTGAATGGGAAATCACTGGCTCGGTCCATCACGGGAAGGGGCAACTACAGGCATCAGAGGAAATGGATGCTCCAGCCAACAAGGATGAGAGATGGGACACTGAACAAATCTACTCTGGCCTCATCCACGGCACAGATTATTTTCCCTGTCCTTATATCTGTTTGACTGAACTACCATAACATGGCTGGAGAAAACTGCCCTTTTACGTGCGTAACACAGCCAAAGTCATAAGGCACAGCTTCCTGCAAAGCCTGGGTCCCAGTGTAAGGAAAGCCACACTCTCACCCCAGCATACATGCAAATTACAGCCTCTACTATGGACCGCAGCATTTTGTGCGATTTACATAGAATGCTGACAGGTTTTTTGGGAAGGGAAGAGGACTTTCATTTTTGCCAATCCAAACAGCTGGCCAGACCATGCTTTGGTTGTGTACAGATAAAGAAGAGAGTAAGGCAGGATTTAGCTCCCAAAACATACTTAAATTGGCTTTGAGAGGTAAGGATTGACATGCCAGTTGCATTAGTTGATAAAGAATATCATCCGTTTCCACTCATTAGGGACAACCTCCCTTCCCTCCACCATTCTCCCTTGGGCTGCAAAACCAGACTACCCACAGGTCAGGGCTCATTCCAGAGCTGGGGCCAGCCCATCGCACCCAGCTGCCGAGGAAGTGGCAATATATTTTAAAATACTGCACTTTAAAAGACAGATACCAGTATGTTAAAAATACTCCTTAAAATCAAGGATGTGGAAATCCAAGCAAACTTCTCCTTCTGTTGTGGACGGTGAAGTAGCAGAGTGTATTAAAAAACAAACAAACAAAGGGGGGGTAGGGGGTGGTGGCAAAAAATCCCCCGCAAAATTTGCCAACTGGTTTACTGAGAGTAGAGCACTGAGCTGCACATTAAAAGGAATGCCATTTCTATATGCTTGAAATCATCTGTATAGAGCAATACATCACAGCTCCTCTGCTCAGATGGGAAAAGTCAGAGCTCTACAAGGAACCAGCAGTAGCCTGAAGGAAAAAGCTACCAGTTACGCAATTCCTACCCGTGCACCCGCATATAGTCATCTTGCCTGCATGCAGATGAGATTTTGTTCTGTTTGTTTTGAATTTGCATGTCTTCTTTAACATGAAAAAGGCACCTTGTCTGTATTTAAGAGATGTGCTAGCTATTCAGTACCTCAAAAAATGCAGACCATTTAGTTAAGTACCTAAATCTAAATTTAGCAGGTCTAATTTAGCTGCTCAAGTTCAAATACGTGGACTCTGATGCACCTACAATACATATGCTCAGATACGTGCAAGTGCAAATGAAAACTTTTAGGGAGGTTGAAAGCTGGGGACACAGTCCATTACCATTATCTATTCTCTCTCCCTCTCCTAGTAACAGCATGTCAAATTGTTAATCAAGATTTTGGTTCTCCAGCTAATGCTTTTCCCCGTCACAACTGCTGTCTAAAATCATGACTGCATCATAAACGATACTGCAATGCTTTGCATTATACATTTATGTTAAGTTATTATCAATACAACTTATATACAGGGCATTAACTATGTAATATATATTTATTATTCCTCTGTACAGAAATTCTATTGATTTCTTTCCCATCAAGAGCACACTACTTGACTGCAAACTACCAGGTTTACAAGGGGATTACACAAAGTCTTTCTTACTCTATCTTAAACCCCCACTTTTCTTTTTATATCCTGGCAGATATCTCACAGTCAGTGTGAGTCTCTCAGCCCATTAAATAATAGCAGAGAAAGATAAAAACCAAAATAATTTTCATTTTTTCCAAAAAATATGAAGAACAAACACCCAAAGAGGCTTCAACACAGAAATTTGTGCTTAACCTTAATAAGATTTAAGTGTACATCTTAAGTTAAGCATATATTGTAGCACTTCAGGTGACTTACATGTGCTTAAATCTCACAAAAGTTAAGCACAATCTCAAGTGCTTTCTTCAATCAAAGGCCTCTGCAAGACCGGAGAGCACTGTCTTCTGGTACCTTTCATCCTGTTGGAGGTAACTGTCACTTCCACCTGAGGAGCAGCAGAGGCAAGTGAGTACCAGCCTCTTGGGCACCCCCGTTTGCCATATTAGTCAAAACTCCCCTGAAATTCCCTGTCTTGAACTTGAGGCCTCATCTTTCAGGCCCCAAAGACCCGCTCAATCAGCATATCACAAAGGTTTTGCCTACCTCTTGAATTCTCAAATCCATAAGCCTGTTTTGGTCCTCAAACAGTAGTAGTACTAGTAGTAATAAAAATAAATGACAGGAGAATGCAAGCATTGAAAAGTGCCACAAAAATGGTATCTGGATGGTGAGGGGGAGACAAGCACTAGCTCACAGGAACAGTTCAGGTGAGGTTTCCCCGATGGAGCTGTCATGCGACGAGCAGCAAGCCCACCCTGGCATCAGGATCACTAGGTAGTGTGTGTCCCCTACAGGGTTTGCTAATCCCAAGTTTGCCACGCTACTGGCATTGTGTCCAGCCACTTGCAAAGGAGGTGTGAGATCCCCAGAAAGCTGCTGGTGTTGTCCGCCTGTGAGCACCTCCATGGGAAGACCATCTAAGACCCGCCTTAAAGGCTCAAAAGCCTTGCACATACCCACACAAATGAACACACACACCCCCATACTAGAGAATGACTCTCACCATCTTGCCCCTGGTCAAGAACAGTAAAAAAGGCAATTTCCAGACTTCTGTACTGGTTTTAAGAACCAAAGGCTGGAAATCAATGTCAAGGAAGTACTGTGCTTGCCAGAAACAGCATCACCAGAATTTGGGGAGCAGGAGAAGAACCAAAGCAACAAAGCCCAACTTTTCCCTCCCCAGCCTCCTGCTACCCCATGAATGAAAAAGGAAGAGAGAAGAGTTGTCAGGTAATATCAACATCAGACGCCACAGGCAGTCATCAGATTTTCTTTTAGCTGCTTACCAGTGTGGCTCCTTTTATGTACCATTAGCACATTGGGCCCAATGCAAACCATGCCACAGACGTCACATTTCAGTTTACCATTCGGAAGCCGGATTCCTCCCTCGCTCGATAGCTCCTGGATCTTTCTGTTATCCGCCATCTCGTTACTCTCAGTGAGGGGCTCTTCCAGGCTGCTTCCTTCATCATGAGCCCTGATCTCATCTTCCTGACTCAGGGGCTTCCTGTCACATTCCTCATCACTTTGCATTTCTAGCTTTACTGAATTTGCTGAAATAAGAAAAAATAAAAATAAAAATAATTAAAAATGTGTGTTTTCTAAGTTCCCAATTGCTAATATCATGATAAATTTCTACTATTATCAATATTAAAGCACAGCCTTGAAGCTCAAACCAAAATGAGGGTCTCATGGTGGTGATGGTGCCACAAGTTACAACTGCATCTTTCTTCAAGGCTTTGTGGTTTGTTTTTAAATTCCTAATTTCTATCTCATTTTACAGCTTAGAAACTAAGGCACGGCATGATCCAGAGACCAACCAAAAGTTGCAGAGATGCAGCAGACTTAAGAACCGACCTCCTGCTTCTCAGCTTGAAACACAGGAGCCCACTCCCTTTCAAGGAGCCCAAGTCACAAAAGCAAAGGACATAGCCAGAGCCGCTTCCTCCAGGTCTTTCCTGCCTAGTGCACCGAGACACAGGGTTTCCAAAGACAGGACATTGCACTGCCACAGCTCATGGAAACAAGCACCCTTCACAGGAAGGGCTTTTCAAAACACAGGGACCTAGCAAAGCCAGGCTTGTGAGCTGTGTCACTAATCTCCCAATTACCCTGCCTGCACTGGCAGGTTTCCTGACTGAAATGAGACCAATCTCTGGATGAGCCTCCACTGCTTTTTTGCTACCATCTTCTGATTCACATAAATGGGACACTGCCAAGGCAAACAGGTCTGAAGTGAGACCTACGCTGCTGGCTTATTTATATTTGTAAGTGAAATAAGTGCAGCTGAAGTCCTTTCATATCTTCTTGGTTAGACTGATGGGCTCACCACTGATTTCTGTGATCTTCAGGTCACAGGACAAACCTCCTCTACTAGAGCATGTTGGATCAGCAAATCTTTAAAGAAAATGAACGCATCAGGCTTTTTCATGTAGGGGTTTTGGTGCAGGGGTGTTTTAATCACCAGACACCCCAATTTCAATGCCTCAGTGGTTGGTCAAAACCACTGAAAGGCTTGTCCCAGAGTCACACCCTTCATCCACACTGTCAGCCAGAAGGCAAGCCCACGTGTCTGCTTCCCTAAGCCTTGATCCTGCTGAGGGGTTTAAAAAGGAGGTGATTCAGCCTTTGTATCTAAGTAGTCTTTGACCTTTGTACTAAGGCCATTAGCAAGAGTGCCACTGACAAGCAGTGGACCTGGAGTGCAACTGTGTGTCCTGGGCCTGGCTGGTGTCTCAAATCCCAGCCAGGAGTGCTCCAGAGCAGCCACCCAAGGGGACCCTGCCCAGGAACCCAACAAGAGAGTTAGTAGGCGTGTCTGATCGCTGTGAGGCACCACAGTTTCAAACAGCAGGCCTGGAAACGTCAGAAGAACAAACCCTACAACTCAGATTTCCTACTTCATCCTCTTTTCTCGTCCTTTCCCAGAATTTACGGTTAAAGAAAACACAAGGTTCAGAGACTGATGTTGACGTTGTGACTCTAAATCATTGCTGTTACTCTTAAGTAAAGCATAATGAATGGGGCAAATGCACCAGAGACCAAACAATGGTAAGATGTTGGTTTTCAATCATAAAATAGTTGAAACACATCTTCCACTATTTGTCAAGGTGCTAACTGGAGCTAAGGAATCAAAGTACTATTATGGCAAAGCCCACCCAGAGCAAGGACACAGCCAGATCAGATCACAGCAGACATGCATCATCACTGAAATGATCTGTACTACGAAATAGTTAAAGCGCTCCATTTATAGAAGGGAATTGATATTTTTGTTGTCACAGAGATGCATTTATTGTTTAAAAAAAGAAACAACAGCATAGACAGAGTTTGACTGTGACCTGGCCCCAGCTCATCGCCTGGAGGCAGCGCACAGCTCTGTTGGCCCGAGTACAGGATGGCCATCCCCACCTACACCCAGCGTGGTGGAAGAACACAGTCCCCTGGGGATGGCTCTCTGCTCCACAGTGCTAACCCTGGTACCAACAGCATGCACAGGGAAATACATGAATAAAAGCAACCTCTCGCTGGACATGAAAAAGATGCTGTAAACTTTATGTATTCACCAATCATCCCCCATGTACAAGATACATTTTTCTTAATAGCTTCTTCCGCGAGGCCACGACCACCTCAACAAGGGGAGGAAGAAAGGCAGAAACAGGTCAACAGGAGGCTGTTTGCATGGCAAGCGCGAGGGGGCCTGCCTCACCATGGCAGCAAGAGAAGTGATGGGAAGCCATCTGATGATTGTGAGGAGCCCAAGATATGGTGGGTGGCACAGCCATCACCAGCCTTGTGACCAGGAGGACACATCCTTGGTGGAGGGACTGAGCAGAAGGGAAGAAGAGTGGGAGCTCTGCCAGCTCCATGGACTGGCAGGGAGAAAGCTGAGGTCCTAGTCCCACCTCTCTGTGGAAAGCACGCGTTGGTGATTTATGGACAGCCCACTTTCAGAGCTAAGGAATGGCAGTTCCCTCTAATAATAGCAGCCTTTTGGGGTATTCAGCAAGTCTGAGAATGAAGCCTGAATAAATGGTTTGCTGTCTTCAGGAGCAGGATTTAATACACTTGGCCACACAAGAAGCTAGGGTAGAGCCAGAAATAGTGCCCCGCGCTCCTCACCTAAACCCCTGGGTTTCTGCCACAAGCCTGCACACTCTCCACACACAGTAATGCACAAAATAACCAAAAAACCTCATAGTAATTATGTATATTTATACCTATTCACAAGAGAGATAGAAAGCCTTGTATCTTACATGTCTTCTTACCTATATAATTTTTTGTCTCTATTTCTCTGACATGGAATAATAAACACTTGACTGAAATAAGTGCTGAGCACCATGCGTTCCCAGTCAAGCCTGTGGACCTCTGCTTGGCACGTATGAAAGCAAGGGTGCAAGAGCTTAGAAACTGAAAGATCACTTACTTACTTTATCTTGCCCTAGCATGTCTGCTGAATGACTGCTTTCATCCAACAGGATAAACAGCACAACAAAACGGAGCAAGCTGTTTGCTGAAATGCAACCTCTCCAGACACACGATGCTCCACAGCTCCAGCAAACGTAGCTCACAAAGCCCAGAGATTTCGTAATATCCCAGCTATTCTGCAAAGTTGTGCAGGCTGTTTACTCTTCTTACTTCCATCACCTTCACACAGAGCACCATCGTTGCCATTTTCAGAAACCCTCGGCTAGCTCTTGTTGCTGCGGGAAGGTTTCCTTCAGCTGGGACTAGTCACAGGTCTCCAAGGAGGGGTGCACTAGTGCAGCAGGGATCTCCTCAGCTCGTTGTGAGGGCTTTGCTAATCAGGTCATCTCCGCTGCCTTACATCTGGTGTATATATTAGGCTTGTGTGGTAGCCTGCATACAAACAGGCGCTTAAATCGCACATAGTTTTTCTCTGTTGTCAGCCAGCCTTTGAAACTACAATGTGGCACTGTCTTTGTTTTCACCTACAGCCACAAACTCAGAGAGCATAATGAACTCTGCTGCAAAGAAAAAAGAAATATTCAAGGGATGTTTATGGCTATCCTGCATCATACACAAGTCTCACGTCAAATTTCACCCGGGTTCCCTTGCCTTTCTTGCTCAAACACTTGCTAAAAGTGGCAGGCTTTCTCATTCCTTGGCCAAGCAAAGCATAAATAAGTAAATGGAAAAAAATTTTTAAGTTTTTGGCACTTTTCCTGAAAATCACAGCAAAAGAGATAGCAGGGATGAACTGCAATCCAGCTTGCTGCAAAAGCGTGAACTTGAAGCCAAACCATAACCATTTCCCTCCAGTTACAAGTTCCTTCCACTTTTTCCCAGTCCAGCACAACACCTCATCGGAAAAAAGAGACAAGCAGTCACAAAAGCTTCTATCTATGAACATGAAGCTAACGGCACATATTCACCAGACCACACAGCAATGTTTCTTTTTCCCTTTTTTTTTTTTTTTTCTTTTTTTTTTCCAGAGCACCAACCAGCTGATCCTGAATCACACTTTATCCTGAGTGGCCAAATTGAATACAATTATTGTTAATGTCTCATAAGTGCTAATTAAACTGCATTTCCCTGTTAAACAGCATTTTGGCAAGTTTCCAGTACCAAAATATTTCCTTCACCCACAAATTAGCGTAGCTACAAACCAGAAGTTGGAAGATCCACCTAAGAAAAATATTCCTAGTATTCCATCCTCTGTCATGGAAATTTGTTTCCCTCAAAAGTGAGATCGGGGGTGTGTGTGTGTGGGGAGGAGGGGGAATCCTCCTGTCTTGCTGAGAGATTTGATCCCCATGTGTAGCGTAAATTAAAGCACTGTTCATCTTTTTCTTAAGCAAACAAGCTAGAGTGTAGTTCCCGCTACAGAACAAAATTCCTTCTGTCCAACACATCAGGGAGAAAGCAGCAGGACTGTGCCCCTCTGTCTCCTCCACTGTCTGCTGTCCTAGGTCGTTGCTTATTTTATCTGTGGCCTTGGAAAACCAGGCTGGCCACTGTCACCAAGGGTTTGTGGTCTCCAGCTAGAGGTTAGCCTTTCCTGGCAGCAGCCATGCACCACCAGCCTCTTCCTGCTGCCCCCGGAGCAGCAGAAAAAGCAAGCCTGACCCCTCAGTCCCTCTTCTCTCGCCAGCAGGAAACAAAGCTTTGGCCCAGCTTCAGATACTCATCCTTGAGGAGGCAAAATTCAAATCTGCTGCCCCCGAAGAGCCTTGGGGTGGCTCTGTGGGCGAACACAGCGAAGGACACTTGCAAGCTAATGCGGACACGACATGTTCCCTAACCAAACTAGCCTGATAGAGAGAGGCATTAGCTCTCCTGGGGTCTGCTGCAGATTCCTTGTCCAGAACACAATATAATGCAATATTCAAAGCCTGGATAACATGTCTGTCTTTATCCCAGAACGCAAAGAAATTAAGAAATTGTTACTTCCCTCTGGAAAATGAGACCGAGCTCTAACTACCGCAGCACAGTGACAGGCAGATACAACACAACCTTCTGCATATTGTCTTGTCAATGGTCAGTGACACAGTCTATTTTAATCATGAACTTCTCCGAGGCAGTGGATTAATGACATTGCTAATTGGCAGCTAAAGACAAATAGAAAATGACCCAGCTTCTCGCATGTTTTGAAGCTGGGTACCTAGTTCTTACAAATTGCAAGGCTCAGATGTGGAGTGTTTCTATACCATTAAATGCCCTGTTTCTGTACTATTAAAACCACTCAGTAATGGTGAGTGGAACACATTTGGTTTTAAGAGCTGGGGTAGCAAACCGACAAGCACCCTGACAGATTTTGAAAATTCAAGGTAAGGAATGCCAAAAGCTAGAAACAATGAGCCCTGACTCTTGTTCAGTCTAAGAGCACTCTGGTAGCAAAAAGGGTCCTTAAAGAGGGTGTTTACACCACTCCAAAAGTGTAGTGAGACTTTAATGCATGTTTAAACATACTTTCCTCCTGGAATAGTATAAAGGGGTCTTAGTGAAAAGACGACTTCATTTTTGAGTTTCTTGTTGCTGGTAGAATTTGGCTCTTAATTAATGAGGCTTTTCACGTCCATTTTGGCTTAATTGTAAACTATTAAATGTGCAAACAAGGGAGCACCAGCAAATCTTCTCTTTTTAAAAAGGCACACATACAAAGGGTGTGAATGCCAGCCGAGCAGGGGCAGAACCAAGGGAGGAATCTGGTCTGTTGTCACCTTGTAGCCACAAAACACTTAGCTAACAGGTTGACATTAAAAAGCAAATTAACTGGAAATTATATTTAGTTCTTGAGAAACTAACAGGCCTCCCCTTCTCCTCGTGCTGCGCTGGTGCAAAGCAGGTATTGCTCCAAAGCTGCGTAGGTGTGATGCTGAGGAATAATAGGAGTCAAGTCTGCTCAAGGCACTGGCAGCGTATCTGCTGCTTCGGGGTAGATAACCGTGATCTCCAGGAGAAAAGAAGGTGTCTCTCAAATGACACCTGCAGGCAATGCTGCCCTAACAACACTGTAATGGAAAATGTTTCAGTTTGGGGTTAGAAAGGTGTGTTTCAAGGGTGCCAGTTCTGCTTTCACAGTAGATTGAGACTTTCTGGAGGCTCAGAGAGAAGTGAAGCTGTATCCGGATGGAACAAATGAGGGTGAACATCACCTGCAAAGAATGGGGAATTACCCAACTCCTTTCTCGAGTCAAATGAGAAAAGCCCAAGCAGCGCCTCTTACGTTACACATGGACATCCCCGATGCTGGGTTTCAAATTTATCACAAGCTGCCAAAGATTTAGCTTTTGGCCGCTGAGCGAGTGTGAATCTTAGATGGTGACACCATGTTGTCACGGTGACCTTAGCAGGGTTATGTCCATTTGTAACAGTTAAATCAAACCAAGTATTTCATAACCAATATAAAGAAGGAGGAGGGAAAATAAAGGTTTAGAAGCTTTGTGCCGAGTCCTTTTCTGCATGCTACAAACAGGATTTTTCAAGCCCACATGGAGGTGGTTAATACACCAGAAATTCAGTGAGAAATGACTGGCTTATTTAAGCATCCTTAGAAATCTTTAGTTTTCACACTGAAGAATCTCAGTTTAAGCCTGCTACCTCTGAAGTCAATCTGAACTCTCACTAAATGCAACAGAACACTTATTTCATATCTTCTGGAGGTGGTGTGTGCAGTAAGCATAGACCAACAGGTCTGTTACACACAAGTTTAGTTTAAATTAGGATGTGGTTGCATAGCTAAGCCAAGCTTCAGTCAGGTTTTAGCTGACACAAACCATGGTTGCTATCCTCTCGTTCCCCACCTCGTTCATCCTTTATACTGGCATCAGTGCTCACGGAGCTGGGTGGTAAACTAATATGGTTGAAAACTAACTTCCCTGAGAAAAATCAACCATTTTCAGCTGGATCAGGCCCCTGACCAGGCATACTGTGCCATCAAAAGAACCAGCTGTTGTGGTTTAACCCGGCTGGCAACTAAGCACCACACAGCCGCTCGCTCACTTCCCCCTCCCCCTCAGTGGGATGGGGGAGAGAATCGGGAAGGAGAAGAAAGGTTAGAGCCGTGGGCTGAGATAAAGACAGTTTAATAAGAGAAAATAATAATAATAGTAATAATGAGAATGGTAACAGAATATACAGAATATACAAAATGAATGATGCACAACGCAATTGCTCACCACCCGCCGACCGATGCCCAGCCCGTCCTGAGCTGTGATCACTCCCCGAGCTGCGACCGACCAACTAACTCCCCCCGAGCATGATGTTATATGGTACGGAATAGTTCTTTGGTCGGTTTGGGTTAGCTGTCCTAGCTGTGTTATCAACATTCTTGTAGTACTAAATCCAAAACACAGCACTATGCTAGCTACTATGAAGAAAATTAACTCTATCCCAGCCGAAACCAGGACACCAGCTGTGGCTGATGTGGAGCAGCACCCTGGATGTCACGGCATGCTTTTAGTAGCAATGGTCTTAAAATACCAGGCGGCTTCTCCCAGCCCAGCTGTCCATGGCAAGGAATGAGGACTGCACCAGTGAAACCTGTGGAACAGCTTTTATGCTCAAATACAAGCTTATACAAATATTAAACTGAAAAGACCACAGTTACAGTTTAAGCATGAAGCATCTTAGCAAGTGCAGCATTAAGACCTGAAATTTCTTTTCTATCACAAGACCAAATTCTGAAGGTTTCAATGATTTTTGAGTTGCATTCAGTAAGAACCCTGCTGAAGTCCAGAGGCTGAGATGCTGAGTAAGGAGTATCTTGGTATAAGTAAGGATGGCAGTACGTAGACCAGAATTTGCCCCACATGCCCAGCCTGTGGGGCATGACTGTTCGCTCACCACAAGTCACCCATGCTGCATACCTCCATCTGGCAAGAGCAAGAACTCCTAATTGAATATATGATTGCTCAGTGTCGCAAGATTCCTCTACAGAAGGACCTCAGGCCAAATTTCAACCACAAATGCATCTATGCAACTTGTACTTACACAAGTGAGAGTCATGTATTCATATCCCAGGGTAGGAAAAGCACTCCTGAATACCTAGCCTCCCCCTCCTTTGTTGCCTATGCTTACAAAGTAATTATGGTGCAACAAGTATCATACTTAACATAATACAAGGTTTCTACCGATTCCCTATAGGTGCAAGGAAGAGCTTTCCTCACCCCCATGCCCCTCGACCCATTCACAATGTCAGAACCTAGCCCCCGTGAAAGACGAGTGGAACGCAGTGGTGCTTGGCTCCTAGCTGCTGTCCTTTCTACTGATGCTTGAGCTAAGCCAGTTATTAAGCTTGGACTCATGGATTTTTGCCTAGGGTAAAATTAGGAGCAATTATTGGATACCTGTTTATTTGTTCTGCAACTTTTTGGGCTGTTTCGATGGGGTGAGAGGGAGGAGGGTTTTTCTTTTTCTTCTTTTTCTGTTGCACAAAACACGCTTTTCTGGGCAAAT
Organism: Egretta garzetta; assembly: GCF_000687185.1. Taxonomy (NCBI): domain Eukaryota; kingdom Metazoa; phylum Chordata; class Aves; order Pelecaniformes; family Ardeidae; genus Egretta; species Egretta garzetta. Next base: position 929,983 of record NW_009258281.1, on the reverse strand, counting down.
GTCATCTGGCAAACTTTCTGCCTTTATGCAGCACCTGGTCAGCCCTTGTGATCCTCTGCTCTCTCCTGTCCCATACCATAATCACTAAGACTTTCTGCCTTTGTCTTAATGACTTTACGCTTGTTACAGACGCGGGCAGGTGATGTTGCAGGGGCTCTGGTGCATAGCAGGTGTTCTCCAGGGCCCCTTTTCATTGTAAACTTTTATTCACAGTTACCGTGAACTGCAGGAGGCAGGGTTCAGTGATGTGGGTGGTCTTTCACATCCCTTTCCCTTGCCGATCTAAAGCAAGTCTCTTACTCTCTGCAACACGCACATTAAATACCGTCAGTCTCCTCTCCTACCACAGCTCTTACTTACTTCAGTAGAATTATTTCTGATGCACACTGGAAAGCAGAGAAAGGAGGAAAAAAAAATCAGGCTCAGTCCTGTAGTGAAACACTCTGTCTCTCAAAACATTAAGACCATAAACATCATCTTATTTTTAAGACCAGTTCAAATTCTAATAAGGGAGCAGCAGAAACATATACTCATTGAGCAATGACACAACATTCACCTCAAAGCTGATTTTCTAAGAGGCTGCTGAGAGCTCTATATGGTACCCAAAACTAGAAGTTTGTAATGGAAAATGCTGACAAACTACAGCTATATATGGATCATCTCTTATATACAAAAATAAAGTGATTTATAACATCCACTTAAAGTGACCAATGCCTCATTGCTCACTCATTGTCATCTCTGCTTCTTAAAAAGTGCATGACTTCCTAAAATGCTTTCCAATGTATGCAAAGAGTAATTATAACAGTAATGATTATTTCATTTATAAGGAACTTTCCATTAGGGATCTGCACTATATTTGAAAATACACCCAACAAAGTTGTTTGAATCCAACAGAATGACTTCCCTGGTTCTGGACCACGTACTTTGCTTCATTTTCTGGCATTTTTACCACTGGAGACATTATTTTAAACCAGTGAAAGGCTTTCATTACAAATTCTACCTTTGGATCATTCACATCTTTCAGGAAAAGATGTACTTATTTTTAATAATATAAACTCTAAGTCATCTTAATGCAACCTGACCTAGCAACGTCCTCCTCCTCTAAAGGAGGCACCTCCCCTGACTCATCAACCCATGGAAAATTATAGGATAAGCACCTGCCACAAAAATATTTTCTGTCTTTGTCACTACATTGTAAAAAGAAGATTAACAACAAAACCTGTTTCGTTTATTTATTTGAATTAAAGCCTTGTCTGTACCCTTGGAGGCAGGTGGCTGATGCAAAGCAATGGGCTGATCCCCAGGTACAGGACTATTTGCAGCCACGGATCACTGCAAACGTCTGAGCATAGGGACTTCTCACCATGCACTTCACAGTCATTGCTGTGTTGGACTCCACTGTGATCAAACGACAAAAAGGGAAAGCAGTTTAGCCCAGCCACAGTATGACTGCATAAATTTGAAGGAAAAGTCTTAAAAGCCAGTGTCTTTGTAAATGCTGAGTTCTGTCAGCACGGTGCGGCTTTGAGACATGTATTTTTACTTAAGCTAGCTGAAAAAGGGTATTTCCCTTTTTTTTTTTTCTTTACTGATTTCAGATGGTCAATGGGGACTGGATTTCGGGATCTGGGGTCTAGAGAGATCCGCTCACAGTTCCAAGACCCCAGCAGTATTGAATTCATCATATTAAGGCAGGACTTCGAGGACAAAAATTCACCTACATCTAAAGATGCACATGAAAGACACTTACATTATGTTATAAGGATGGCAGAATCTGGTTTAGTCCCTTAACTTTTCCAAATTTAAAAGACAGAACAGTTTATAATAATTTTCCATTTTCAGAAGTCACTTCAAGAATCTAAAGCTGTTTAAACTGAAAATTTGATGTACTAAAAATGGGGGGAGGGTATCTCTGTTGCCTCCTTCCCACAACTTAAAACACACCAGCTATTAAAGCAGCAAGATATTTAAATGACTATTCATTCTGATTTTTTTGTAAAGCAGTGCTAGGCTTTCACCTGTATCATTATTATGTAGGCAGTGACAGATGGCAATGGAAAAATATAAAATAACTCTTAGAGTATTAACTTTTTTTCAGTACCGTATGTGTCAGATTCTTTAGCATAAATAAATGGCATTACACAGTCTCATTAAATCTATACATCTGTGTAGTAACTTGCAATTTATGGATATTTTCTGACACAATGTTCAAACCAACAGGTTTAGCTCACATGTTTCTTTTCTCACCATGCCATCTCCAAGTCACCAGAAAAGCAAACAAAAGCAAAACCCTACAGTAAATACTGCTGAAGAATTCTATGAGAAGATTTGCTATTCATCATCTACACCTATTTAAGGGAATGGGAAGGGAAGAGGGTGGTGGGATCATGGAAGAAAGGGGCTGGAGGGAATTGGCAAGTAAAACTGATAATTAGGTACCTAAAAATTTACATATCTAACAAGTAAGGAATGTTTCTTCAAGTTAGATTAAAACAGTAAGAATGGGGACACACACATTTTCTCATATCAACCACAAACACCAAAAGCACCCATCACTTTTTCACCACAGTACCCAAGAGCACTGAGCAGATACCCCCATTAACTGCTCAAACAAGAAAGGACTAGGGATTGCAGGACAGAACCCCAACTTGAAACATTTCAGACTGTTGAGGAAGTCACATGATGCACCATCACCAAAAAAGCTGAAAGATGCTGCAAGTGGCTTTGAGCACCACTCAGTATTATTCCAGAAGAGTCAAGAAGACTGAGATGTAACAGATTCATAGACTGATGCATCTGATAATTCCTCGGGAGATACATGGAGCCTGCTCCTGAACATGTCCCATAAACTCAGCTACTCTGTGGAAACTGCACATTCAGCCACCACGTACAGCCATGTGCACACAGCCTCTCTGATGGACAGCAGAAGCATTTCATTTGTTTGTCTTCAGTTAGCTGTAAAGCAGTGTGTGTCTTTTGTTCTATTAAGAGGCTGAGGCTGGGCAGCATCAAGGAAGGGCCTTGTTTGCCTTGTTCCAGCTTCTGCAGCCCGGGTTACACAGGGAGAACAGGGATGCTGCTCCTCCTGGGGCACTGAGGACAGTGGGATAGGAGGAGAGGGCTGGCTTATATACTTGTACATACAAACCTATTCCTGGGAGCACTCCCAGGCCCACTTTCATTCATCCTTGAGCAGGAGCAGACCTTGTAGCTGCTACAGCCTGTCCCAGCTAAAGAGTCTCTTTCTAGGCAACGAGTTGTCTTTGGGAGCCCTCCCTTTAACACAACAACCTGCTGGTCCAGGCTGGTGGAACGGGATGCAACACCACTCATTGTTACTAAACATTAATTAAAGATGTCAACAAAAGATAAAAATCTGTAAACATAGCCGCAGGTCAAAGAACAAGTGCCTGCCACAGAGGAGTACAGCAGCCCTGCACCTTCATTCCCGATTTCTGTGCTGCAAAAGGTACCTCCTTTTTCAACTCCCATGACAGTACCTCTGGAGATGTTCTCCAAAGATCCCCAACAGTTCTGGAGAGCTGTTAATACCTCCAATATATCACAGAGTATCAAGAAATACTCCTGCCTGAACATCAAGTCACATCTTACAGACAAACTCAAACCTCACATACATGACACATTCCCATTGGAAAGCTTAAATTTGGCATTAGCAGCAACTTCTGCATGTCAACCTTTTGTCTCCTTGGGTAAAGGATCTGTTGGGAGCTATTTACGTACTGGCTCTTTTCCTCTAGGAGGAGCTGGTATCTCTGCCTAAAATTAAGATTGCTTGACACTTCCTACGATGAGGCCCTGTTTTTCACTTGCTTATCACTTTGCCAAAAACAATTTAGGCTGAAATTTGTAGGCAATATTTTAAATTTTTTTTTGTGTGAAACTGCAAATGAAAACAGTTCAACTGGGTCTGACAAAAAGATTGGAGTAAACACCACCACTGGTTCTTAGTGTTCAAATAAGGTGATCCATGACCAGCCAAACTAGCGAAGCATGCTTTTCTATGGATTTATACCCACAGTCTCTTTCAAGCCCTCTTTCCTTGCAGTAATCCCAACTGGGGTACCTACAGCCAAACAGAATGAATAACATCTGAGTTCCACTTGCCTTTCCCCTCACTAACGAAGGCCAGCAATCCCAAGAGATCCTCTGACCACATCCCAAATTTCATCTCATGGGTACACTTCTCCAATTATGTCAATTCAAGAAAACTGAGACCCAGAGACACGAAACATCACTGACATGCCTCACTTTGTTTTTGAGGATGGGTCATGTGCATTTAAAAATCATTACTCACTGCAATGAAAAGGAGGGAAAAAAAAAAAAAAGGAAAGAATCTGGCATCCTAAGAGCCTCACTAAAGCTCTTTAAAGTGCATAATTCCATCACTGTACTGTACATAGCACACAATCTCTGAGGGGTAATTATCCATGGATTGGAAGCCAGTGTGAATATACACACAGTCAGTCAATATGATGTTGTGCTTGCTGCTGCTTCTCTTTTTTCTTCTTTCTTTTCTTTTTTTTTTTTTTTAAATCAATTTTAATTGTTGTGGATCTATTTCTTCTAATAAAAGAGAGTGAACCGATTCTGGTTGGATAGATTTCTGAATACGGAAAATGAGTGAGCAAAACATGTGAGAGTACTTACTGTATTACCAGAAATATTTATAAATGGCTCTTCCCTCCCTCAGCTGGCAGAATATCAAAGCACTGAGGAAGCAGCACGGATGGCTTCTGAAGGGATGGAGAAAGCAAAAGTCCACTCCTCCATCATCAACCTGGGAAAGCAATGCCACGGAGCTCCGGCAGAAGCCCAGACTGGAACTGCTCTAACAGCAACATCTCCCCTCTTGTCAAAGGGCTAACACTATTCTGAGTGCAAACTGTATTAGGAAGGATCACAAAGGAGCCTCTACAGGGAATATATACTGTGTCTACAGGGTTATGACAACATACAAACTGGACACCCAAGGTTTTTTGTAATTCCAGGTGATTCCTGGGACTGACAGTCATTCCAGCTGAGGACAATCATATTCTCTGAAGGCTTGATGCCTACATACACCAAGACCAACTCTTTGGGCTTGACAGCAGTGCAGCCTTCTCCATAAAACACAGCACTATCACAACGAATTGGGTGTATTTGGATCAGCAAAATAAAAATGTGGAGACAAGCACATTTTCAAGAGACGCACAGAAAATCATTCATATCCTTGCACGAGAACCTGGCTGAGAAAGAAAGGTCTCTGCACCATGAGCTCCTGCAGATGGGGTTTCTGCAGAGGTGCACACACAGAGCTATACCGGGATGCAGATTCCTGGCGCGGACACGTGCTTTTGCATACTCATACCTGCACACAGACTAATGAGGCTTTCTAGAATTGGATTAGTCAAAGTTCAGGGTGTGTATTTGGTTAACATCAAGATTTTTTTCCACATATCCCTGCTGTGTTAATGCAAAGGCATACAGGCCAACTGTGGCCTGCAGATTTACCTGGAGGTAGACATGCGCCCAGTTGGGCTGCTGCGTAGTGACAGCCAGGCTGTGGGAGTGTCCCGAGCCTGCTGTTCATTCCCATCAGTGGAGAACTAGAACAACGTGCACCAATTCCGAAGTTAGCCTGTGCAGTGAAAATGCCTGGGGGTCCTGATTCAGTGCAATGCTTGAGCAATCACTGATCTTTAACATTAAAGTCAACAGGACTTCGGTACATACATAGGTAATTACATGAATTCATCATTGGGCTAAGCAAGCATGTTCCAGCTCACAAAAGCAACGAAAGGACAATGTGCAGGAAGAACGAAAAGCCTTCAGGAAAGGATTAGTAGTGTCACAAGTTAAACATCTCCTCCCTGATATCACACAGGATTGGGTCAACCGGGCAGACAAGCAAGAACACTGTAGCATGAAGTTAGAAATGGTAATAGCCCGCTCAAACTACTGCCTGTAGTACCATTTCAGATAACAAACACAGAATGCTAATGTACAATAAGCAACAGTTTAATAGGTCTTCTGTATAGAAGAGGTAGAGATTTTTCAGTGTTTAACTGCACATCATTTCTATTCCAGATCTCCTACTTGGTTGTTTTAACTTACGTAGCAGATTTAAGTGTAAGAAATAACAATAAACTTCCCTCTGTAATCAGCCTCTGAAACCCTGCAACTCTTACTTTACGGTTCTAAAAATCATAACCTAGGAGGGCTATAACCTAAAAGCGATATGCTGTCATTAACAGTCTACTGAGTTACAACAAATAATGTAGAAGGACCTGAGCGACAACTCTATGCCACTATTTTAAAAATAGGTAGCAGGGGTTTGGTGACAATATGAATGCATTTCAGTTACACAGTACTAAGTAGTCTGCCACTAGTTATGACCAATATCGGTCCTTTAAAAAAAATAAAATTTTTAAAAAGCATCATTTAAAAAATTGTCTTAATCTACACTAAATATACAGGTTCCTCAGATGATGATTTCTTCTCCCAAGTACAGGAAATATCAAGAATTTACAGTAGGTCATTTGAGTATCCTCACTCACAGCAAGCAGAAAGTAGCTCAGCACCTGCTGAAATAATTTCCAAGCAAGGAAGAGATAAAGATATAAAGCAAATTTATTGGCTGTCTAGCGGACTTTACATTCAACTTTCTCTTGTCACATTCTCATCAAGTGTATGTACCTGCACAATTCTACTTGCAAAGGTTATGATCAGAACCATGTCAGATTCAACTACCCTGGTGCCAAATTTGATCTGAGGGATTCAGGAAGGCCATACTCCCAGGTAGGACGTATAATTTTATATATCACATGTGATGCTTCATTTATCTGCTTTCGTGCGCATAGTGGATCCATTGACTTCCTTTAATGTTCCCAAACGTTCATAATGCCATTATTCATGCATATATGCTCCACAGTCTTTGCAGAAAGTGACCCGTTCATATAAGTGCTGCCTTTTACTACTCTGTTGTCAAGTTTCTGGCTTGGGGCTTTGGAATCACTGGCTTCCTTAAAGATATCATCAACAAGGGATTCTTACTCTAGGGTAAGAATAAAGCGTCTACCACGAGGCAGAGCCTGAGATGCTTAAAGCTTGCAGATTTATTTTAGGCAGCTGCACCCTGCACACACAGAGGTGGAATACTCCAGTCTCCAACTTTCAGTTCTGGTGGGAGACATAAGGAAAAAGTTTTTGCAGTTGCTACTGAAGACAAAAAGAAGGAAATAATCATATGGGTCAAACAAACAGAAATATTTCATTTGCTATGAAAATAAAATTTGAGTTGACTCAAGACGTTTATTTGAGCAAAAAGAAAATAAACATTTCTGAAGTTGTATTACCTCCCCCTTTCAAGCGCTGGCCCTTTTGAGCTGAAACACATCATTTTGAAACAAACATGGAAATGTTTTCTACTTTCAAATATCAAAAGCCATTTTAATGTTGCTGAAGTGTTTTCTCCCCCAATGTTTTCATCTAACTTGACTCAAATTTCATTCTGGTCCTGCTCAAAAGCTGCCTTTTTCAACAAATTTATTACTTGTCGTTTCCACCTAGCGGTTCCACAGCAAGCTCGTTCCCAGCAGGCTGTAAGGATGCAAACCAGTCTCAACCTAGTCTTCTGCATCAGGGACTAAGGAAGCACTGAGCTCCTTTAAATCAAGAAATTTCTGAAACAGGCATTGCTTAAAGCTAACTAAGTACATTTTAAAAAATTTGAAAAATGAAAGCAAGTCTTTGAAACCTCTATATGTCCTTAACTGTGTGATGGCATAGTTATATAGTATTTTGGAGAGTGAAACAGCTATGCCTCCTATCCCTTTCTTCAGCACAGATGCTCAGTTCAGAAGCCTTCACTGTGTTCCTAGCTGCCCAGCCACAGCTGCGATGTAGGAACTCTGCAGGCCTTACTCCTGGTCGTGGGTCCTGGTGCCACACCCTCTTGCTGCGCCTGGAATCGACCCAGCTGAAAAATAACTTGTGATGGGAAGAGATTTGCTAATAGAAGTACAAGTCTGGGAACAAACATAAAGCGGGAGTAGTGGCTGTGAATGCCTGCGTGAGTAGTGCTGTCTCCAGCCAAAAGCCACAGGCTCCTGAAGGACCCAGCTTTCATCTCCTGCATGTACTTTTTGCGTGCCATGAGTTACAAGACCAGGTTCAGCTCTAGTTCTGCTGACAAACACAGGTGAGACCAGGGAAGTCAGCACAAGGCTGCTATAGATACTCCAGTCCCTAGCTGAATTTATAAAAGCCGCCCACTTCTCTGGGCCCTAAGCTTCCACTCAAAATCAGTTAAGGAACTTTCATAAATCTTACTCAGCATCTAGTTGCATCCTTAGGTGCCTAAACACACATACAAACAGGAATCTAAATCTCTTTGCAACTCAGTTCATCTACAAAATAGAGGTTGTAATTCTTTATATTATGGGGTTCAGCAACAATAAATTGATTAATGTTGGAGATTAATGTTCATGTGCTAAAGTCAATGGAAGCAGAAACAAATCCTAATTCAATGTAAGTGGCATACACTGCTTACAGGAAACCCAGCATTTGGAAAGCCAGTGCCTTCTCTATCAGGGACAAGATACATCTGCTCACAAAGAAACCTGAACAATTTTCACTCCGTATATTTTGGCTCAAGCTAGTAGTAGCAGCCTGCCTTTTTTATGAGCCCTTCAGAAAAAATATCTCTGTACATCCTTTAGTTCTCTAGTGTTGGGTTCAATGAAATTGATGCAGAAGAACTTGGAATGTAAATTCAAGTGACAACTGAAGTTTAACATAGGCTGCAAGAAGAAGAAAGGCAGGCAGGACTTTGCATATGTTTACACAAAAGAGAAATTGTTCAAGCAAGTGGGAAGCAATTTCTAAGGCTAACGTCTTATAACATGACCCCATGCCAGTTCAAATGCCTTTCACAAAGACTACATCACGTGCTTTTGATTCCATGACTCATTATTTCCGATGTTAGAAGTATGGCTGGATAGTGCGCTAAGAAGGAGAATTAGTTTGTGTCACTATAGTAAGTTTGTCTTATACTGCAAACAGAATATCTTGATTAAAAAAAATTAGATTCTGTATATTAATTTAAGGCAGAATACATCACTAATAGTAATTTGGAATGAAAAAGTAACTACATCTGCTAAAATAATATCTACTTGAAGAGACACGGAACAAAATCCTATGTAATATTTAATAAATTTTATTCTTTCATTCTATAAACACAGTGTATGACTACTGTTGGCTTTAAAGAAGGGTTTCATTCTACAGAAAATGTCAAGGGTGTCTGAGAAAATCATGAAGACAAGGCAGACCCCAATTCAAGCAGAGGGAAGAACCCTGCCCATTTTGGGGTCTACAGTGACAGTTGGAGCACTTGCTCAGTTGACTGATCCCAAGCTACAGCGTCTACCTTCTAAGCTGGCAAGAGTGTTGATCACGCATCTGTTTTCATCAGAAATTCCATCTGGATTTTAGAAATCTTCTCAATTTAGATCTCATCAAGACTTGCACACATCTGCAGAGAGCTTTGATTTCTAGACACCAAAGCCTTCCAGTGGGAGAAAAGCTTCTCCGAATAGTTTCCCACCCACTCTTGCAGCAAGACTGATAACAGTACATTTCTGCCTGTGTTTTGGGATAGAAAAGGTACACACATACATATGCACACACATGTGCTTCTGCTGGTGAAGCTACACTCTCTTCTTAGCTTGGGTTTGGATGTACCTGCTTGAAAAATATCACAGCATCCTGAACTCATCGGAACACTGTCTGCCCTAGAGCCCAGCACCACAGGTTTTAGTGAGCAAATGCGTATCTATGCTGATAGGTTTTGTTGCTACCATACTTTTATCTGCTGGCTGGAGAATTTAGGTGCAGAAAAGTATGTGGATGTCAGCTGGATACCAAACACCATCAGCCACTGGTGAGTCAAGCTAACGGCAGGACTGAACGGAATGGATTTGACCCAGAGGTTAGCAACCTTTCAAAATATTACATGTGACCATTCCTTAAATAGGTTAAATGACACACTCTCAGCCAAACACAAACCAGAAAATGGGATGGTTATCCTCCTATTTGCCCTCTTTTTGGAAAAAAGGGAGGGCAAACTTTCAACATTCTTAAAAAGGCAGTGAGCCTTCTGCATTCCTGACCTTTCACTTGCACAGGGAATGCTGATTTCTTGCTGAGCTATGGCTCTGATCATCCTTGCCAAAGCTAAGATGTACACGAGCTGGCTTACCCTTGTTTCCACTGGCTGCTGGAGCACGCCAAAGAAACTGTGTGCCCTACTGCCTTAAGCAGCAAGCCAAGCAACATGATACTTTTCAGAACCTTATATAGCACTTCAAGAGCTGTATAGAGGACCTCGAAACAGGATGACATAGAGGGCAGCAGTGCAGGGAAGTTGAGAAATGTCTTCTACTTTTGCTGTCAAGCAGATCAAATGGTCAGTTCCAAAGTGGGGCACAATAAACTCCCTAAATTTTTGGAGTCAAAAGTTAGTTGAAAGACTAGAATAACACAGAGTAGGAGGGGAAAGTGGATGTGATCACCCACAGACAAAAAAAGAAGGTTTATTCAAGCATTGCAGTATGACAATCGTGCATTGCAAATGCCTCAGTGAAGTGAAAATTTGCAGTCAGTACTGGAGGCCTGAGGTTTCAGCATTCACAAGTCAGCCAGCTGAAGCACTCTGGGAACTGCATTTGGCTGTCATTTCTCCTAGTAAGCCCAACAGGAAACACTTGTGCTGAACTACTACTTCTAAATACTTATGTTGCTGTATGAACAGACTTAATAATACCCCTTCCATCAGAGCTGTGCCTACAGATCCCAAATGATGCCCAGATCCCTTCCTGCCCAGCGCTGTTTTAAGTGGAGTAAGAAAAAAGTACAACAACAGCAAGTCCGGAGGTTTGTACCTGCAGTGCCCACTTATCTATCCTGTTACTCAGTGTAATGCCAAATACATGCCATAGTCCTACAACTCTGATTTTACTTCTGAATGAATAAAAAGGCATCACGGTTTCATATCAGGATCATTGCAGCACAGATCTAGGGTGCTCTCTGCCAATATCAGCACAGACTGTATCTTCAGGCCTGAGGAGAAGAGAATTTGGCCCAAGATGTTATTTGTTTGCTTTGGAATTGATACCAGGAAAAAAAAACGTAACTAGGAAACAGAATACATAACTGCCTGAGGTGATGTACAAGAAGTTTCTTCGCATTCTCTGACTTTTTCCTGGTTAAAACCAGTTTGCCTGGGGATGGGCCAGCTCGGTTTCAGCTTTTCCTGCTTTCCCGGCATTCCACAGACTAACATGACCTTCATTAACTCAACACAGCAACTGGATCCAGCTAACAAAATCCAACACATGTAGGCACTTGTCCCCCTTGTCCTCAAGGGTAGAGAAACAAGGATACAGTTGTTCCAAAACTGGCTTTGCCATTTCCAATCCTTATCCTTGCACAACAGATGCTTATCAAGACTGCTCATTGCTGGTCAAAGGCTGCAGCAGCTTCTCTGCACCCTTTCTGCTCACTGGATTAACACCCAGTTACTCTCTTAAGGAACTGTGGATCTAGTGAGGGAGCTTCATGAAGAATAGTTTACAACAAATGATAAATAACTAGTAGCTGGCTCTACACTTGTGTTGGCTGGGTGTCAGGGTATTTGTTACTGAGAATATGGACTTGTCCCAATTTAGAAAAAAACCAAACCAAAACAACAACCAAACAAAACCAAGCAACCACAGAAAACCTCAGCATTGTAGCACAGTTTGATGGAGGGGCATGGGGGAGGGAAAGATCTAGTCAACCTGCAAAACTATGGATCTGGAGATGCAACAGAGATAGTGGGGAATGCACTGAAGATAACAAACTGGCCTCATATTTCATTATTTATTCAAGCTTTTAACGTTTTCAGCAGAAATTCCACTAAAAAAAAAAACCACCTCCAGTAGCTAGCGGCAGCAGAAAGCAAGACACTATTACAAGCTTAAAAAAAAAAATAAAATAAAAAAAATCTCTTTTTATACCATTCACACTCAGGACCAACGCTCACGAGCCCAGACTCAGCAGCAGCAGGTCTTACATGCTGCCTACATCCTGCTGCCTTCAATAAAACTATTTTTCTGAATTTACAGGTTAGTGAACAAGAGAAGCTTCAGACCCAATAACTCCAAAATTGGACCCTGCATCTCATCTAGAGCAGAGAACTACAGTACATAGAGGGACTGCATTATTTTATTGACTATGCTGTTTGTCAGGCTGTACTATTACTTGTGACAGCCTTACAAATGCTAAATTGGATCTTAATCCACAAAGGCTCCTTCTGTGAAACCAGCCCTTTGCAAAGCGGCTGTGCTGTCTAGCTACAGGCGCAGAGGCAGATGCTTAAGCCTTGCTCTAGATGAAGCCTAAAGCCATTCTGAATCAATTCAGCTGTAAATAGATATCTGCTTTATCTGAGACAGAGAACCAAAGGCAGCTGGGTGTGATGCTAGTCATCAATTCCTTGAGGAGACAAAAATTGGTACACGTCCTACTCAGGGGCCATGTAAGAACAAGGAAGAGCCTTGATATGTTTCTGACCGTGATATATAAGCAATAAGCCATTCCCAAACTGGGACCCTTTCCCCAACTCCTCCTTTAAAAAAAAAAAAAAAAAAAAAAAAAAAATCACAGAAAACTCCATAAAGTCCAGACTAAATAGGGTTTTAGTGAGGTTGGTTAGTCGAGTTTGTTGTATTAGCAAAGTAAGCAGAGGAAAGAGGAAGTATTTCATATTTACAGAGTTCAATAAATACTTCTCAGGACTTTGTTCCTTGGTAAGGACTGCAGGTACCACAGTAATACCAGAAGGAATAAAAAGTATCATCAAGCTTGTACAGCAGTTCCTATGCCTCTGTTATTTAAGCAAACGGAAGTCTGTCATTTTTATCCCCAGTTTAATCTCAGATGTAATCATCTGGTGGTGCATGTATTTAACCGAACTCCTCATTATGGTGCATATGAGTTCCACTAGCAGACGGCACCCTGGATGATGCTACGGAGATCATTACTGTTATGAGTACAGAGTATATCAAAACAACCACTATATTTAAAGTAACCAACATGAGAGATATCCTCACCATACTCAAATTCCAGAATGGTTTTGTGCATGCATTCCCATCTGTCTTTGTCCTTCCCCATGGCGAGTTTAACTATCACCTCACCATTCAGTTCTGTGAGGGCAAATTTATGCCACCTAGTTTTACACATCTAACAGCTAGTTAGCCAAGTCCCAGCTAGCACTGTCTAGGTTCCCTGTGAAGTCAATCCAAATAAATAAGCATCTCCAGAGGGCAAATAATTTCATCCCACCTGTTCTGTGAGATGATGATTTCTGGAGGAGCCTACAGAACAAGATGAAATTACTAGTTTGGACTAGATATCTAGCTTCAGCAAGGCTGAAGTTCCTCAAAATGAACTCCATGTGAACATGGAGAACTTCAATGCAGAACTTCACAGATCCTTTCATAGAAGTTGGAAAATCTAACAGCTATTTCAGCTGAAACCATTTATTACTAAGACAACAGTCTTAAATCATCTTCAGAGCAAGTCATCCTTACTAGATACTAAGCAAAGCTGGATCATTTTTCTGTGCTTTCTCAACTTTGGGGAGGAGGCTTGGATTACCCACCACCACCTCAGTTCTACTTCATTGCCTGTTTTGTCCCTTCAAAAATCCTAAAAGGACGTGGCTTACCCATGCCTTCATTTCCATGTTTTCCACATGATGTTGAGGTCAAGTTCTTACAATATTATAAGCCCTGCCTGGATTTCAGACAGCTTTAGTCAGAGTATCTTATGTTACTGGAATTTCTTATACCAAATTCCCTTTCACAGATGACAGATTAATTCTTCTGTAATTAATTACAGAATAAAATCTTGTATTTATTTTAATTATTTCATTGATTCTTAGAAAAAGAAATACAAACTCAAACTCAGAAGAGAGAAAGATAACATGCACTTGTCTTCCACATACACTCCAGTTCTTCCAATGATGCTGGTTTTCATAATGCCCAAGATCCACTCTTCGGCTCGACAGTGGTAAAAATCAGACCCTTTTCTTTCCCCTATTCTCATGTGAGAAACAACTACAGAGAAACAGCAGGAGTGAAAAGACATGGAGGGACACACTTGCCTATGAAAACTTTCCTATACTACAGCTTTGCAACGAGACTACAAGCATTCACACAAAGCATCGCATGGCGAGACAGAACTTACTGCTAAGTCACTATGAAACAATGAAAGGAAAACTACCAATAAGGAAGGGGGTAGGATGGTTTGAGAAGTCCAGAGTCATGTAGGATGTAGACACATTAAGAGCAGAAGAGGTTGTTAACGATATTCTAGTCTGACCCCTCTGCCCACTGAACTTCTCCACAGAAGCCACAGCTTGTTGGCTGTTATCTATCCCTAAACCACTGATGCTCTTTCTCTATGGGAGCCAGAGGCAGGTAGTTCAAAGGTTTCTACCAACTCGTTTCACTCCCTTGTAAATGACAAGTGCATTACGTAGTCAGCTCTTCCAAGGACGGTCCTGAACTCTAATAGTATGACCGATGTAATTAACTCAGAACTCATTACTGGCATGCTGTGATCTGCCCTGAAAATACCGGGACACGTGGCTGCACTTGGCTGTCCACCATGCTAAGTCTTCCTTCCCGTCAAGCTTCCACGCAGGACACTGAGCAAGGCCAGGTTTAATCCCAGGTTATGAGCATGTATGAGAGCATACCGCTGGAAAAGAGCGGATTAATAGAAGCTGGAGTTCCTCCTAATTCCACAAGTATTGCTAGGGCAGAAGTCCTGCAAGCTGACTCACACAGTTCCCCACCCTCCCTGAAAAAAGGATTGAAAGAAGCAATCTTGTCAGAGAGACCTATAAACTTAAACAGAAAAGAAACCCTATTGGTTTTCTCAAAGGGAAGAAAAAAGAGACAGAGAGGTAAAAAGGTCCTAAGGAAACACACAGGGAGTTTAGCTACGCTTGAATATTTTCTAGGACATTTAAAAAAAAAAAAAAAAACAGTAATGGAGAAAAATAACTACTTTCTTAAATTAAAAAAAAAATACCTTATTTTTCTAAGTAATCTTTATAGAAGTTAGTTAGTGCTCAAGAGAGTTGTACCAGCTATGTTCTAAACTAGACCTGCAACATAAAAATCAGAAATGAAAAAATCCTCTCCCAGAGAACACTGTTTTGGTTTTTAAACTCTGACTTTTCACAGCTCCAGGTTTTCTTCTGATTTTTGAAGCATAGCCTGGTCACACATAACCAGAACAGGCATTGCACAGCCTGTAGTAGCAGGGATATGAGAACAAGCAGGCAAGGGATGAGGGTCCTATCCTCTCCCTGTTGCCAGCAACACTGCTGCTGGAGTAACAGCACGGTAACACCACACAAGCCTGGGTCCTGATCTGAGGGATGGAAAGAATAATCACTTCTTCCTACAGTGAAACTGCAAAGAATCGACAGGTTTTCTGTGCTATTTAAGGGGGGGGGGAAAGTGATTATTTGGCTTATATTAAGAACGGCTGCTCACAGGTTAGAGATTATTCTAATAGGCATTATCACCAGTTGGTTTGAGTTCTTTGGTTGCTGCCTGAGCAGAGCTGGAAAACAGATTTGTACTCCCTGCAATAAATTATTGACTGCTATGACTCTCAGGAAGCCCAAGGTGTGGTCCTTGCTGGCAGGTGTGAGGGTGTTTGTTTGCCAGCCTTTCCCCCAACTGGAGGAAAGGTGCTCATAAAGTAAAACTGCAGAAGAAAAGCAAAAAGTGAGAGCCAGGATTCCCCTATGTGACTTTTTGGTCTTCAGTGGACACGCACATTTTGGCCACATTGAATAAACAAAGTGTACGTCAGAGCACAAAGGCACCCCACACCGGAAAACTGAAGTTTGTATTGGTCTGTATTAAAATGCATGGAGACGGCCGACCTTTGCTACCTCACCTTCTTCAGGGCTGCAGGTAAACACGATGAGAAACGCAGTAAAGCACAGATCACACATGCACCACACAGACCAACTGCAGAGCAAATAAGGACAGACCACTGTTAATAGCCACTAAAGGGTACCCATGTCTTGTACAATGATGTTTCTTAAGATTCAGGTGGGATTTAATTAACTGTTCTGCCCAACACCCATCCCAGGAGGCAGGCAGGGTAGCGTCCTTACCCATTTCCTTGCAGAGGGGAGAAAAACGAAACAGAAAGGTGAAGCAGCTTGCTTAAGTCTGCCCTGTGAGCCAGAACTAGATTTCACCACCTCCTGCCTCCCAACCCAGTTTTCATTCCTACAGACCACACCACCTCTCAGATCTGCTCCAGGTGAGCAGATAACACACACATACTTCATACCACAGAGGAGGAAAAGTCATAGCAAAAACTGACTCAAGGATTCAAAGGTTTGGTGTGATTTATAACTAAGCACCCTGGGAACAGTGGAGGCTGATGATATTTGAAAGTGAGAAAGTAAAGGCATAAAATGAGGACTGGAGCTAAGGTGATGTGCTAAGTGCGACAACCTGACTGCAAACAGCAACCCCTTTGGCACTTCCCCAGCACCCTCAGAAGCCTTCAGACCCAAGGCAATTCAGATTTCATTCATAAATCCCCAATACCAGACCCAGGTGACATCTCAGCACCCTTTCCCCACATTTTTCCTTTTTGTGCAGCATAAGATTAGTTATAAGTTTCAAGGAAAAAAAAACCAACAACAAAAAAATCTTTATCAATGGTATCATTCCTTAGGGCACTGCCAGTACAAAAACCCAAGGGATGTAAAATTAAATGTCTTCTGTCTGTAAATCTTGTGAAGTGTCTTTCCTAGCGGTTTTGATTGCTGAAAGTTTCAAATGACACCAGGCTGTTTAGAGTTATCCTTTGTGGGTGTTTTCATCATTCTAACCTCCTATTCTAACACACAACTGCTAATTCCTCCTAGTTAGAAGTAGGAAATTTTAATAAACGGGCTAGCTCTACTTCATATCATTATAAAGTAATGCCCCTTGCTATCTCCTGGTTGTAAAAAGTTGGACTTTAAAATAAATCTTAGGCTCTGGAAACAGAAAGATATCGTGCCTAGACTTACAGCAGTTGGAACAGTACAAATATTCCAAGGTGAAATGCTCTATGGCCAGAGGCTCTGAAAAAGAGCATGCTTAACTTAAAAGCCCTGAAGTTACAGGCTAATTTCAGTACTTGGTGAATCTTAAAATAAAGCCTCCATGTAAGCCTTTTTAGGATTGTGGCCCTCATTTGTTTCTAACTGAAGAAATGAAAACTATCATTATATAGCTCTGGAAAAGGCTTATTCCCAAATAGATCCTATTTACAGGCCAAATTCTACCCTCCCATGTTTACATGCAACTCCCATAAAAAAATTAAATACTGTCCCCTGAAGATCATGAGATCGTGCAAATATACATGGGCTCCCAGGCATGTTCAACCCAGCCAGAGCCAACTTTACAAAGGTTCCCCTAAGGCAGCATCTGTCGCTCCCTTGCTCTCATGGGTACTGGTGCCACAACTCCAGTGCCCGTGGGCTCCCCTGCGCTGCAGCTAGGGTTGATATCCAAAGCATGCTAAGCCTGTGCTGCTGTGGTGCAGTGCTGGCCCTCCCTACACCTACATGCAAGCTAATTTAGAACCAGCCCAGGTAAATCTGCAGAAGCTAAGTTTGCACCACTGACCACACTGTAGATATACTTTAAGGGCAGCAGCAAGACCCCAAATTCTTTTGAAAAACTAGGCCTTAATGGTCTCATTTCAGACAAACTTTTCCACCTATCACAGACCTGACAAATTTACAGTTACAGAAAAAATGAGTTTCCATAGACAAGAAATGTGCCACATTTTAGCTTATTTAAGAGTTAAGACTTTCAAGACCACAAGCATTTTCCCCATCTCGGTGAAAGCACCACCTCAGCCATATACCTCGGTAGGCCAACACAGGTGAAACCAAGTCAAAATTTTAAATCAAAATCACTAGCTTTCGGGATGACGGATTGCAGCATTTCTTGCTGAAAATAATTTTCAGTTTCTTTTGACAAAAAACACACTTGGTTTTTTTTGAATGCTCTTTTTGAGTAAGCAAATCTGCCTGGCAGCCCCCTCTCCACAGTGCTGCTGAATTTTGATTGCGTGGGGAAGATGGGATGGCTGTTAACCTCTGTATCGTCAGGTCAGCATCACAACAACATGCTCCTCCAACAATCCTACACCTCCTATCACTATAGCTATATAGATATAGCATTCTTCCATCTCCACTTGTTTTGCCAAGTTTAATTAAAATCCACCACAATTTTTTCCCATCTGCTCTGAGGGGTTGAGCACCTCTGCTTCGTTTCTACTCCTGGAAAGCAGCAGGAACGGAGGGGTTAATGCTCTGTATTCAGAACAAGACCCACAATGCTGAGGCAGATCTGCACTCATCCAATCCATTCCCTGACAAAACTTGTTGCTAGTCCTGTCTGCACCATCCTAGATCTCCCAGGTTTCACTGGCCTCTAGCCAAAAGTGTCGTTTTACTCTCATAATGAAGGGGGCCAGAAGGATTTATCTTTCCCAAGCTCTCCCTACATTATGTCCATCCCTGCAGAGCAATCTTCTCGTTTTTCCACATTTTCTTGCAGTCTGAAACCCTCCCAAGGGCATATCCCCAAGGATCTGCTAAGATGGAGGGCTTCTTAGTTTACAGCTTCTGCCTACAATGCTGTATTTAGCCCATTAAAAATCCCAATAAGGTTACACATAAAAGCTTCTTCCAAGTTTTGGCCCTGATACTTCACTCTTCACTTTCTAAACCAAGTTATGCCTTACTTGAAAATCTTTAGAAATTATTTGGAGGAGTGAATGACCTATTCTGAGGCTTTAAAATTAGATCAAAAGTATAAAGTTGCTTCCTCCCAAGCCACTGTATTACTAAACAAGGAAACGGTCACACAATAAAATTTCCACAAGAAGAATGGAGTCTGTAAACTGAAGCTGTCACAGGTGAAGTAGTTAAAAAAAATATGCCAAGGCTGATATTTTAGTATTTATCAAGCTCCCAAGAGCTAATTTCAACAATATACAAAATACAGTTCCCATATTCCAACTTGCATCAAGAACTGCCTCCCCCAAAACAACCACCCCTCCAAAAAATCTAAACCTCTGGGGTCAAACATTTCCCATTGCAGGCTGAGAGACTCAGGTTAATGGGGGAGATGCCAATTTTACCTTTATCTGCTCGAGTAATCTGCTATGGTGCCAGAGTCAGGGGATTACAAACAAATACAAATAACAAAGTCTGTCCACTGGATCCCTCCTTTCCCTTTCAGCCTCTTTTCTCCCTACAATGTATCATGACTGAGTTAGTCACAGTATTCCCACTGACTCATGAAAGCCCTCAGAAAGCACACCTGAAAAGCAACCAAAAAAATCCAGTTCCGTTCAGTGATATATGAGCTTTCACTGAAAGGACTTATTTTCCTGGGCCTGCAATGCTAATCCAGGATTTAATTTGTTCTTCTTCTGGCCTGTGAAGAAAACCCAAAAGTTCTGCAGCCGGAACTCAACAAATAATCCCACTGATGAGGCACAAATACCTGTTCCTCTAATGTGGCAGTTATGACTCTACTGGCTCATTCAATACTACAGTTGGAGTAGAAACCTCCCTTATTTTTAGGCAAAGTGAGCAAATACAAGTCTGAATGCAGAAGGAAGGATCCTGAAGCCAGTAAGCGCTATTTTTTACACACTAATTGCTGATAAAACCACACTTACGGAAAGATTGAACTTCAGCAGCACATCCATTGTTCCCCATTGCCATGGTCTACTGAAGGGAATCTCAACTAGATTGAGCCTGCCTTGAGTTTTACTTTGTGTTTTGATTCCAGCTTTGATAAGGTCACACCTTAGAAGAGCCATACACAGTGTAACAGATGGGAATAAAGCTTTCAGCTACTCACAGACTCCGCTAATAGCATTTCTAAGAGAAGGAAAATCAAAATTTTTTTCTATCGATATAAATAGGTACGGGTTTTCAAGTTACTTTTGCTCCCACCTCATCCCACCAACCCACACAGGGATGATTTCTGCTGCAGTGGAGGCTGTAACAGCTGAGAGCGCAGAGGCAAATACCCACTCAGGCAGGCAGAGAGCCTGCAACTGCCTCCCCCCCGAAGACCATGATCACGCCTGGCCTCCTCTCCGCTAAGCCACAGTCCTCAAGGGAACCAACTCCCGCCATGAGCTTTGCAAACCACCCAGATCCCCAAACCCAACCTATGGTGTCAAAGATCAGCTTATGCTCAGACCTTCCTTCCCAAATAAGTCAGCCATCCTCCACCGCTGCTCCGCTCCTGGCACTGATTTCGCACTCTGAATTCACCCCTCTGAAGCCTCAGATCCTTCCTTCAGTCTCCTTCCTGCTGCCAGCTTGGGATCCAATCCAGCTTGGGTGTCATTGGTAAGATAGTAACAGTGTCAACGACAAGATTTAAAAAATAAAATTAAAAAAAAAAAATAGTGAGGTAATGGTGACCTAATTTCCTAGACAGGCTGTCTGCTAACCACAACTTTAAGGTTTCAGAGACTTTGGCTCACTATCAGCTTGCTCTAAAAATGCCTTCTTTGCAAATCAGAAATAAGCATATTACATTGTTTTCAGATAATAGCATCCAAAAAAAATGAAGGAAGGCCACAAACTTGCATCCCCACGAGTAACAAACCAAAAACTTTTTTGTTCATGTCAAACTTTTAAAAGAAATATGAACTGTCATATAAAAAGTAGCTTAACTCCAGTCCATCACAAGACTGATGCCGTCACACAAATGACCCTGTATCAAGTTTTCTACATCACAGGCTTAATCTTCAGTGAATGAAGATGTCAGAAAAGCCTTTGGTTTCGTATCACTTTATAGCAGGTCAAGAGATAAGCTGGAACTTTATTAGCTAGAATGCTGAAAATCAACTGCGGGGAGAAAGTTTTGGAAACTACATGCCATAAGAATGAAACACTAGGAAAATGTGGAAAGCGATGTGCTTAAGATTGTGGTGGCTGGACTGAGGCAGAAGAGGTTATGCTTAGCAAAGCCTCAGGAATTCCCCGGGGATGGCACTGCAGTGACATGAAGGAATTTCGGGGGATGTTGTATACTCAAGAGTGCTAAAAAGCATTTGACGACATTCTGCACCAGGCAGCTAAGGTGAAGAGTTTTGGAAGAAGATCTAAAGTAGGAGCCTATACAGTAAATAGAGTTAAGAACAAGAGCCAAAGGGTACCAAAAGTGAAAATATTTCAGGTTGGAATGAGATCAAGAGAAAAACACTCCAGAGGTCAGTTCTTTTAAAAAATACATAGGCACTCATTTATTTATACAGGCTCTTCTTGCTTATTTATGTGTTTGACATAAGTATAATAAGTCCATAATGTGGTTTTGGTTCGCTCTTCCCTTCCATGTTTCAGTGTATTACATTTGCACATCACGTTACAGTTGCTAAAGAGCAAAATAATTAAATTAAATTGAAACAGGACTAGAATTGTGAAGAAATAGAGCCATCAAACATCACGTGGTGTTTGACAGATAATGAGTCTGAAGTAGCTACATCAGTATACAGCCACGTGTGCCTAAATAGTTCATACTTGGGGGTTAATATACACAAGTACTCAAAACCACAACCCAGTACATTGGTCAAGAAAAAAAAAAAAAAAAAAGATTAGGCTGCATTTACATAGGTCACAAAGATATTTCAGAAACTAGCGAAAGTCTAGAAAAGCTGGGGAGGAGAGGGGGCAAAAGGCCTAGTCAAATTCAAAATGGAACTTAAGGGAACTGAGACATGGTTGCCTCTACCATGGCTTTAGTACCTAAAGGGGGCCTATAGGAAAGATGGAGAAAATCTTTTTAGTAGGGACAGCTGTGACAGGACAAGGGGTAATGGCTTTAAACTAAACCAGGGTAGGTTTAGACTGGATATAAGGAAGAAATTCTTTACAATGGGGGTGGTGAAACACTGGAAGGGGGTGCTCAGAGAGGTAGTGGAGGCCCCATCCCTGGAAACATTCAAGGCCAGGTTGGACGGGGCTCTGAGCAACCTGATCTAGTTAGCGGTGTCCCTGCTCACTGCAGGGCTGTTGGACTAGATGACCTCTAGGGGTCCTTTCCAACTAAAAACATTCTATGATTCTATGATAAAGACAGTATTTCATGGCTAAAAGAATACAACAGACAGAAACACTCCTCCATTCTTAACTGGGGATCACAACAAAAACATGGCTAAGAAATTCCAGCACCATACACAGGAACCAGTGAAAAAGCAAAGTATGTGGTTATTCTACTAGAATGCTTCATTCAGCAAGGCTCTTAGATGCACACCCAAATCTTGTACAAGCCAAAGTGTCTTCAGACCCCTAGTGAATGAGGATTACTCAAAGATAAACAAGCGCGTAACTGTTTAACTAAATAGTGTGCTACTGAATTCTGATCCAAGACATTTGCTAAATACCCATATCGATTAACTTGTATAAATCCCAATTCAGTTCCTCAAGGACATATTATTACTATCCCAGAAACATTTCAATGAAAAGCAATCAGGGAGACACCAAATACCAAATGCCAGAACAACTGAAGGAAGCAGGTTGATTCCCAGTGGAAGAGACAATTTCTAGGAGACCTTTTTGAAATTTTTTAATCAGTACAGGAGGGACAGACATCGTTCACACGCCAACTGTTTCACAGTGGTAAAAGGTCCAGAAAAGAAGGAACAGTGTAAAAAGAAGAATAGAAGTAAACAGATTTGCTTTGATGACTGGTTAACTTGGGCAAATGTAACTTGGAGAAGAAAACTGAAGTTTTTTGCTTAAAGGAGACTTACTAAATAGCCATTCTGGATGAATCCACCTAAGCTCCTGGATCAACTGGTTTGTGTTGGACCAGTCTCTGCTGAAAAGCCAGACAACAGCAAAAATCCAGCTCCAGGAGCTCAGAAGAAATAAAAGACAGCGAGTGTAGGCCACCTGATACTTTTTTCAGGAAAGAAGAAAAGTGAAAAATAAAGTTATTCCAAAGACTGTCTCTTTTCCCTAAAGTGTCGTCAGTATTGCCAGTTCCACCATCATCAAGCAGACAAAACATCAGCTTTGCTCATTTGCACTGAGCCAAGTACCTTAAATGCCGCAGATCACTGACATGGTTTAAGAAAAAGAGGAAACAATGTTCTTATCACACAGCATTTCTTACATCCAGCTAAATGTTAGCAAAGCCTTTGGCCTCTCAAAATGTCCTATAGCTAAACTGCAACTGTGAGCTTCTCTAACATGTCACGGCTGTTTGCCAAGTGATTATTCAGCAGAACTACCATGAGAACAGAGGAAGATGCTTCTCTACTTCCTGGCTTTTAGACACAGATATTTCTCAACTGTTTTGCTTTTCTCCAGATTTACTGCAGGCCTTGGGCACAGAAAAATCCCGGACCCATCAGGTCTTAATAACATTGCTAATGCAGTATTTAAAGAATGCTGTATTACACTGAGGTCTATTTGCACCCATAAACCCCAGGTGCCATTTTTCGGCTTGCCTCCAGCAAACAAATTCCTTGATAAAAAAGATACACTATGTTCACTCTTCCATTTAAAGGAAACAGGTAAAAACTCAGTGACAGTTTTAAACCAAAATGTGCTTTTCCTTCCTTTTGTCAGGCAGCCCTTGTAGAGATAGCAACCCAGCAGTGGAAACTGGTGTAGACACAGAAACAAATTTGCAAGAACTGATCCTTACTTGTCACATTTGTCTGTGAGGTAATGGATTATCACATTCCAAAAACCAACCTCTGGGTGAGCAGGTACAAACTACATTCAATGCATATACATGCACAATTTCTTATTGTTCAGGTTTGACAGACAAGGTATCTTAAAGTAAGGGTGATTAGAATAGCCTTTCTCCTGAATAGCACTATAGACATATTCTCCTACATAAATATAATGAACATATTTATCTCCTAGAAAAGCCCAAGCTCTTTCATTGTCACATCAGGCAGCCCAGAAACATGAAAATTCTGCATCAAAGGATAATTTTGACATAGTCATGTGTCCCCCCCCTTTTTTTTAAGGATCACTTGTAACAGTATCTTCCAGCATGCACTTTAGATACGATAGAAACAGAGAGCATTAGGCAATTCCTATTCTTAGCCTTTATAGAATACAGCAAGTCTTAGACATGTGTCCAGCAAACTTCTGACACTTAAGGGTATGTTTTCAAAGCAGCTCATGGGAGGTACACGTACAAATCCCATGATTTGTTAACAGGATTAGTGAACCCTGTCTTGAAAATATATCCCTCACTGTTTTGGCATTAACATGCATATTTAAAAATCTCAAAGACAGTATAATTTATTCTTTGTAAGAGAACAGTGGCCCACTAACTACTGTCCAAAAATTCCCATTAGCCAGCCCCAACTAAACCCTTGTCTCGTTTACTATCTGGGCAGCATAACTCGTTTGTCTGACAGAATTGACATTACACCATCCTATTTCATAGTAGAGGAGAGGTAGATTGTAAAACTGACTTTTGATCGTTGAGGTGAATTCATGATTTCAGCCATGCTACAGAAGAATGGCATTCCCTCTCTTCTTGTGATAAATATATGGGAAAGGAAACCAAACAATGTTTTATTATGGAGCTTTATGTTAAATAAAAACGATGGCACATTTTTAAAAATTAAATAACCAATAGTTAGTAAACTAGAACATCAGATGCTCTAAAGCAGAAGCCCTATATTAGATCTATACTTATGGCACTTTATAACGAATGTTTGGCACCAGCTGAGGATTCTGGTTCTGTATGAACATCTTCTATAAAAATCAAAGCAAATTTGTCAGAATACTTACACATAACTTACAGTAGGTTTTATAAAAAAAATTATATGTGGTTCAGTCAAAGTTTTCATAGCCATTAGAATTTCAGTTAGCCAAAAGGAAAGTTAAATCTCCAGTGCTCCAGACAAAGGCCTGAGCCTTGATTTCTGACATGACTTTGGCTTTAAAACTGAAGATGGGCCTAACCTTGCCCTGAACAAAGTGAGTGGAAAAAGGAACGCACGAGGTTTTCAGACTCCACACCTACCGTCCCTTGTCACTGGTGAGGAACACAGAATCCTCAGACTTACTCCCTCAATCTAACTTTTCCCTATGCACATTAAGTTCTGAGTATAGGGGTATAGGAAATAATATGAATGTCACTTAAAATGCGTATAAGGGGTACGAAACAATTTTCAAGGGAAAAAATGTCAGACTAAAAACCTATGTATTTTAAATCATATTTATTAGGAATAAGGACATATTTTTTAAAATGTTCTTTTTCTCTACTCGTTCTTCCTCTCCTCAAAATATTTAGCCTGCTGCATGGCTGGCCTCGAGTTTGGATAGCAAGGGTTATTACAGAAAAGTGAAGTCACCTTGCTCCCAATAGCTAGTGAAAGACTACCACTGAACAATGCCAAAATGCCACATTATTTAGACTCCTTCCACAGCTGCTCAGTGAGATGACTTTCCTTCTTTCACCTTCCTCTTGTAAGGAGAGAGGGAAATGTAAATGTCTGAAGACTTTAATTTTTGCACGGCCTTGTGGCACAGGGAAGGGGAAAAAAACGAGATAAGAAAAAAACTCTTAAGTCCTCACCAACTCCAAGCTCCCCCAGCTCTATAGTAAAATATGGAACATCTCACCCAGCTAAAGGGAGTTCACAACCATGCCTCCATGTATCTCAGGACTTCTTGTAGGCAACTGCTTCACCTTGCTTTCCTTCTGGAGCTCATGTCAATCAACAGGGTAACAAACTCACACTGGAGTTGCAAAAAGTCAGGAAAAGTACGTGGCAATGGCGTTTCTGCTACTGCACAATGGAACTGTAGCCCATGAAAAGCAAAACCTTGTGTATGTGCACAGACATTGCAGGCCTTGGCTTGGACTTCAGAGTAGAGAGGGACTGCCATCAGCCTTTGAGTGAGAATTTGAGAAGATGAGGAAGGCGTTGCTTATGGCTCCAGGCAGGCCACACAATTGGTGACCTCTATAAAGTGAAAAGGTGCCCCACTGCCCTACGTGACTTTCAGCCCTCCGCTGTCAGGCTGTCATGCCATATGATCCCATTCAGAAATGCATCAGACTCCTGCCCACATTCTGGCAGAAGCAAAAGGGTAACTTTGCTTTTTTCGTTGTCTGCTGCTTCTCATGACAATTTTGTAAGTTTAGATAGCCTGCCACCCTATCTGATAGTTACCCCTTCCTGTACTTTTCAATGGGCCCAATCCAGCGCCCTTTCAAAAGGTTTAATTTACCAGGCTGACTAGTCTTGGCAGAATACACCTTCATTTCTTGACAGAGAGGAGAGATTCCCAAACCAGTTTTAAAAGGGAGTTCATGAAACGGAAGACGTCTAGCCGCTGAAGCACAGACCTCTGCGTGGGCTAAGCTACCCTGATTCTCAGGCTCATAAAACAGCGTCAACATTTCCCTTCTCCACTGGCAACACTTTACCTGCAATATCACATCATGGCATGTGCCTTTTTTTTAACTTTATCGTGTTGGTGCCTGACAGACATCTTGTGTCATGTAAAAGCATTCAGATCTTTTTCCTCCTCTGTCATTTTCAGGCACGCAGGTTACGACAGAAATTCTTATTAGTCCCTGTGTGTCAGACCTCGCACTGTGTGCTATCATGTTTCATCTAATTTTCACTGCTCCAGCCCAAGTGCATCAACTCTTTCTGTGTAACTTTCTGATTGTCTTTTGTGTTGATATGGCCTTCTGATTTGACTTGGAAGATACATCAGTACCTCCTGGTTTTTAATGGCAATTCACTAACAAATATTTGAAACAAATCCGTTTTGAGACTGAACCAGAAAGAGCTTGCAACCTTCTTGTAGCCTGGTAATTCCCATTTCTTACAACCTGCCAA
The DNA here is from genome assembly GCF_000687185.1 of Egretta garzetta. Classification (NCBI taxonomy): domain Eukaryota; kingdom Metazoa; phylum Chordata; class Aves; order Pelecaniformes; family Ardeidae; genus Egretta; species Egretta garzetta. The sequence goes on along the minus strand of NW_009258281.1, from coordinate 902,974 downwards.
GACCTTCCATTTAGACATTTTCTCATGCACTTTGTAATAGATGTATCAATTTCTATCTTCCTACTTTAACTAAAAACTTTCTCAAATATACCACATCAGCTGCTCTACTGAAATCCAGATAGAAACAAGAAACACAGTATACCTAATCTAAGCTAAATACACTTCAATAGAGACATGGTGAATCAATTAATAATGTTTAAAAAAGTAACTAAGAAGCTTCAGTTTAAATACTGTAGCTTATCTTGTCTCACATTTGGACTTCTCCATTGTTTTCTAAGCAAAAACTATTAGCCACAGAGACCAGTGATTTTGCAAATAAATGTAAGCTGTATAGTAGATCAGGCACTTATTACCTCAGGGGATATACCATGCACTTACTTAAAAAGCTTAACATTAATTTATTCATACATTTGTTTTACATGTTAATATATTAAAGAAAATTAACAGCTTCATTTCCTAGATGATTTTTAAATTCATTATTTGTCAACCTCATCCTGAACACAAATTGGAATTAGCCTCAACCTCTCAAACTGGCTTTTATTCACAAGCTTATAGTGGAGAATAAATCTTTCTGCTTTTTCATCTCCTAGCAGTCTTACCCAGTTTGACTAAACTCCAAATAAACTGAAGAAAATATTCCTGTACCAACAGAAAAAGCAACAACTATCATAATAACGCATTTTCAGCAACAAGCTCTGCTTTTAGGTGCCGATTTTGCGACATCCCCAATTTTAGTAGCTAGGCATTCTTTAACATTTCAGCAGCAAATATTTAAGTAGCACTTTTGCTGTTATTTAAGTTATTTTTCCGTTACAGTCAATTTAGGTTTTAAAATCAGTTCTCAATTTCAAACTTAAGCAGGGTTTCAAAAAGTTATTGAATCCAACCTGAAAATCCAATTCATATTTTAAAACTTCCTTTTTAAAACTATTGGATATTTATGTACTCTGGTGTTCAGCTTGCTCAGCCTGCCTTTGGACAACTTCAGTTGCACATGTTCCTGAAGGCATCTTAAGGCGTTTCCCCCCCCACCCCCCCTTTCTCTCTCTTTTCTTTCCTCAATTCTTTGTACTATTGAGGTCACACTAATCCAGCTATACTTGCCCATATCACTTTTGTCCCGAGAAATGCCAGTGGGTACTGTGCCATCCCCATGGGTGGTATTTGTTAAATTTTGCCTTTGTGGACATTTATTTATTTAAAAATCCCAGGCTTGTGCAAAATAGTGTTAGCTAAGAGGAAGTACACAGAGTTTAATAGACAGGGATGGGCATGTTTTGCTAACTGGCTAATCAGACTCAGAAAAGCATAAATCCATTTAAAACTTCCTGGTAAAACCTGGTGCTGTCACAACCAGCCAGTCACTGGAGTACAGAGGAGTCGCTCTCCATATTGTCATCCTCCCTTCATTTTCTGCTCTGTGCACTCAGTGGGTCCCTGCTTTGAGGCAGTGCAAGCTGCGCTCATCTGCACTGGCTGGCCAGGTCAAATAGCTTCATGGGGACACTTAACATCTACAAGCAATATAGGATAATCCTGGAGTCCTGCCCAGCATTCCTTCTCTTGCTTTCATAATCATACATAAATTAACTGGCACTAATGAAACGTTCGTAACTGTGTGTGGAATATTGTTGCGTGCCTAATGCCTATCTTCAGGTGCATAATTAATTGCTCTGTGAGGCATTTTGAGGCAGGGGGAATAAAAGCTCAACAGAAACGCTGATACAACAGTCTGTAAAGCCAGTGGGCTAGAACAGAAAGGCCTTGGAGATCAGTAGCTTTCAGCTAAGACTCCCGGTATCTTTATGCAGAGGACTAATTAGGATATTATTTGTTACCATTTGGAGGAGCAGCTTCTCAGTTTGGTTAGAGGTGAGCACTAATCAGCTGCTGAAATCTAAACTGATTATGTCTGAAGTGTCGACAGATGCAGAACTCCCCGAGTGAAGAACGAACATGTGTCAGCTTTTTGTGACAAGCTAAGGGAATACTTGTTTAACAGAAAAAAAAAAAGCAGCACATTATTTAATACCGTGCAACAGTTGTGTACAAATAGAATGAATCATATGGAGAACAAGAGGATTGAATGCACCAGTCTAACACATACAAATAATTAT